>NC_137674.1:82563700-82776200 GCF_963989245.1 Nansenia antarctica
CTGTCTATCTCGTCCACACGTCAAAAATATACGGCGAATATACAGCGTTTTTAAACATCTTCACTCTGGCAGGCGTTTTTAAACATCTTCGTTTTCAGAGGGCAAAAACTCGTTTGCGTCTGGACGAACCCCCCAAAACGAATATAAAAATCCACGTTTATCAAAAAAACGTATAGGTGTGGACAGGGCCTCACGTCTAGATTCTGATGACAGCACTGTGGGCCCCTCAGTGGTCAAGGAGAGACGAAATCTTCTTCAGGTATGTGTAGCTATAGGCGATAATCATTGATTAGGCTATTTATATCATGACCATGGGTATGTATGTAGTTTATCCATGTTAAACTATATTTAATAGCTAACATACTTGTATATTATGTTCTCAAGGCAAAACTTGATGGGCACAGGTCGAGTAGACTCAACAAAAGGCTTTCTGCTGATGCACAGTTGCTTATGGCAGCGGAAGAAGACATCAAGCTGAAGAGGAGAATGCTGGATATGATGGAAGCATCTCAGAGGCGATCTGCTGAAAATTTCTGTCAGTTATCCACTAATATGGATAGACTGACAAGCTCTATTGCAGATGGTTTTGCATTGCTTAGACAGGTTATGCAACCACAACCACAAATCAACATCCCACCACCATACCAAACCACGGGTCCATATGTACACAACTATCCATCTGCAACACCACCACCACCACCACACCCAGCACCAGTCACATTCACACCAAATATAGCACCCAACGCACACAACTATCCATCTGCAACACCACCACCACCACCACCACACCCAGCACCAGTCACATTCACACCAAATATAGCACCCAACGCACATACATCAAACACTACCACATCCATGTACACACATCCATCTGGCTCCACCTCAGCTGTGCAGGGATCAAGGCAGCTTTCCTACATTGATGACCTATTTGAAATTCTTGGCTAAATACAGAGTTTTGAGGCCTACATCTTTTTTCTTTTCTTTTTTTTTAGGCCTACATCTTAATATTCAAAGAAAGTGCTATGAGTGTTTTGTTAAGCACTTGTTTAGTTAGCTGCTAAGCAGCTGGAAGTTTGTACGTTTAAGAAAGTTTGTGTTATGGGGTTAGGGTTAGGGCTTTTTTCCTTCACACTGTTACTTGATATGTGCTTCCATGTTGGCAGCAATCCGCAGGTGGAGGTTTGCACCCAGGAGAGCTGGCAGAAAGGCAGCGGACAGATTCGGACAGGGCGCATCAGAACAGGTGGTCCAGTCAGAGAAAGTGCAGAGGAGCCCTAGTAGTCCAATACAGGTGAGCCCTATACTGGCGAGGTTAGCTCCAAGCTACCGAGTGACAGCACAGTAGCACTAGGACATGTACAGATAGATTTAAACTTCTAGATTTTCGCAGTGTTTGAAACTTTTTGTTGGACAGCTCCTATGTTTGTAAATCCGTCAAGATGACATTTTATTTATTTTCTTACAATATTTTGTATGCACTGCAACATTACCCAGTGAAAAAACAAAATAAACATTCTTTATTGTACCTTTGAATTGTATGTCGTAATTATTATGTCGCAAATAATAAACAAAAATGTCTTCACTTACAGAAATAAGAGTGTGTAATAATCTACTGTGGCTCTCTACATTGTCTTTCTCTTATGCACCTCTCCTAGTAAGTAATGGCAAAAGCCCCAAAAAAGAATAGCAATGAACAATTTACATAAACACAGAACAGGACTTCTGTTTAATATCTTCACTTACAGAAAATACTAATCTAATGTTCTCTTAAGTGTCTTTCTCCTATGCAACTGTCCTAGTAAGTGTCATAGTGTTGTAGTGTAGTACTGGTGTAATGTAGTGTTGTAATGTAGCGTTGCAGTGTAATGTTGTGTAGTGTTGTATTGTATTGTAATGTAGTGAAGTGATGTACTGATTGACAGTGCATCTGTCTAGTGTAGGTCTGGCACTATGTGCAGTAGGAGGTTCTAATGTGAAGTCAGGAGTGAGGTGTGTGTGTGCTGGGAGGTCATGGTGTGTGTAGCTCCCCCGGTTAAGAATTACGAGCACAAGGTGTCCTTTGCATACAGGCATTTATTTCTTGCATCCTTTTATGCCGTGAGAACTAGACAATAATAGAAATACAAATTAACATAACAATCATTCATTACACACACAATACGATACACAACAAACGCTAACATTTAATAATAATAATAATCATAATAATAATAAATTGTATTTATATAGCGCTTTTCCGAGGCTCAAAGATGCTGACAATATGGGAAAAACAGAAAACACAGAAACAACAAGCAACAGATAACATGGGCACATAGAACACAGAGTTAAAGAACGGGGAGGGGGGGTGGTAGGGTTAGGGGTAGGGGAGGTTGTATGCATGTCCAGTGGGATTTGTGGATCAATGTGACTGAGGGGTGGGTTCTGGGTGGATTTTGTACTGATGGTAGTGATGAGGGAGGAGTCAATGGGGGAAAAAGTAGTGAGAGGAGTAAGGGGGGTGTAGTCAGCTGGGGGGAAGATGACAGCGGGGAGGGCGGGGGTGGAGGAGTTGGAGATGGAGGCAGTCAGTCATTTGTCATACGTTGAAAATATGTTGACTATACATTGCTAGCCTTAACACTATTATTAGCATACAAATAATAACGGAGGCTACAGATAAACTTGCATACCTCATTGGCCGCGTTATTAGGCTATATAATTAGGTTATATCTTTTAACTGAAATTATTATTTAATCAAATTATGAATTAACTGATGGCAGCCACAGACAGCCATGCTGGTCCAGGGCCTGGAGAATGTCTTGGGTCTTCTGTGCTCTAAATCCTTCACATCCTGTATCCCTGGAGGGTCACACACACACACAGGACAAAGGCGACAATAAGGGAAATTAGATTTGGTTATGTTATGAGGTATGTATATCTGTGTGTGTGCGTGTGTGCATGCGTGTGTGTGCCTGCATGTGTGCCTGCATGTGTGTGCCTGCGTGTGTGTGTGTGTGTGTGTGTGCGTGACACAGTTAGTCAGGTCAGTTGTTGTGATGCTGTGACATACCTGGTCTTGCAGATAAGCTGTCCCTTTATCTATCAAGGTATTTAGTGAGGACCCTCCTGACCCTCTTCCGCTCTTCAACAACCAAACATATACAGTAAATGATGCTGCACATAAGCACCCAAAATGCACCCTGTAGCTCCTAAGTGACAAATAATATTTATCAGATGTTAATTGAATCAGAATCAGAATCAGAATCAGAAGACTTTTATTGCCATGACATGTAAACATGTTAGGAATTTGGTTTGGTACCATGGAGCACGGTTTACAGAAGGACAGGTGCAAGACAGGACAAGACAGTGCAAACCAACATCAAAGTGCAAGAGTCATAATTAATATAAATATAAAGTGCAGAGATCAAGTGTTCAAGTGTTCAAGTGTTCATATCCAGACAGTGCAAAGCTCTCTGGGTGGGGGTGGAGGGAGGGTAGATAGGGGGGGGGGGGGGGGCAGCGGCATTTAGGAGCCGGATGGCTGTGGGGAAAAAGCTGTTTGTATGTCGGACCTTCACAGTATTTATGGACCGCACCCTCCTGCCTGAGGGGAGCGGGGCGAAGAGACCGTGTCCTGGGTGTGCGGGGTCAGCCATGATCTTCCTGGCCCTCCCAAAGCCCTACTTTTAAACAGGGCCTCAAGGGGGGGCAAAGAAAAAAAAATCTTACCCAAAAATATCAGTCTGTCTTTCAGTCAGTCCTTAAGGGTCAAGGTACTCCGTGAGCACTCTCCTCACTCTCTTTCCCTCCCCTTCATTACAGTCAGTGAGATATCTATTGCACTGTGTAGGAGGCTGTGAGTCCCTTTCACCTTGTATTGTTCCCAACACAGAGTGATCATCCACAGCCTCCTTACTTACTTACTCCTTAGCCGCCTACAGAGCCCACAGGTCCACAGAGGACGCCATCGCGACGACTCTCCACGCCACTCTATCCCACCTGGAGAGGGGAAACAGCTACGCGAGACTGCTCTTCGTGGACTTCAGCTCCGCCTTCAACACCATCCTTCCAGACAGGCTAGTGACCAAACTACTAGACCTGGGTCTATCACACTCTATATGTGCGTGGATCAAGGACTTCCTGACCGACCGCCCCCAGAGGGTGCGGGTGGGCCCCCACACCTCCACAGCCCTCAGCCTCAGCACTGGGTCCCCCCAGGGCTGCGTGCTAAGCCCCATCCTCTACAACCTCTACACCCACGACTTCACCCCCGTCCACCCCAGCAACTACAACGTAAAGTTTGCAGACGACACCACCGTGGTGGGATGTATCTCGGGGGGAGACGAGGCGGCGTACAGGGATGAGGTAGAGCAACTGAGCAAACTGTGCAAGGTTAACAACCTGCTGCTGAACAAGTCAAAGACCCAGGAATTCATCGTAGACTTCAGGAGGAAAAAGTCCGAGATCCAGCCCCTGCTCATCGACGGAGAGAGCGTGGAGAGAGTCTCAACCCTCCGATTCCTGGGACATCACATGCGGGATGACCTGACCTGGAAGGACAACACAAAAGGCACCATCAAGAGGGCACAACAGCGGCTATACACCCTGAGATGCCTCAGGAAGGAACACAACAAGCAGGAGATACTGGTGGCCTTCTACCGCGGCGCAGTGGAGAGCATCCTCACCTACGGCATCTGCAACTGGTTCTCCAGCTGCACAACAGCGGAGAGAAATGCGCTACAGAGAGTAGTGAGAACAGCACAGAAGATCACCGGCGCCCCCCTCCCCTCTCTGGAAGAGCTGTACAACACACACTGTCTCAGGAAGGCCTCAAAGATCTCCAGGGACCCGACCCACCCTGGGCACGTACACTTTACCAGGCTGCCCTCGAAAAGGAGGTTCAGGACCCTGGCCGCTAAGACAAACAGACTGAAGAACTGCTTCTACCACAGGGCCGTCCAGGCCCTGAACACAGCAAAGACCTAAGTTCTGGGCCCTGGACAGTCTGGACGGATTGTATGGCAGCTGCTGGACTGAAAAAATCAGGTGTAGTGCTGAGGCACAAACATGTACATTTCAAGCCTGCAAACTGTGACACTTTAAATAACGTGAAAAAATACTATTGTGCAATATGACAACCCTAGTTGACTATCTGTGCAGTATAGTACAGTGGATTGTGTACAAAGCCTTTATTTATGTAAACCAGCTCCTTACCTTCTTGTGATTTTTTTTCTTTTTCTAAATTTTTTTTTTTTTCCTTTCCTAACACCAGGGGAGCCACCCCTCCTAAATGTCGTTGTTTGGTACCTGTACTGTAGCAATGACAATAAAGTCCATTCATTCATTCATTCATTCATTCATACTGGCCTCACAAAAATTGTGGAGGACAAAGCAGGAGTAAATTACATAGGGCAGGTCATCCATGTTTATGTCCATAGGCCTTCTAAGTGCAGCAAATCTGGCCTTGAGGCGACCAAAAGCACACTCAATGACCATACGTGCCCTACACAAACATAGCCCAAAGTACTGCTCCTGAGGTGTGGAGCCACCGTTTGAATATTCCTTCATCAGGTAAGGCAGCAGCGGGTAGGCAGGGTCACCAAGAAGAAAGATTGGTATGGCCTTCTCGTCATCCACAATCTGTTTTTTCAGAGCAGGGATCTTGCCCGTCTTCAAGAACATGTTTAGCTTTGAATTAGCAAAGACCCGTGCATCATGCACACTCCCAGGCCACATTATCACAACATCCAAGAATCTGTACTTGTAATCACAGACAGTACATTAAGGGAATATTTGCCTTTCCTGTTGATGTAGTCCATGGAGTTGCTAGATGGCTGCTTGATTTCGATGTGGGTGCCGTCGACTGCTCCAAAACATTGTGGCATGCCATGAGCACGATGGAAGGCCACAACTAGATCCTCAGCCGCAGGCTCCGTAAAAGGCAGCTTGATGTATTTTGGACCCAGGTGGGTGGCGATCGCTGTGCATGTCTGCCTAACAATGACGGACACAGACTGTCGCGACACGCCAAAGGCGTTAGCAGTCTTCCGTAGCCTTCCCTCGTCGCTCAGGTAATAAAGTGTTACCGCAACTCTTTTCAGTGGATCAATTGGTGCCCTGATGTTTGTTGTTTGCCCTTCGATATATGGGCACAGTTCTTCGCTCAGCGCGATGACAGAGGCTCTGGACATGCGAAAGTTCTCCTTCCATTCATCGTCCACGACAACGCCATTCCCAAAGTTATCCCACCAACTGCTGGTTCTGCCCGGTCTCACCCAAAACTTTCGCCTGGTTGCCCTTCTGGTTGTCCTCCGCGGTGTATTGAAGAACATATTGTAGATGTTCTCCATGTCCATTTGTTGCTGTCGGTGGTAGTAGAGGAGCAACAGTACATTTTGTTGTAAAAGCCCAATCAAGCTCAATAGCTTCTGCAGCAAAAACGCAACAACCCTGTAAAGCTGGGTGCACACAGGGCCATTGGGTTGCGTCGTTCTGGCGCAACCTGTTGGGATGGACTTGACGTACTTCAACGTGCGATGCAGACGCAACAACTCTACTCGTGTTGCTAGCGAAGTTTCCCACAGAAGTGGGGAAAAAAACATCAGATCAGATATATAAACGGGTTATTTTGATAAACTGGACACATTTTGTGAATATATATGGTTACTTTCTCGCCTGAAAACATATAAAAACTTCATAAAATGACATATTAACACTTGTAGAGCCAAATTACAGATTTTAGCCAATGGCGGCCAAAATTGAGGATTTAAAATCTGAGGCGAGAGCTCCGGGCAAGAAACTACTTCCGGTTTACTTCCGGATCCAACGCAACGCAAAAAGCTGATTTTTTTTTACTGATTGCCGCACCCTGATGGTCAAGAAACGCAATGCAGAGCAAGGCAACTGATCAACAGAGCAAGGCAACTGATCAACAGAGCAAGGCAACTGATCAACGCAACGGCCCCATTGAGATGAATGACTTCCGGTGCAACGCAATGGCCCTGTGTGCACGCGGCGTAAGGCGCCATTGTTGTTGTTGTTGTTGGCTGGGTTAGCGCATGCGGGTTACAGAAAACAGCTGCACTGCGCATCATCTACGCGCATGATGACGTGACGAATACAAAAAACTCGTCTATCTCGTCCACACGTCAACAAATATACAGCGTTTTTTAAGGATCTTCACTCTGGCAGGCGTTTTTAAACATCTTCGTTTTCAGAGGGCAAAAACTTGTTTGCGTCTGGACGAACCCCCCAAAACGAATAGAAAAATCCACGTTTGTAAAAAAAAACGTATAGGTGTGGACAGGGAGTCCCATCATTCCACACACCTGTTCCTGATCATCAATCAACCTGGTCTTTCCACTATAAATGTTCTGTGTCCTCAGTGTTCTCTCTCTCTCTCTCTCTCCTGTTTTGAGCTGTGGCAGGGCTCTGGGCCCTATTCCACGAAGCTCGATAAAGTTCTAAGCCTCGATAAAGTTTTAAGCCTCGAAAATGTTAGCTTGCGTTCGGTGCCATCAATGTGGCTCAAATAATTCGCTGCTTGGTTGAGCTCCTTCTGAGTCAGATATAACTAGCCTGGTCGCGACCAGGCTAAAACACAGGCTATAGTGAGACGCGCGTCGAAAAAGGCTCACAGGCGGAAACTACATCCCGAACGACAGTTCCTCCCTAGGAAATATTAGTTCCCACTTCACACGAGATAGATAGATTAGATAGTTTGACTGTGTGATAGATAGATAATTTGATATTTTGAAAGTGTGATCGATCGATAGATAGTTTGATTGTGTGATAGATAACTTGATATTTTGAAAGTGTGATAGATAGATCGATATATCAATAAAGAAAAGAGTGTAAAAAAAAAAGTAATTCTCTCAACTTGCATTGCCGTCATCACAGCGGTCTGGCTGGCGTAGTGGTTAAGGCTGTGGACTCGAGTTCCAAAGGTTGCGAGTTCGAGACTTGACTAAGTCATTCATTTTTTTTTTTTTACATTTAACCGAAGATTTCATGCAAAGGTTTCAAACACCATTGTAATCGTGTCAGTTCTTGTAAATTAGCCTGCACCATAATTTTATAGCTTACATACTTTTTTAGATGAGATTTTAGATTAGATTCAGACAACGAAATGCAGTAAAAAGTGCGCCTGAAGAGGGATTTGAACCACCGATATAAAATGACGAATAAATCGTACGGCAGCGGTCGATACCACTAGGCCATTGTGGCGATATGACGGTTTGTAGCCTGCTGCTGATATCACCACAGTAGTAAATATTCATTTATTAAAATATGAACATATAACAATAACTGGGGCTAGTATGACCTACGCATTTAATCGGTCAGCAATTTCTTGCCAAACCATTTCCCTCGCCTTGTTAATTGCGGCAGTATTGCACTATTTTACATCTTATTTTTCCGTCTTCATAAAAAATCAATAATTCGGAATGCTGCGCAAATGTAGTACCCCTGCAGAGTGGAGTATCTTCATTTCGACAGATCGACTCTTCTGGGCTGCGTATGTCTGCGTGCACGCGCCCATATCGAAGATTTGTAAGCCTGTCTTCTGTGAACACTGATGACACAAGGCTGATCCTCATTCGAGGAATCACCTGAGGCTTGAAATCCAATCTCGAGTTCCCTGAGCGCCGCATTTATTTATAGCGCCGCTATACTGATCCACCTTTAATGGAATGGCCCCCTGGTGGGTTGAGCCTTGTTTGGTTTTGTTTGTGTTATTTGTTTTGTTCATTTAGATGATTTAGATGATTTATGTAAGTTTCCATTTATTATATTACCTTGTTTATGTATTTTGTTTGTTAATCATTTATGTTTATTTGTGCACACAGGGACAGATGACTAGTTGAGATACCCTGGGTTTACATCTGCATACACGTAGGACATACCTGCTGTCTAGCACCCCAGTTTAGTGTGAGCACCACCCACCAGTGGCGGCTGGCCGATAGAGGGCGCTGGGGGCGCCGCCCCCACCTTCACTTCCTAGTTGCGATTTGTAAACGTTTTTTTTAAATATACATTGTTTATTCACAAAATGCGGCTGATATTCTGTTGGCGCCTATCAGCATTCATTAAAAATCCTCCAATACAATAAACATTTTATCTGTGTGTGTGTAAAATTCACTGTTAAAATGCATAGGGGAGGAGTCGGGGCGCCGTCCGAATGCAAGTCTATGGCAGGCCAAATACTTTTGGCTTACACGTGAGCTGTAGCAGCGCTCCAATTGGCTGTCTCCTATTTCCCGGCCGGGGCGCAAAAAATGCGCCCCGGAGAGCAAGATTACTAGCTAGATTACATCATATCCGGATGGAGGGGGAGGGATCTCCGCCATAGCCAATTGATCGTCCAGATGGAGGAGCGGGAGGCAACTCCCCATAGCCAATTGTAGACCTCATTACTGTTACGTGACTTTGGCGCCTCACTTTGAGAGTGAAACAATGGAGTCTGCTGCATGTTCTACTGGGAGAAGTGCTTCTGAACTAAAAGACAATTCGGTTGGGTCCAAGCAGATGCTGAACGGCACCATGGTCCACGAGGTCCACGATGTACACGCCGGTCCCAGCTTTTTAAAAAGTGTGAATATTCACTACGAGTTCGCAAGCTAGCATTAGCATTAGCGTCGGTGTAATCCTCCTTCTGTCTGAGTAAGTGCATATATAAGTACACTCATGTCTACATGTTTTTGTTGGACTTGATATCAGAATATTTGATATTTATACAATTGTTAATGTACATTGTTAGTGCCGCTGCCTTTGACATCACAAAGCAACATTTCTATTCTTCTTTTAATAGTTTGCTTCTGTACAGTAAATACCAGAGAGATGTTGATTACATTTTCCTAACATGTGATGATCAAAATATGCTACAAAAGTTCACATCTATATATCATGTTGGAGCTTATCTCCTAAAGTACACCGGCGTGTAGTGTAGCCCGATAAAGATATGAGAAGCAATTTTATTTTTCAATGATTTTAATTTTTTATTTTTTAGATGGATTTTGATTAATCGTCAAAAGCCTTAACAACTCTGGAAGCCTTGTTTCTGACCTGGTTTGGTGGAGTTGGACAGTGTTGTTTTTCTTTTCTTTTTTGTTTGTTAGTCTAAATGTGTGTGTGTGTGTGTGTGTGTGTGTGTGTGTGTGTGTGTGTGTGTGTGTGTGTGTGTGTGTGTGTGCGTGTGTGTGTGCGTGTGTGTGTGTGTGTGTGCGCGCGTGTGTGTGTGTGTGTGTGTGTGTGTGTGTGTGTGCGTGCGTGCGTGTGTGTGTCCTACAGTAATCTGTATCTGTGTGTGTGTGTCCTTCAGTAGTCGGTGTGTGTGTGTGTGTGTGTGTGTGTGTGTGTGTGCACGCGTGCGTCAGTGCGTGCGTGTCCTACAGTAGTGTGTGTGTGTGTGTGTTACATTTACATTTTTGACATTTAGCAGACACCTTTATCCAAAGCGACTTACAACTAATACATTTAAGGGAAGTAAAAGGAAGGGAATCGTCTATCCATCAATCATCATAAGAAATACTAATCTATGCTAGGACCAGGTGTGTCCTACAGTACACTATATGAGAGAGTGCGTGTGTGTGTGTGTTTATAGTAATAGCCCATACCTGTGGCGCCTGCTCGACCTGTTCCTCTCACAGCAGGATAATGGGCCTGTAGTCCAATGCCTTTATGATCACGTCACGTCACGACTAGAAGAGATATGTGCATGGTTTTCCTTCTCTCTTTACCTTTCTCTCTCTCTCTCTCTCTGCCTTTCTCTTTCTCTCTCTCTCTCTCTCTCAGCCTCTCTCTCTCTCTCTCTCTCTCTCTCTCTCTCATGGTAATATAGTAGAGTAGTCTCCCTCCTCCATGGTTTTCTTTCTCTGTGTGTTTGTGTCTATGTTTCAATGTTTCATTGCTATTTCCATGTTGGTATATTACTTTTTATTAACTTTTTTGTATTTTTTAATCAAAATGTACTATATTTACTATATCTATCAAAGGCACGGGTTAGGCTCTACTAGTCTAGTCTAGGGTTAGGCTCTACTAGTCTAGTCTAGTCTAGGGTTAGGCTCTACTAGTCTATATTATGATGGCTGTTAACACCAGATCTTATCCCCCTCATTTTTCTGGTTTTCTGCTCGAAATGACATGCTGTCACACGGCGACGACAATGTAGGTTGTCACTGTGCCAAAAATGTAATCAACTTACAGTCACACCTTTTTCTCGACCGCGCTTTCACCCTGTTTCTAAAACACCCGCCGTACTTCCACCTCCGCACCGTGTTCGAGAAGTGTTCTGACGCTATGGTGTCAGAGAGGTGAGGTGGTGTCAGAGAGGTGAGGTGGTGTCAGAGAGGTGAGGTGGTGTCAGAGAGGTGAGGTGGTGTCAGAGAGGTGTGGTAATTGAATAGCACTCTAAGACTTACGGAGTGTAATAGAGTTTTTGTGAGTTAATCACAAAGGTATTTCCTGTCACTTGTTGGGGAAACCTCATGTCAAGTCTTCGTTTAGAAAGCTAATATAAACAATATTGAAAGCTAATATATATACATAAGATTTGTAAATATTTGTTCCTTATTTGCCAGCCACATACTTAGCAACCTGTCCGATACATCATAATGTACGTACATTATATTTTTGTTGTGTTTGCAGTTTGCCCTTTAATATATATATTATTATTATTATATGTTATATATATATATTCTCATGCTAAAATCCAGATTTTAAAGTTGATATTCTTCCCCGTGGAGCATGCCCCCATAACCTGTGCCCCACCCAAAATGTTTATCACCAGCCGCCACTGCCACCCACTGTACTTTTGAGGTGCCTAGCACCTGTAAAGGGGGGGTGGGGTTATTATTTTGATTACTTTTATTTGGTGCCACTGTTAGTCCTCTCTGTTCCCTGTGTTGCTGTATTAATAAAAATCAAGTTAATTGCAACCCTTAGTTTCCTGGTTTTTGTGTGACTGCACCCTCACTTGTCCATCTTGTTGCTCTATGTTGCGCCCTTCTACCCCGAGTCACCAGGGGGCGTAACACATACATACGTACATACGTACATACATACATACATACATATATACATACATATATACATGCATATATACATACATACAGTTTTACACTACATACATCCATACACCTCTTACACATACAACATACATTATACAACCATTCACTCATGGCCTACACTACTGATTCTTATCCATAATCATATACATGTTATTTAGGCCCTGTCCACACCTATACGTTTTTTTGATGAACGTGGATTTTTATATTCGTTTTGGGGGGTTCGTCCAGACGCAAACGAGTTTTTGCCCTCTGAAAACGAAGATGTTTAAAAACGCCTGCCTGCTGTGAAGATGTTTGAAAACGCTGTATATTCACCGTATATTTTTGACGTGTGGACGAGATAGACGGAGCTTTTTGTATTCGTCACGTCATCACGCGCGTAGATTTCTATGATCATGCGCACTGCAGCTGTTTGCTGTTCCCTCCAACGTCATATCCTGGCATCAGTAACTACTTTGTTTACAACAGGCAACGGTGGTCGAGGCGGGGTCATCCCTATGTTCCCCGGGTCCTATGTTCCCCGGGTCCTATGTTCCCCGATTTCTTAGCAAAAAAAAAAAAAAGGATTCTATGTTCCCCGCTTCCGAAAAAGGGTTCTATGTTCCCCGCTTCCGAAAAAGGGTTCTGTTCCCCGCTTCCGTATGTTCCCCGCCTGCCGTTGTGTCAAGCGACCCCAGGTGTCGTTATGTAGTACTGCATGAGTTTTTTTTTATTATTTATTATTATTTAAAAAACAACATACACAAATACATAATCATACAGTTTTTTTATTTTATTTTTAATTTAAAAAACAACATACACAAATACATAATCATACTGTGGATTACTAATTGATAAAGACATTTACTAATTGATAAAGACATTTACAGGAAATTGCAGGAACTATTATACATAGGAACACAATTATTATGTGTACAACATTATTATATGAACAAAATGATTATATGTACAAAACCTTTTGTAGGTAGGACACTATTGGACCTCGGCCCAAATCTAGTACTGAACCTGACCCCCCATGCTAAACCATTTGGAAGTACAGTATACTAGGACTCCAATTCAGACACACTGGGGGGCTGTCACAAATCTACTAACTCTAATCAGCCTGGTCTCACACGGCAGACGTCAGAATTCGACGTTTATGGACAAACGTCGAATTCTGATGTGAGATTGCATCCAAACGTCGAATTCCGACGTGACATTGGGGTAGGTCGTTCTGATAGCGCAGGGGTGCGCCTGTTATGTGCGCCTGTCGGGGCTTCTCTCGGGATTATTCCATTTTGAATTATATTATTAATAACCCTAACCCTAACCCTAACCCTAACCCTAACCTTAACCCTAACCCTAACCCTAAATGTGGCCTAACTAATTAATGCAAGTGCAATTCAAAATGGAATAATTAATAACTGTGATTTACCGTGGGTTAGGATAACAATTCAAACGTGTCCGGATAGGGGAGAGGACAGGGAATTCAAAACCATTTGAATGGTGTCGATCCTACACTCCTATCACGGTCGACACAGCTTAATCCAGGAAGCGGTTCTCTGAGCAGCAGCGGGGTGAAGTGATCAAAATCATAAGGACAACATACTAATCTTTAAATTGAGTCTGTAGGTTATACCGTTACAGAGTTATAAATTCATAATGCTTATGAATATGATTTTGGGAAATCCTTAACGGTTTTCATTGATTTTTGAGATTTTTCTAGAAATCACTAACGGGGGGGGGGGGACCCGGGTTTTGATGTTTAATAACTTTTTAAAATAACTATTTACAGTAAAAGGGTTTACCTTTTGCCCTCATTTGTGAGTTTCTACGACTTTCCGTTTTATTACAGTAATCCGTTAAGCAAAAGTGGGAAATGCTTAACCAAATCGCAAAAATTATGAATGGGACCCTATGGGACAAACTTACGGTCGAGCAAACAGGTGTGGTCGGGGTGTTAATTTCACGAAAAATCCCATTATTCCATTTTGAATTGGAAACCCTATGGTTACCCTAACCCTAACCCTAACCCTAACCCTAACCTTAACCCTAACCCTAAATGTGGCCTAACTAATTAATGCAAGTGCAATTCAAAATGGAATAATCCCAAGAGAAGCCCAGACAGGCGCACATAACAGGCGCACCCCTGCGCTATCAGAACGAGATACCCCAATGTCACGTCGGAATTCGACGTTTGGATGCAAATGTCACGTCGGAATTCGACGTTTGGATGCGATCTCACGTCAGAATTCGACGTTTGTCCATAAACGTCGAATTCTGACGTCTGCCGTGTGAGACCAGGTTGCTCTAATTATTTAAAATACAAATAAATAAATAAACAAGAATGTGTTGTGTAACAACTCCCCCAACATTCCCCTCCACCACAGAGAGACTAAACTGTCCTTCTGAAAGAGACTACACTGACATCCTCCATCCCAGACAGACTACAATGACCACCATCACAGTGTGACATGGGAGAGTTACTCCATATGAGAGTGGAGAAACCTATTCTTCAGGTAGCATGTGTTCCTGATGTTGTGGACTACTCTTTTATCAACAATTTCACAGTATTGCCCATTGGTGGCAGTTGAATTCATACCTATCCCAACAAGTTGGCCTGGTTCCCAAAAACATTTATGATGTAGGAACAGGAGGGTGTCAGTGATGGCTGAGGGTGGGAAGAGAAGCTTTGCTCCCTCCTTGTACTCTTCACAGCCTGTCAGGGGATCTTCTCTGTGGAGTGGCAGGAACACGGTCCCTTCAAACAGGAGCTGTGGATTCTCTGAAAATAAAAGACATCAAGTATTAAGGTAGGCTATAGATTCCCATCAATATTTTTTATGCAAGGTCTTTCAGTAAGACTATTTTACCTGACATGGTAGCCCATATGCCTGTGATTTTCACCGGTTGCCTGTGGTTCCTGTCTTCACCAAGTAGGGTTGGGTTGAGTTGGGTTGGGGTTGTCTCCACAAATGACCCAACTCTGATAGTCTTTATATCAAATCTGAGAATGAAATTCAGTATGCTAATTATAAAAGGGGTATGCTATTGATAATAGCATATCATTTAGATTGTTTTTTATTTATTATTTTAGATAATTCATTATTTTAAAATATTATTTTCTTTAGATAAACAACTAAAATAAAAAAATCTAAATTAGATGCTATTGATACTGCATAGAAACACATTGATATAATATACTTGTATGTTTCAGGGGACAATGTTGCACTCTGATATTTAGTGTGTCTCTGTGCTGCTTGCCCAGCAAGAGGGTTGTCAATATTTTGGATGACAGGCTTTCCCCTTTTCCAAGCCTAAGAAATAAAACAGCATGCATAATTGCAACCTTTAGTTTCCTGGTTTTTGTGTGACTGCACCCTTACTTGTCCTTTCTGTTGCTCTATGTTGCGCCCTTCTACTCCGAGTCACCAGGGGGCGTAACACCCCCTATCAATTGTTTTAAGCTCAATTGTAATTGAGCTTGAGTTACAAGACTTCCTCACATACCGGTATGTTCGTAAGACATGCGTAGTGACAATGGCTCAAATAATGACTGGAGACCGAGGGGGTAAAATATTAGTTCTGGATAATTTTAAGTACCACAAACACCGCACAAACTTACAGAATATTCGGTGGCGGTGTTGGAGAGAAGACTGCCGGACAGTTCTGGTTACCAACATCTTTGATGTAGAGGTAGTCAATCCCAACATCGAAGTTCGGTAGGTCTACGAACATGTACATGCCCCCGATACACAAATGGTGAACAATGCGCAATTTCGCCAAGTGATTACTGGAGAGGTGGTGAGAGAACCCACAGTACCAATCAAACGCATTTACAATGCTGAGCGCGTAGGTCCTCCTCAAAGATTTCTGTCAGTTAGGTCTGTTATGAGCTGCTGTAATCCCTCCCATCCCAGCTACCGTTGATGATGTAAGGATCGACGGTCCATGGGCTGAGACATGGGGCAGAGACCACTTCCTCCTGCACCAAGACAGTGAGTGGGGCATAGCAGTGTTTTCAGTTAGTAACTGAATTACTTCATTATAAAAGTAACTAGTTACTAGGGAAAGTAACTATTGCGTTACTTTTTACCACGGTGCAGCGGGCTAGCGGGTAAAATAGGAAGAAAATAATTTGGATTTTTTTTTTTTCTGAGCAGGTTTCAGCAGGGAACTTTTCATATTTATTGCACTTCAACAGACCACAACTGGTAGACATACTGTACTTCAAGTATTTTCTTCATTACAAAAGTAAACATTTAACAATATGAAGTGCTTTTAAATCTTTGTAGTGTAAATTAAATAAATCAAACTGTCACACAACTTCAGACAACTGGTAGACATACTGTAACTTCAAGTATTTTCAACACAACAAAAGTAAACAGTTAAACAATATGAAGTGCTTTTAAAGTAGTACTGAAATAGTGCCTGTACTTCCACCGTGAAAACGCCATGTTTTGATTGATTGATTGATTGAAAACTTTATTAGAAGATTTGCAGAAGTAGGTACATGAAAGTACATACATACAAGGTCAACTAACAGGATAAAAACCCAAGAAAGCCACTGGCTTATTTCAATTGGGGTCCTTGATTCTCAATTCATCGTTACATGTAAGACAGACAAAAAAACTAGTACTATCTACAAGATAATACAGACAAATAACTAGTACTATCTACAAGATAAACATACATCCATCATGGGAAGAACAATACAACAAAGCATAAGGTATGTACAGCGGGTAGGACAGGTGGGGACATACACCACAGGTGGGGGCGGGGGACAAAACACAAAGTATGTACAGTGGGTAGTTCGGGTCTTTTAATCTGATTTTTGATTTAGAGGGTCCAGTTACGGATTGCAGCCTCCTGTAAATGTTTTTTGAGAGTGGTTTTGAAGGTGGGCAGTGTTTTGCACTCCTTTAAGATTATAGGAAGGGCGTTCCACATTTTTACTGCATAGTTTGCAAACGAGTTTAACCCCTTGTTTGTGGTGCAACGCGGTTGAACGTGGTTCGTGGAGCTTCCTCTGGTATTGTATGTGTGGACGTTGTTCACTTTTTTGAAGTATGTTGACAGGTACTTGGGTGTCTTTGTGGTGTAGCGTATCTTGAAGACCAGGCCCAGTGCAAGCTGCTGCACTCTGTCAACTACTCGTAGCCAATCAAGGCTCAAAAAATGAGCAGCGGTTAGATGTGTCCTAGGGTTGAGGCCTAGCAGAAGCCTAACCAGTTTATTTTGGGCTGTCTGGAGTCTTGTTTTTTGGGCCTTTGTGGTTCTATAGTACCATGATGTTACGGCATAGTCGAAGTGACATTGAATGAGAGCTCCTGATAGGGTCCTCAGTGTGTTTTTACTGACAAGTGAGGATATCCTGTACAAGAATCTAGTTCTATGGTTCACTTTTTGGATTACTTTTGCTGCCATTTTATCTCCGGAAAGATTTGCCTCTAAGATGGAGCCCAGGTATGTAATATCCTCTTTTCTTGTGATATTAATGTTACCCACTTTTATTTTGAAATTTACAGCCTTTCTGAGTTTAGATGGGGATCCGTATAGGATGGTTTCAGTTTTACCTAGGTGTATTGATAGTTTATTGTCAGCTAGCCAGATGCAGATTCTACTCAGTTCAGTGCTTAGCGCTTTTTCCACCTGCAATATGTCCCTGTCAGAGACCAGCAGAGCCGAGTCATCCGCGAACAGGAACAAATTGCAATCACATGCTGATGACATGTCATTCACATAGGAACAGTAAAGGTCCCAATATGCTTCCTTGTGGAACGCCGCAGGTCACTGGGAGGGGGGGGGACAGTGTTCCGTTCACACTAACCACCTGTTCCCTCCCCTCTAAGTAGGATTGCATCCAGCTCACCGATGTTCTATCGAACCCAATTGCTTTCAGTTTATCTAACAATATGTGGTGATCTACTGTGTCGAAGGCCTTCTGGAGGTCCAGCATGACCATGCCGCAGTACTTGCCCGAGTCCACCTCATGGTTGATGTGGTCGTTCAAATAGAGAAGGCATGTGTCAGTGGAATGGGATGTTCTGAATCCTGATTGAAATTCATACATCAGATTTTTTTCGGTAAGGTACCTATCAACCTGTTCATAAACTATTTTTTCCATAAGTTTCGAGATGGAATTAAGAATAGAAACAGGTTGGTAGTTGCCTGGGTCTAATTTGCTTCCTTTTTTATACAGTGGGGTTACCCTTGCTATTTTAAAGTCAAGGGGGACGTGTCCCTGTTTGATGGAGAGGTTTATTATGTGGGTGATGATTGGGGTAATGGAGGCAGCTGAGTCTTTTAGAAATCTGGCTGGAATATTGTCATGGCCCGTGGCCTTTTCTGAGTGTAGAGCGCCCAGTTTTTTAAACACCTCATCGTTTGACACCATGGAGAGTTTAAAATCATCTTTGCGTACACCCAGTTTATTGTAGAACGCACGGATGTGCTCTACACCATAACGCCCTGAGTGGGGTGGTAGATTGTTAACTAATTTAGTGGCTATGGTTGTAAAGAAAGTGTTTAAGCACTTAGCCACATCCAGCTTGTCTGTAAAGAGAGAATCTCCAGATTTTATGCTGATGTTTGTAGACCTGGTTTTGAGTTTTTGACTGCAACCTAGTTGGCTATTAAGTAGCTTCCAAAGGTCACGTGGTTTGTTTAAGTTTTCTTCGATTTTGTTATCGAGGTATTTTTTCTTAGCAGATTTTGTCATGGTAATTACCTGATTGCATAGTTTGTTGCATTGTTTTTTAATTTTCTCAAAGTGGGTTTTGAGATCTTCGTTTAAGTGTTTCACTAATTTTGATTTGCATTTTTGAACTTCAGAGCATTTTAGGTCTCTGACTTTCATAGCATTTAGAATGTCCGAATTCATCCATGGTTCCGATCGGGCTTTAACCCTGGTGGTTCTCATGGGGGCTATACTGTCAATAATATTTAGTCCTGCCGGCGTGTCTTCATCGTAGAACTGACGGTCCCATGGGAGGAGGCCATCGATGAGGCATTCGAACGGAAGAGGCTGCGGTATGCCAATTTAGCAGTCGAAGCAGAGGGGCGGGGCTGGAACGTGAAGGTGTGGCCAGTGGAGGTGGGCTGCAGAGGCTTTGTAGCCAGCTCCACCACAAGGCTCCTGAGGGCAGTAGGGATCAGAGGACAGGCCCAACGGAAGGCAATCAGAGAACTGTCCACTGCAGCAGAACGGAGCAGTCACTGGCTGTGGCTGAAACGTAGGGACCCAACATGGGCTCCCAAATGACCACGTGGTGCCACCGTGCGACACACACCCAGGCCTGATCAGCCTGTGGTGGGCCAACCTCGGCAGAGGGTGTCTTGTGATAACTGGCCGAAACACCCAATGAGGTCGGGGACCACAACTGAAGATGTGTCGTACTGGTGGCACCACGTGATCATTGCCAAATTCCACTCCACCCAAGAGGACATCTCCAACTCCACTCAATTGTTGTGTTGAATATTTAGGGATTTTAACAACCAGTCCTATTAAGAATCCTGATGTCTGGTGTCAAAACCAGTGACCGCTGCGAAAGGGCAGCTGACAACCTGGGAAAGACCTGAAGAGACAGCTGACAGGAGGGAACAGACCCCAACGGGGCTGGCATGGGTTAGCTACCCGTGTTGGCAGGAGCCTTTCACTACACAGTGACTTGGTTCCACCCAACCATGGCTACGAAAAATGCAAAAGGAAAAACACCCCTAGAGTCTGCGAGAGCGGGGGCGGAAGATGACTCATCGGCGGATCACACGGTAACAGACCCTGGAACGGAAATGACAACGAAGCAAATGATCAGCACGGTAGTTGACGGAGTAACAACACTGGCAGGACACAAGCTACAAAGCTGCATCTGTGGCTGGAAAAAGATAACATCAGAGAAGGGTCTCAAGATCCACCAGGGCAGGAAAAAGTGCCTAAGAGAGCTTAGCGAGGTGCCTCGCATTGACCGCTACCTTCTCAGAGGTAGGGCAAATCAGTCGAGTGAAGCCCAGTGGCAGGATATTCACCACAGTTCACAGGGTATCAGAACCCCAGACGAAGCTCAACCAAGCACAGATCCATCAATGGACATGAGTCCAGAGCCTATCCAGCCACAGACAGCAGTAGAGAGGAAGATGAATGGATGAAAGCCTCAAATCTTGTGGCCTAAAGCCTGCCAGAAAAAGGAGTGGGAAAACACAGACACAGACCTTGTCCATCTTCTAGAAGGTCTGAAAGGGGGCGTGGAAAGAAAACTGGACAAGATTGGAGATATCATTTACAGCTATGGAGCAGAGAGATTTGGGGTGAAAAGTAAGAACCATGGGACACAGAAGGAACCATCAGCCCATCTCAAGTCCAGGAGACAACAAGAGATTGAAAGACTTGTGAAAGAAAGAAGGTGCCTGAGAAAACAGTGGAAGAAGGCCACAGAAGTGGAAAGGAAAGGACTTGAGGCACTACAGGCCGACATCAAGCAGCGTCTTGCAACACTGCGAAGAGCAGAATGCTTGAGAAAGCAACACAAGAAGAAAGAGCGAACGAGGACTGCCTTCTACAGAGATCCCTACAAGTTCGTCAAAGATCTCTTTGTCAAGGAGAAAACGGGGACCCTCAAAGTACCCATAAGGGAACTAGAGGAGCACCTGAGGAAGACCTACTCTGACAACCAGAGGCATGTGCCAGCCAGCATTCCGGATGACATGCCACCAATCCAACCACCTGAGCACCAGATGGAAACAAGGCCCCCTACATGGAGCGAAGTTGAGAGCACAGTAAAACGGGCAAGAACAGCCTCAGCCCCTGGGCCCAACGGCGTTCCAT
Organism: Nansenia antarctica; assembly: GCF_963989245.1. Lineage (NCBI taxonomy): Eukaryota > Metazoa > Chordata > Actinopteri > Argentiniformes > Microstomatidae > Nansenia > Nansenia antarctica. Next base: position 82,584,545 of record NC_137674.1, read on the forward strand.
ACAGGCTATATAAGAACAGTCCAGGCGTCTTGAAGTACCTCTGGAAGCTAATGAAAGTGGCATGGGAAAAGAGAATCATACCAAAGGCATGGCGAAGGGCAGGAGGGATCCTGATTCCCAAAGAGAAGAATTCCTCAACCATCGACCAGTTCCGCCAGATCAGTCTACTGAATGTGGAAGGAAAGATTTTCTTCACTGTTGTGGCCCAGAGGCTCTCAGTATTCTTGCAGAAGAACAACTTTGTCGACACCTCAGTGCAGAAGGCAGGGATAAGTGGATTCTCAGGATGCCTGGAACACACAAATGTCATCTGGCACCAGATACAAACGGCCAAGAAGGAGAAGAAAGACCTGCATGTGGTTTTCTTAGATCTTGCCAATGCCTTCGGGTCAGTGCCTCATGAGATTTTGTGGACAGCGTTCAACTTCTTCCAAGTCCCAGAGGGCATCACAAGGCTGGTCAAAGCCTACTTCCAGGACCTCCAGTTCTGTGTTACAGCACAAGCCAGTACAACTGCTTGGCAGCACCTCGAGATAGGCATAATGGCGGGCTGCACCATCTCTCCACTGGCGTTTACCATGGCAATGGAGCTCATTATTCGAGCATCCCGATGGGTTGTTGGAGGGGAACGGTTGAAGAGCGGGCTGCGTCTTCCACCAATCAGGGCGTACATGGATGACATGACGACAATAACAACAACAAACGCATGCACCAAACGCCTGCTGGATAAACTCCAGGGAAACATCAAATGGGCACGAATGGAGATTAAACCCAGTAAGTCCCGCAGTATCTCCATTGTCAAAGGCAAGCTTGCCAATGAGAGGTTCCACGTCAACAACGAGCCAATACCAACAGTTCTGGAGAAGCCCATCAAAAGCCTTGGCCGCTGGTATAGCGCAGAACTCAAAGACTCGAAGCAGGTGGAACAACTCAAGCAGGATACAATCAGTGGCCTCAAGCAGATCAACAACACTGCTCTCCCTGGGAAGCTGAAGCTGTGGTGCTTTCAGTTTGGACTGCTGCCCCGTCTCATGTGGCCAATTTCCATCTACGAGGTCACACTATCCCATGCCAACCGGCTGGAGAGACTGGTGAATGCACAAGTGAGGAAGTGGCTTGGACTACCGAGAGGCCTTAGCAGCATAGGCCTGTATGGCAACGGAGCCCTCTCCCTACCAATCTCAAGCCTGGTGGAGGAGTACAAATGTGCCAAATCAAGGCTGGAAATGACTCTAACAGAATCCCGGGATCCATTCGTCAGAGGTGCTGCTCCAATCCTAGCAACGGGGAGGAAATGGAAGCCATCTGCAGCAGTTGCGGTGGCAAAGACCGCCCTCAGACACCGGGATATAGTGGGGCATGTCCAACATGGCAGAGGGGGCCTTGGCTTGGAAACAACAACACCCACATGGCAAAAGGCTACTCCAACCGAACGGCGGAAGATGGTGGTTGAGGAGGTGCGCCACCAGGAGGAAGCAGCCAGGTGCGCCAAGGCAGCCTCTCCTCCACCTCTCCTCCACCTCTCCTCTACCTCTCCTCCACCTCTCCTCCACCTCTCCTCTACCTCTCCTCCACCTCTCCTCCACCTCTCCTCCGCCTCTCCTTTACCTCTCCTCTACCTCTCCTCCACCTCTCCTCTACCTCTCCTCCACCTCTCCTCCACCTCTCCTCCACCTCTCCTCTACCTCTCCTCCACCTCTCCTCCACCTCTCCTCCACCTCTCCTCCACCTCTCCTCCTCCAAGCCCAGCAAGGCCGCTGGATGAAGTGGGAGAGCGTGGAGAGGAGGAAAATCACGTGGAACGAGCTGTGGAGCATGGAGTCTAATAGGCTAAGTTTCATCATCAGAGCCACATATGATGTCCTGCCCTCTCCTACCAACCTACATCTCTGGTATGGAGAGGACCCAGCCTGTCTCCAGTGTGCAGCCCCAGCAACCCTCAAACACATCTTGGTGGGTTGCAAGACCAGTCTAACTCAAGGAAGATACACCTGGCGCCACAACCAAGTGCTAAAGTGCTTGGCTGCCGAACTTGAGCACAAGAGGGTAACCACCAACGCCATGCCTCTAAATGCCCAGACTACCTTTCCACGGAAAACAACCTTCATCCGGGAAGGGGAGAAACAGCGGACCAAGCCATCACCTCCAGACTCAGGCCCACTGAACACAGCCCGGGATTGGGAAATGCGGGTAGACCTCAGCCAGAGGCTCACCTTCCCACCCGAAATTGCAGCGACCAACCTGCGCCCAGACCTAGTCCTCTGGTCCAAGTCCTGCCGGCGTGTCTTCATCGTAGAACTGACGGTCCCATGGGAGGAGGCCATCGATGAGGCATTCGAACGGAAGAGGCTGCGGTATGCCAACTTAGCAGTCGAAGCAGAGGGGCGGGGCTGGAACGTCAAGGTGTGGCCAGTGGAGGTGGGCTGCAGAGGCTTTGTAGCCAGCTCCACCACAAGGCTCCTGAGGGCAGTAGGGATCAGAGGACAGGCCCAACGGAAGGCAATCAGAGAACTGTCCACTGCAGCAGAACGGAGCAGTCACTGGCTGTGGCTGAAACGTAGGGACCCAACATGGGCTCCCAAATGACCACGTGGTGCCACCGTGCGACACACACCCAGGCCTGATCAGCCTGTGGTGGGCCAACCTCGGCAGAGGGTGTCTTGTGATAACTGGCCGAAACACCCAATGAGGTCGGGGACCACAACTGAAGATGTGTCGTACTGGTGGCACCACGTGATCATTGCCAAATTCCACTCCACCCAAGAGGACATCTCCAACTCCACTCAATTGTTGTGCTGAATATTTAGGGATTTTAACAACCAGTCCTATTAAGAATCCTTAGGAATTTGGTTTTGAAACCTAGCCATGCCTCCTCAACCTGTGTGCTTTTTAGTTCATCTAACCAGTCTTGATTCTCCAGTTTATGGTTTAAGGCCTCACTAGAATAGGATTTAAGGGATCTAGTGGTTACAGTTTTATGACCGCCAGCCTTGGGTTTATGCTTTTTACGAGTGCAAAAGATCATGTAATGATCACTTAGCCCACATACAATAACCCCACTCTTGGAGATTTTGGACTCATCCGATGTTAGAATGAGATCTATGGTGGTTTGAGTAGAAATACACACCCTAGTGGGTTTGGTAATTTGTTGGCGGAGACCGTGTAATTCAGAAAACCTAGTGAAGGATTTGAAGCCGGATGCTTCATTTCTGAGCATGTCCGTGTTCCAATCCCCAATAAGAATCTTTTCCACACAGTCAACGTCATCCAAGCACCCCTCAAGAATATCATAGAAATCATTCTGATCGGGAGGTCTGTAGATAGTACCAACCAGCACCGGTTTTGCTTTGTTAAAGATAATTTCAACCCAAACAGATTCTAATTTGTCACGATTCAGGTCATGCCGGGTGTTAAAGATAATATCGTTGTGAATGTACATGCAGACACCACCCCCATACCTGTTCCTGTCGTTTCTGATGACTGAATAGTTTACTATTTCAATCTCTGGGTCTTTGATTGATTCATCAAACTTGGTCTCAGAGAAGCTCAAAATGTGAACCTTGCTGTCATGGAACATTTCTCTGATTTGGTCCAGTTTAGGCACAAGACTGTTCACATTAAGGTGAACAATATGCAGGCCCTTACTGCTGTGTCCAAAAAGAGTGTTCATGTCCTTGACTTGGAAATAGTCTCCATTCAGGTCATCGTCAAGTTGAGGATTGGGGGATGGGGGGGGTCGCCCATTGTTCAACGGTTTCGGTAGAGAGTCTCCGGGTGGAGGAGGGGGGAAGCTAGGTGGGGGGCTAATGTTGTTAGCATAGCTACCCTTTGTTTTGATAGCCTCGTCTGAATCCAGGAAGTCCGCTGCTGGAGCCGGTTTGACGACAATGGCGTCGCTAGCAACATTTGCCTGGGAAAGGCACAGCTGCTCTCTGGCCAAACGTGTAGCCTGCCTGGTTGAAACTGGACCGGGATTCAGCTGAATGTCTCCCGAGAGAAGTAGATAGAGACAGATCATGGTCCTTCGGTCCATTCTACCTGCCGGGGGCTTGTTCTTCCGCGTCAGGTCAGCAGTCAGCGTTGTGTGAATAGTTACCGCTCCGAAGTTTAAATACTTCTTTGCGGCGTGGAGATAAAAGTCGCTATGGGTCTCATTTTTTCCAATAAAGTTTGTCTCCTTCTCCATAAGATGTAAGTTCTGTGGTGATTTAATGTATAAATCCGTAATCCACAGAAGGAACAGGAGAAAGTGTGGAATAATCCTCGCCGTTGCATTATTGTCGAAGCAGCGGCAGGAGCGTTGAGAGATGCGACTGCTCATGTTGACTGCTCAGGTCTTTCTGTTCACCTCAGAACACTCGGGACTCGCCATTGCTGCGTGTATCTCTCTGATAGTTTGAGTGTGTGTGTGATGCTGTGCGCGCGTGTGGTTTGTGTGTAGAAACATCCGCACAACACTGAACTATGTATGGAGAGTGGATCGTGCCACATTGAAATGCAATACACACATCGGAATGCAATACACACATCGGAATGCAATATACGTGTAACACTAAATACAATGCAAAAATACGGCATATTTGTGCCAAAATAAAATCAATGTGTATTACATTTGAGCGCAGCGTATTACATTTGGTCATGAGTGTATTCCATTGAGCATGTGTATTACATTTGGTCACGAGTGTATTCCCTTGAGCATGTGTATTACATTTGAGCGCAGCGTATTACATTTGGTCATGAGTGTATTCCATTCGAGTGTCGGTGTACTCATTTGCATTGCTTTTCGATATCCGGTGTAATTTGCATTGTATTGCATTCGAGTGTTGGGTACTAATTTGAATTGCTTTTCGATATCCGATGTAATTTGCATTGTATTGCATTCCGATGTAGGTACCATATTTTCCTTCCGGTTCCGGCCATAGGTTCTGCCCTTTCCGGCCATAGGTAGCGCTATGATTCGCTATGATTCGCGATGCCAACGATGACGACGAAGACCCGTTAGTAGATCTGAAACTGTGTGTGTGTGTTTCGCGCGCCCGCGCGTGTGACCAATGTGTCACAGTGTGTGTGTTCAAGTGGTATCTTTGTAATCATGACAAGGTATACATTTCTACACATCTCTGCATTCTCTGTGCCATTATGCTTGTTAATCATTTTAATTCGTTAAAGTAAACTAATAGGTATGAAATGAAAAAAAGATTCATTACCTTTAGCTATGGTTAATGTAATAGGGTCAACCATTACATATCTTCTCCTATTATCTTTTATCACTTTCTCTTCAGAGAATGGTAGAGATGTATTAATTACTATGGCCACACCCCTCTTCTTACCATATGCCATCTCCCCCATCCCGGCCACCCCCGCCCCCCACTGGACATGCATACAACCTCCCCTACCCATCTCCCCTAACCCTGCCACCCCCCTGATATGCATACAGCCTCCCCTACCCCTAACCACCTCCCCTGTCCCTACCATTGTCCTGAAATGGCCTGTCTGGTCAGATAGTTATTTTATACACACTACTTGGTCAGAAAAGTACTGTGGTTTCTGTGCCCCCTCGTTAATCCTTCAAGCAGTAAACATCGTTGTGCATGTGAGTGCATTTGGACAGCATACATGAGGGTACATCAGGGCAATGAATGAATGAATGGTCTTTATTGTCATTGCTATAGTACAGGTACCAAACAACGAAATTTAGGAGGGGTGGCTCCCCTGGTGTTAGGAAAGATATTTTATTTATTTTTTTAAACACAAGAAGGGAAGGAGCTGGTTTACATAAATAAAGGCTATGTACACTATCCACTATACTATACTGTACAGATAGACGACTAGGGTTGTCATATTGCACATAGTGTTATTGCACATTTATTTAAAGTGTCGTTAGTTTGCAGGCTTGAAATGTACATATTTGTGCCTCAGCACTACACCTGATTTTTTTTTCAGTCCAGCAGCTGCCATCAATCCGTCCAGACTGTCCAGGGCCCAGAACCTAGGTCTTTGCTGTGTTCAGGGCCTGGATGGCCCTGGGGTAGAAGCTGTCAAATGGCAAGCTGCCATTTGAATCTAAACAGTGGCAATGTTACAGACAGTTCTATTAACATCTACACAGTGGCAATGTGAAACTAAACAGTAATCACTAATGCCACATCTAAAGTAGTATACACTAATACAGTTAATATTACATACAGTACATTCGTAAGTGTATTCAGACCTGTCAGGACCAGAGGGCGGAACCCAGAAGCAGACAACGGAGAACAGGTAGTACAACAATAATACTGATTTATTGTAAGGGTTGGGGTGTCAGGGGAAGCAGGCTGGAGGTAGGTAGAACAGGCAGGGGGTCAGGCAGGCAGGTAGTCAGACAGGCAGGGGGTCAGGCAGGCGGAGTGGTCAGCAGACAGGCTGGGGTCAGGCAGGCGGAGTGGTCGGCAGACAGGCTGGGGTCAGGCAGGCGGAGTGGTCGGCAGACAGGCTGGGGTCAGGCAGGCGGAGTGGTCGGCAGACAGGCATGGTGTCAGGCAGGCGGAGTGGTCGGCAGACAGGCTGGGGGTCAGGCAGGCGGAGTGGTCAGCAGACAGGCTGGGGGTCAGGCAGGCGGAGTGGTCGGCAGACAGGCAGGGGGTCAAGCAGGTGGAGTGGTCGGCAGACAGGCTGGGGGTCAGGCAGGCGGAGTGGTCGGCAGACAGGCAGGGGGTCAAGCAGTAGGAGTGGTCGGCAGACAGGCTGGGGGTCAGGCAGGCGGAGTGACTAGAGAAGTCCAAATCCAGTGTCAGTTGTGGACACAGAAGCCACAAGATCATTTGAAAAATCCTGGAAGGATGTGTAGCGACCAGGTAGCTTTAACAGTTCTGAGCATGTGGCTGAAGTGGGCATCTGGACCAAGCAAACTTCAACATGAAGTACTTCTGGCAGAACACTCCACCCTACCCAGAACTTCAAAAGCTGGTTCAGTTCTTCTGATGTGGCTGCAGAAAAAAAGACACTTCACTCACAATAAGTCACACGCGTTTAACAAACTGACTATTTGACAACTGGACATCCACAGTGCTGTAAAATGTAACTACATTCCCTGAAATGTTCTGTTGAATACAATGGGACATTTCAATTTACCTGCAAGTCAGACAACAGAACATTCACGTACACAACGGTCTAGAATAAATAGCAATACAAATCGATTACTTACCTTTCTCAATATATTCCCTCAAGAACCCTGTCACACGACACCGGCATTCAAGTAGCGAGATATTGGTGGAGTAGTCGTCGTCCGAGTCTTCGCTCTCTGCTGTTGGCCACACAATTCGCCCTAGAATCATCTATGAAAATAAGACAATTTTACTCAAAATATTTGGATTATAGGACCAGTTAAAACTGTCATGTACACTTCCATAACATGGGACATAGTGAGTATACTGTACTCTTGGACATGCAAGGAGTGACAAGGCCAGGTATTGACTGGTGTGAGGCATCGAGTGCTCACTGTATTTGTAAGTGAGTTGCCAGTATGCACTGTATTGTGTAGTACTAATTTTGTTTGGATAAATAATTGACCATTCATATTTGATCACAGTGTGTAATTATGATTTAATTTAATTAAAACATACTTCTGAATATTATATTACATTTTTGCCAAATAATCAGTTGGTTGCAACTTCAACATTACCACTAGATGGTCACTAAAACTTACACACTGATCCATTTGATGCCTTGAATGAATTTTAATACCTCTGGGACCACATTTACGCTTGACGATCTTGGAAGAAGAACCTCCACTGCCTCCGGTCTTTCCTTTAAAAGGTGAAGGACCTGACACTCCTTCAGCCCCTTCCTCAGCTGTTTCACCTGCTCCCTTCTCCGGCCAAGGACCTACAATAATAGTTATTAGAAGAAAAATATTTATAATAGTTATTAGAAGAAGAATCCACTTCTATGGCCAATGCCTTGGTTAAGGCATGAGCCTAACCTGATTACAACAGCAATCTCCAAAGGGCAATTGATTCAACAGCAAATACTGAAACCTACTGCATGGATGAGAATCTTCTCAGCCAGCCATTTCCTATTGTCAGAAGTGAGTTGGGGCAGGTCCCAGTTCAGGCACAGGTCATGCAGGGTTTGCTGTTCGTCCTCCCTGAGGTTTCTCTGGCCATCAAGCTGTGAATTACAAAACAAACAAAGCAGCACGAATCCTGTTAAAAGGTTACATGTAAATATTATCATGTTGTTACACAATCAGTTATTTATTATCCCGAACTACATTAATGTTGTTCACCATTACAGCATTGTCGTCAAATGCAAATGATAAGCAAGGATATGGAGGGAAAATCTTTTAATAAACATGGAACTCACAATCTCAACCATTTCCCGTATGTCCATGTCTGGGCAGTCCAGACAGGACAGCTGAGTGTTGTCAAACAGTGCCTGGCTCAGTCCAGTCAACCTGGGACCCCCGTGGATAAAAGAATGGCCAATCATTCTGCCCACAACCACAAAAAGCCCACTGTCAAGCAGGACTTTGGAAGTGGATGGCACAAAATGATTTTCCTCCCCTTCAAATAAAAGGGTCTTCCCTGGTCCACCTGGAAAATGGAGTGAGATGAGAACAAGTTTCATTTATCATCCACAATAGTTTTTTATGAATAAGCACAAAACGTGCTTTTTGCCATATCTGACACCTATTTGCCATTTGTAACAATATCACACATATTTTTGAATACTTGAAATAGAACTGCAAGAATATTACTATAACAACTACAATAATAAATAGAAGCTGATGAATAGAACGGGGCTTGAGGGGCTTACGAGTTTGGCAATGTATAGCTTACATATACAAAAAAACTGTCCATAGTACGTTGCACAATACATTATTTTATCTGTTTGGTTTTAAAGAGAGAATTCCTCACCTTACACCCACAACTTTTTCTGCCTAAGTGGCAGAAAGGACAGCCGTGTCCCTTCTGCCTTTTTATAAAGGAGGAACTCGTGGTGGCTGGTTTTGTGCAACAGGCGCATAACGTTCCCTGGTAAAATTGATAGACAATGTAGCCTCACATGTAACTGTGACACATTGGTCACACGCGCGGGCGCGCGAAACACACACACACACACAATGGAATACACTCATGACCAAATGTAATACGCTGCGCTCAAATGTAATACACATGCTCAATGGAATACACTCATGACCAAATGTAATACGCTGCGCTCAAATGTAATACACATTGATTTTATTTTGGCACAAATATGCCGTATTTTTGCATTGTATTTAGTGTTACACGTGTATTGCATTCCGATGTGTGTATTGCATTCTGATGTGTGTATTGCATTTCAATGTGGCACGATCCACTGTTTCAGTATGACTTTTATTAAACTGCGGTTCCTTCCGCTCACGCCCACATACAACATCCGGGTCTTACATGCAACATTATCAGGTCACCCCTAGGTGTCCCTGTAACACAGGCTACTAACATATGCCTATATGTAACATCTCCTTTCCTTTAGCTGTTTGCAAATGACATGCTTGCATCTCCGTCTGCAATTCCATTGACAATAACAATCCCAAACATTAACAATAGCATTACAACATTGCATTATTTCCTTTTTTAAATTATTTTTATTTTTTTAAAGTCATAAGTCCAGTCGTTGTGGCGGCCGTGACAGGCGACCACTCCGTGAGTAGACACCCTGGCCTGCCGTGGCAGGACCCCCCGGCGTCGCTGGTGCCCTTGGTGTACGAGGATGTACCTCGCCGCCTGTCTCCCCCCGACTTGAGACAATCCGTGTCTCGGCTGAGGCAGTCTCCCCAGCGACCTGGGTCTGGTCAGGACTGCTCCGCTCAGGCCGTAGAATGTCTGTCTGTTGCGCTTGAGCTGAGCGCTCTGCAACACGCAGATCCACTCAGTTGCGTCTGTACAGTGTGCCGTCCACATCCACCACGAACGAGCGGGGAGCGACTCTCTGGAGGCACTGGCCTCGTCGCCACCGCCCTGTGCGATCACCTGGCAGAGGCCTCATCCTAATGTGATCTCCAACATCCAGCTCTGGAAGGTCTCTGGCAGACGTGTCATAGAATGACTTGGCGACCCGCCGTTTCCACCGCAGCTTCTCTGCCACTCCGTCCACCACACGTGGTAGAAGCAGGCTGTCCGCGACGGGCAGTGAAGTTTTGAGCCTGCGTGCCATTAAGCGCTGGGCCGGGCTGCTGTCCAACCCCTCTGTGGGTGTGTTGCGCCAGTGAAGGATGGCCATCCACGCATCCGTGCCATCCAATTTCGCCCGCTTGTAGAGTGACTTGACAATCTTAACGGCCGACTCAGCCTTGCCGTTGACATCGAGGATGTCGGGGTGAGGATGGGACATGGGCAAACCCCCAGCTCGCTGCAAACTTCCTGAACCGTTCGCATGCAAACTGTGGCCCGTTGTCCAAGACCACCCTCTCTGGCTGCCCATAACGTGCAAACTGAGCTTTGCAGCGCGTGATGAGCGTGTCAGCAGACAGATCGGGCAGCTGGTCGATTTCCCAGAAATCCGAATACTGGTCCACAATGATGAGAAAGTCCTTGCCCGCATAGGAGTAGACGTCCATACTCACTGCCTGCCACGGGCGCACCGGTATGTCATGCGACATCATCGGTTCCTTCTGCTGGACCCGTGCGTACTCATTGCATGCGGAGCAGTTCGCCACAAAGTCCTTTATCTCCGCTCTCATGTTCGGCCAGAAGAGCGTATCCCTGGCCCGTCTGTAACACGCCTCCCCACCAATGTGGCTAGCGTGTATGCGTTTGAGCAGCTCAGATCTCATGGCTTTTGGTATGACGACGCACTGTCCCCTGTACAACGCTCCGTCTTGAACATTCAGCTCGTCTCTGAAGGGCCAGTATTCCCGCACTGCCAGCGGAGTGTCCTCTTTAAAGTCTGGCCAGCCACTGAGGATCACAGATGCCAGCTCCTGAAGCACATCATCCGTCTCTGTGTGCTGCACAATCTGGTGGAATCTGAAAGCCGTAACGTCCAGGTGCTGCGCCTGGTCCAGCTGTGAATACCCGGCCTGGGTGCTGTTCACCGCGCACACAGCATGCTGCACGTACGGGGTGTCAGACCCACGGCACGGGGGCGTGGCCCTGCTCAGAGTGTCGCTGACATACATCTCGGGGCCCGGCTTGTACACAACATCCAGATTGTAGCTTTGCAGCTGCAGCAACATGCCTTGGAGACGTTTCGGTGCGCTCAGGAGGGGCTTCTTGAATATTGTGATAAGCGGCTTGTGGTCTGTTTCTGCAGTGATAGCCTCCCTGCCATACAGGTACTGGTGGAATCTCTGGCAGGCAAAGACTATGCTCAAACACTCCTTCTCAATCTGAGCGTAGTTTTGCTCTGTCGGCGTTAGTGCCCTCGATGCAAAAGCCACCGGCTGTCCCCCTTGTAACAAACAGCCCCCCAGCCCGGTCATGCTGGCGTCGCTCTGGACCGTGACAGGCTTTGTGATATCATAGTACTTGAGGACGGGCGTGCAGGTGACCATACGCTTCACTCCGCGCACTGCATCTTCGTGTTTGGGCAACCAGTGCCACATGACGTCCTTATCCAAGAGCCTGCGGAGCGGCTCACAGACCTCCGAGAGCTTTGGCAGAAACTTTGCAAGGTATGTCACGAACCCAATAAAGCGCTGCACTGCTTTCACGTCGGTGGGTGTCGGCATTTCCAGCACGGCCCGTGTCTTCTCTGGGTCGATTTTCAGTCCCTCCGAGGACAGAATGTGGCCGTGGAAGTGTACGGCTTTGAGCTTGAACTGTAGCTTGCGTTCACTCAGCCTGAGTCCCACTGCTCTGCATCGTTCCATGAGAGCACTCAAGTTTCTATCATGGTCCAGTTCGGCTTCGGCATCCGTATCGCCACACCCGACCACCAGGATGTCATCCGCGATCGGTTCGATGCCGGCCAGGCCCGATAGCAGCTCGTGTTGCTTGCGCTGGTAGATCTCAGGCGCTACTAAGACTCCGAAAGGGAGCTTGAGCCATCTCATCCGACCCCACGGTGTCCAGAAGGTCGTCAGACGGCTGCTCGTGTCGTCAAGCTTGCACTGTAAAAAGGCATCACGAGCGTCTTCCAACGTGAAGAGGCGAGCCTTGGGCAACTTGTACAACACATCTTCCAGCGTAGGCATATGGTAGTGAGACCTCAGCAGCGCTCGGTTGAGAGGCTTTGGATCGATACAGATTCTTATTTTCTCTGGCTTTGCGACAGTCACCATGTTACTTATCCATGCTGTCGGCTCAGTCACCGGCGCAATGTTGCCGACCTTGACATGTCTGTCAAGTTCCTCCTTGACTCTCGCCTTCAGAGCCACTGGAACATTCCTCGGCGCGCACTGCACCGGCGTCACATCAGGATCCAGCTCGAAGTGTATCTCGCCCGGGACTGACTCGATTGGGTCATTGAAGACGTCATGATAGTCTCTCAGCAGCTGATCTTTGGTGAGGGGCACAGATTGGCTTGCATCAACTGTGTGGAGTTCATCTGGAACGGTGAAGGATACGAGGCCCAGACGTTCGCATGTGCGAGAAGAGGCTTTTGCTCTGTGTCGACTATTTCAAATGTGAGGTTGTGCTTTTCTCCCCGGATGACACATTCAGTGTGGAATTTCCCCAGTGATGGCATGATTTCCCCAGAGTATAACTTTAACTTGGCTGCGCTCGGGCCTAGCGCCGCTCTGGGTGACAGCTTCTCTTTAATCTTGCGGCCCATGACATTGCAGGTGGAGCCTGTATCCAGCTGACACTGTTGCCTTTTCTCATTCAGGCATAGATTCACAAACCACTTGCGCCCCTGCTGGGCCTTTGCAGTATTGACACATTCAGTTACTAGAAACAGTCTATCATCAGTATCTGAGTCATCTTCTCTTTGCTCATCATTTTCAAGCACATTCACTTTTTTTATTTTGTCAGCCTTGCTGCCAGCCTGGCATACCTTGGCAAAGTGATTTGCTATGCCACATATCCGGCATGTCTTACCGTAGGCTGGGCACTGCTCCCTGCCCCGTTTGTGGCTGCCTCCACAGTATTTGCAGCTCCACTGTGGCTCTCTCTCCGCTGGCGCTGTTTTCCTTTGATGTGCGCGCCTCTCACTCTGCCTGTCCGCGGCATTCACATTGTCCGTCTGTGCTAGCGGGGCCATCACTCTCATGTGTCTCTCGGTTAGCTCAGCGAGCCTACAGATTTCAGTCGCTGTGTGTAACGTCAACTCACGTTCGCGTAGCAGACGCCTCCTGGTGCCCTCACTCGCAACACCCAGCACGAGCCTGTCACGAACCAGCTCGTCCTTCAGCGCACGGTATTCGCATGACGATGCTCTCTCCTTAAGCTTTGTCAGAAAACTGTCTATTGGCTCATCAGCATCTTGTTTGCAGCTTCCAAACATGTACCTCTCATAAATGACGTTTCTCGCCGGTTTGAAGTAAACCCCCAAAGCGTCCATAATCGCTTTTGGGTCCTTCTGTTCATCCTCCGTCAACGTGAGGCTATGTGTGTACACATGACGGCACTCACTCCCATCAGCCGTCTCAGCGTGGCTGCCTTGATCAGCTTCGACTTCTCGCTCAGTCCGGTAGCGAGCAAAAAGTCCTCAAACTCTGCACGGAAGACTTCCCAGTTTTTCACCAGATCACCAGTCATGCGCATACCATCGGGCGCGGGGATGCTGTTGCTTGCCATGGCGTTTTATTTCTTTAAGCGTCTTTATTTTATTTTTATTTTTACTTAGATCCCGCTTCTGACTCCATGTTTCAGTATGACTTTTATTAAACTGCGGTTCCTTCCGCTCACGCCCACATACAACATCCGGGTCTTACATGCAACATTATCAGGTCACCCCTAGGTGTCCCTGTAACACAGGCTACTAACATATGCCTATATGTAACATCCACCCTCCATAACTATGGTTGGCTTACCATGAAATGTTCTCTACCATAGCCAATCATGATCACTTAAGCGGTTGTCTCGCCCCTCCCCTCCCCTCCCCCCTCACCAACAAACAAACAAAAAACACCTTTGCAGCTGCGACTGAGGTCGGATGACAATGAGAAGCTTCAGTAGTAACGCGCCGCATTGAATTACCGGTAACGGTAACGGCGTTGTTGGAAATAGTAATTATTTTGATTACCCGTTACTGGGAAAAATAACGGCGTTAGTAACGCCGTTTATTTTAACGCCATTATTCACATCACTGATTAGAACTGTGTAAACAAGTAGAGACAAGTAGAGAAACTAATGTATCTAATGTTCGAGCGAATAAATAGCTGCTTCGTATGTATACAGAGAGGCTATACATGTTATTTCTTACTGTAGCGTACTTTGAGATATTTAAAATATACTTGTTTATTTTTTCACCTTCATTACCGAAATGCATAGGTGACCCACAACTCCCCCTATTTCTATCGCTCGACCTCGATCTCTAAACTATTTAAAGTTACGTTACATAAGAAAAAATGTATCTATTTTCTTCATGATCTACATGCATCATGAAAATGATCTACATGAAATTTCTTCATGATCTACATGAATTTTATTATTAAACAAATGACGGAGCAGCCTACTTACTTTGTTTTGTGTTACTTCGTAACATCTCGAAGTTGATCTCGTTGAAGATATTGTGGAAGGGCAAACTCACAGCACTTCTGATTCACCACTGACTGATCTTGCGCCTTATATGTGATGTCCCCATTCTGGTTAGTTCCGACCAAGTAATTTGATTGGACAAGAGGCATTCCATGAGTGCCGATATACAGTATAACAGCACTGGGACTTTTAACTATATACATGTATATATATATCACTCCGCTGCACAGGTGTTCTATTAAATGACCGTTAATTAGACTACATTAACGGTCGTTATATCTATCAGTGTGTACACGAGTACAGAACCTTCTCGATAAGCACACCTCCGAAAACCTGTAGAACAGAAAACCCGATATTTGAGACACGCGCCGCGGAAGTAGCAAACATGCGTCTGGTGAGGGCTAAGGCCTGGACTACAGTAGGCCTACCGGTATATGGATATTTTTCTAAACGCAATTTTTTTTGCGTTTAGAAAAATATACATATACATATACCTATATACACCAGCTCCGTTTAACAAATCCAGGGACGGTTGGCATTTAAACGGCCACTCAAAAGAACAGATACCCTTTTATCGATCATAGCGTATATTTTATTGTTAGGAGCAAAATAAGTCGTATCACAAGCATTGCTATAAAATATACACTTAGGTCCTGAAATATTTGGACAGTGACACAATTTCTATAATTTTGGCTCTGTACACCACCACAATGGATTTGAAATGAAACAATCGAGATGCAATTGAAGTGCATACTTTCAGCTTTTATTCAAGGGGTTGAACAACAAATATTGCATGAAATGTTTAGGATCATGAGCCGCTCCAAGCCTTCTCCATACCATTAAAATGGTAAATGGACTGACTTATATAGCGCCTTATTCCAAGACGCTTAACAATGGCCTCTCGTTCACTCATTCACCCATTCACACACCAATGGCGGCAAGCTACCATGCAAGGTGCCAGCCGCTCATTGGGAGCAATTTGGGGTTCAGTGTCATGCCCAAGGACACCTCGACATGTGGCCAGTCGGGGCTCGAACTGCCGATCTGCCAACCTTGCGATCAGTAGACGCCGGCTCTACCTCCTGCACCACAGCCGCCCCAGTAAGTACAAAACAAGAGTAGATCAGACAATAATATTTTTTTCTTCCCATCATTCTGGTACAGGTGATTTAAATTAAAAATTTAAACCCTCACTTTAAACCCATATTCATTATATAACCATAAATCTGTCAGAGTCCAAATATATATGGACCTAACACTACCCATAACAATAATCTAAGTAGAGATATCTGTACAGAACAGACAATACAAGTGCAACACATTTAAGATGTACAATTACATTGCAATAACATCAATGAGCTATGCAGGACAAGACAGAAGTGAATTACAGCATGATTCACATACACAAACCCAAAACCACTTAGGGTACATCAGATTTTCTCATCTATGAAACACATAATGACAGTTAAACCCCATCCTACAAAATCTCTTTACAGTATCAACAATCTGGAAATCACTGTACCTCATGACTGATAATCATCACACAGTATTCCCTACATTTATATATATATGCCATTTAGCTGACGCTTCTATCCAAAGCGACTTGTTCAACCCCAGTGAGTGCATACATTTCAGTATATATGGTCCCAGCGGGAATCGAACCCACAACCTAAGCGTTGTTAGCGCCATGCTCTACCAACTGAGCCACAGAGGACCACATTATTGACATTTGGAAATAATATGCTTGTCAGTCTGTGAACAGAGTTATTTACAGTGCTAGTCAGCTAGTCCTGATCCATATGTAGAGTATCCAGCTCTGTCCTCAGGTCCTTAGCCTCCGGTCGGTCCCCTGGCTCCACACACAGCATCAGCTCTATCAGCTTGTGCTGAAACACAACAGCACCAGATGGTAATACAACTTCCTCCAGTAGTACATGAAACAAGTGCTCCGTTTTATTATCTGAGGAAAAACTGTGAGCTGAATAGCCGTACCTCCGGGACGAACTGCACACTAAACCGCTGGGGGAACTTCTGCCCTCTTAAGTCTTTCCACACCTGCAACATTACATTTACATTTACATTTTTGGCATTTAGCAGACGCTTATTCCAAAGCGACTTACAATCAATCAACATGCAACACATATACAGTGGGGGAAATACGTATTGCAGTTGAACACAACAATATTTTGTCCAGCAAATGTATTTCCAATGAGCCTATTCAGTGAAATTTGCACCAGACTTTGGTATTAACTCAAACAATCCAGACAAAAAATCGAAACATTAAAGTCCATATGTAAATAGAGTTAAGTGTTATGAAGTGGAATGGAACAGGAAAAAAGTACAAATCAATACTTATTTCCCCCACTGTATAGAGCATTATTTGGGCCATTTGACATACAAAATATCAATGCACAGCAAAGTGTCAATGTTGATGATTTGATAATCATTATGAAATAAAAATGATGACTACTTATTCATTGCTTACTTACTGATTCGGATTATGAATGAATATGTGAGAGGTTCATATGAGGTGAAAGGGTACAGAATCAGTGAAAGTGTTCAAAACTAAGTAAAAGACCCACCTGTTTTCTGTTGTCTACATGTCATAGGCTGTGTATTTGTGCTGTGTAATTATGTGTGTTTTTAAATTGAAATAGTTGTTTTTAAATTGTTTAAAACGGTTGTTTTTACCTATTGTATTTGTGCTGCGAAATTGTGTGTTTTAAATTGAAATAGTTGTTTTAAATTGTTTAAAATTGTTGTTTTTAGGCTGTGTATTTGTGCTGTGTATTTGTGCTGTGTAATTATGTGTGTTTTTAAATTGAAATAGTTGTTTTTAAATTGTTTAAAACGGTTGTTTTTACCTATTGTATTTGTGCTGCGAAATTGTGTGTTTTAAATTGAAATAGTTGTTTTAAATTGTTTTAAACTGCTGCTTACCTATTGTAAAGCACTTTGATGTTAAGTGCTATACAAATAAAGTTATTATTATTATTATTATTATTATTATTATCATTATTATTACATTCAATCAAAATCTGCTTTTGTCAGACTCACCTCTGCTCTTTCCATGCCAGTTGAAAGACTCCAAAGGAGCTCAAAGTAGATCAAACCCAAAGCAAATATATCCACCTTCCTGTCGTATGAGCTCTGGTTCCTCTGATAAAACACATTAAAATACATTTAGAAACATAAATGCTGCAGATTAAAGTGACACAATGGAACACAAACAAATAGATTCACCAATTTGATCAATTGTTGACTTCGGGGTTGGAATTGAAAAACATACAGTATCCAGGCAGCAAAAATCGAGAATGGTGCTAAATTATGTGCTAATAATAATACTGTGAACAGAAAGAGATTAGTGTTTGTTATGACAACGTTACCTGTTCAGGAGCCATGTAAGAATTGGTTCCTGTGCGTTTGGTTCTCTCAAGGCGGCTTTCGTCGTTGTCATCATCCTCTGTCGTCACCAGCCCGAAGTCCCCAATCTTCACCTCTCCGTCACTCCCAAACATAATGTTAGCAGGCTAATGAAAACACGACACATTTGTGACACAGTCTGATCATTTGGTCCGCATGTCGGCAACCAATCAAAATGTTCAGACTTTTCTTTTGAAACACGGAACTACGTTTCAACGTTGTTGAGAATCACAACACAAACTCGCTAGTCAAGCAAAAATACTGCAACGAGATGGATTGGGTGAGTAATCCCCACTGCTACCTAGTTAACTATAACACTACTTTACATTGTTAGCAGGCTCACACAACAAGCTGTGTTGGTTGATTAGCGATGTGTTATTGATTTTCAACAACGCGGAAATGTATTCACACTTTTCTAAAGAAAAGTCCGATCCTTACATCGGATCCCGACATGAGGACCAAAGCATTAGAATGTGTCACATTTTCTTAAAACCACTTTAAAGACCACTTTTTAAACTTTGAGGGTAAATTCAATCACTGTGACTGTGGTACATTCCGAAAGCAATCCGGTTTACCTTTAGGTCTCTGTGGATGAGTTTCTTTGAGTGGATGTACTCTACTCCATGAACCATCTGCTTGGTGATGTGCAGGCTCTCCTGCCTTCTTTTGGGATCCCGATGGGCATTCCTCTCATCTATCCACACCTTCAATGTTCTCTTGTCACACAGCTCCATCTGAATGTAGAGGAACTGGGTGGACGAATCACTGCTCGACCTAGCAGCATATCGGTCAGTCAGTTTACAGCAGAACGTTTTGATGGGTCAAATTATTATAATAATCAAACGCAAAATGAAGGGAAAATAAATTATGCTAATAGTATGTATTATAAATTCTAGTATGTACATTTTCATTGCATTATACAGCACAACCACACACGTTTGTTGATAAATCATGGATTTTTAGAGCATTACATTCTTGTTAGTTGTCATCCCTGGGTGTTGCTAGCTGCCTCTTTTGAGAATATAAGAACGACAAAATGAGTAAAAGTGATGTTTACTGAGAGGCGCTGTAACTGTCTGAGGCAGAGTCACACTTGTACTCTGTGTCTTCAATCCAGCACGTGTAGTAACGCACAATGTTACGGTGCTGAAGGTCTGCCAAAGCACCAACCTCTCGTCGAGCTTTTCTGATAAAAAGAAAAGAAAATAACAATCACAAACAAAAATATGATTTAATTATTGTCTGATCTACTGTTTGATACTTGCAGCATCATCTTTGCTGTGCCATGAGTAAAGTCAAGTCAAGTTAGGTTTTATTTTAAGTTTTCGCTTAATACAAATTAGGGCTGTCCCGAACGACTATTTTTCTAACGATTAATCTAGCGATTATTTTTTCTATTAGTCGATTAGTCTAACGGCTAATTTAACGATTAGTCTAACGATTATTTTTTTTACTGTTCGATTAATGTATCACTTAATTTTCACCAAAATAATGTCTGTATTGTCTCTCTCTGTTTAACAGTGTCTTTATAAAGCACTCTGGGTAATAGCTGCTGCTCTTATAAAACAAAGCAGCGTGTGACATGCACATTACTCAGACGGCCGCCCCTTTAAATGATCAGCTGATGTATGGGGGCTGTCTGTGGGCCTGCAATTAAACACAGACACCTTTAATTCGGCGACCTGCTACTACTACTACTACTACTACTACTACTACTACTACTACTACTACTACTACTACTACTACTACTACTACTACTACTACTACTACTGTAACTGCCTCTGTCAAACAGCCCCAGACACAGGGCAGACTCACTGCTATGTTTAGCCAACTTGAATGCCAACATGGCCATCAGGGTTTTTCCTGGCTCAAAATGAGGCGGAGGTGGTACCAGTGGTGTTTGACATCGGGGGGGCCCATGAAGCAGGGCTGTCTGGGGGTCCTTAAACATCAAACACTTAATTTCTTGCATTCTGGTGAATTGATATGCACCAATTTGTGCCCTTTCTGCATCAATTTATGGTGGAAATGTCATTATTTATGTAAAGGAAAACACAATATTCAGGCACCGGATGACCATTCAAAATGTAATATCATATAATGCAATATAAGGCTCTCAGGCATTCTGTACTTTCAAATATGTATTCTCCTTGAGCAGTCAACATACAATCAGCTATTTCACTAGCAAAAACGAAAGCTTACTTATTTGCAAAACAGCGCCCCCGCCACCACGTCGGCGCAGTGCCGCTATTGCAGTTAGAAATGCTGCTATGTTATGATTAGCTAAATTGATGCTAACGTAGCATGCGAGCTACGAGCTAGATAACGTAGGTGCGATCACCACAATGACAATAGGCTACCGTAGCTAGCCAGCTACATAGCTAACGTTACTAACACCAGAAGACAAGACATACAAACTGTGGGGAGCTACATTGCTTGTGTAACATTAGCTAGTAGCCTCCTCCATGTTTCCACTGGTCGCAGCCATGTTGTTTATTTGCGACGCACCGACGCACATTACGCAAGTCTACGTATTGACGTAGTCGATTACGTTGACGCGTCGTCCCAGCCCTAATACAAATCAAATCAAATCAAGTTTTATTTGTATAGCGAATTTCTCACAAAATGTGACTCAATGCGCTTACACTCAATACACCAGTGTTTTTCAACCAGTGTGCTGCCGTGAGAGATCATCAGATGTGCCGTGTGAAATGATCAAATTCCACTTAATTGGTC
Source organism: Nansenia antarctica (assembly GCF_963989245.1). Taxonomy (NCBI): domain Eukaryota; kingdom Metazoa; phylum Chordata; class Actinopteri; order Argentiniformes; family Microstomatidae; genus Nansenia; species Nansenia antarctica. Next base: position 82,605,310 of record NC_137674.1, read on the forward strand.
CAGAAAAATGAAGGCGCAAAAAAAAAAAAAAAAATCATACAGCTCTCGTATGGTTGCGCATAGGTGGTAGGCCTGTAGGTGGCGGTAGCGCGATTAATAGCTTAATCTGACGTTGTTGATTTTTATGTGACACTGCTAACAACAAAGATGGATAAATATTTGAAGAAAGATCCTGCTGCACCGACTCCATTGTGCTTTGTGGTGGACAGCTATCAAACGATGCCATGGTCCCTAGCAAGCTTAAACACAATCTGCAAACAAAACACCCGTCACTCCAAAACAAGGACACAGACTACAGAAACAGGCAACTTGCGAATGCACGTTCTCACAGCTCTAAACGACGCAGAGCAAAGCAAATTTTATCAAAAACTCTGATTCCAAGTGAAGCAAATGTTCTAGTGAGAACACACCCTAAGAGACATTCATATTACTGGACTGCAAAGCCAATGTGAACACGATGCTTAGCTCTGATGTCATTAAAGAAATTGCCAAAGTTCCCCTCTCGATTAAGACGATTGCCAGACGCATTGCTGACATGTCTGCAGACATCGAAAGTGTTGTTTTGAAGAAGATACGTGGCAGTGGGCAGTTTGCTTTGCAACTTGAGTCTTGGCTCAACTCTTGGCCAATGCACGCTTTGTGGATGGAGACACAATCACACAAAATGTATTTTTTGCAAGACATTGCATAAAAAAAACAACAGGGGAGGAAATATTTCAGATCACATCAGAGTATAGCTGCATGCACACCAGGTCATTGCGTTGCACCGGAAGTCATTCATCTCAATGGGGCAGTTGCGTTGATCCGTTGCGTTGCTCTGCATTGCGTTTCTTGTCCGTCAGGGTGCGGTAATCAGTCAAAATATTTCAGCTTTTGCGTTGCGTTGGATCCGTCAAAACAACCAGAAGTAAACCGGAAGTAGTTTCTTGACCAGAGCTTTCGCCTCAGATGTAAAATCCGCCATTGACGAAAATCTTTAATTTGGCTCTACAAGTGTTAATATGTCATTTTATGAAGTTTTTATATGTTTTCAGGCGAGAAAGTAACCATATATATTCACAAAATGTGTCCAGTTTATCAGAATAACCCGTTTATATATCTGATGTTAACATACTGACTGTGTCCGCGAATGCTATGCTATTGTTATGCTATCTGAATGGTGTACTAGTTTTCACTGAATAAATCGCGATTTCTTTCAAAGAAGGTAGCAGGTGTTTATGTCCATGTCAAGGAGAAGGTACGACTTGTATGACAGTAGTGTGATTAGGACATAAGTTGAGGATATTAGTCTACCTCTGATGCTAACTTGTATGGCATAGTGTTTGTGATGCTAACGGCGCCATCTTTGCTATCTCCTCCGGACATATTACCGCTGTGTTGTTGCGTCTGCATCGCACGTGACGTACGTCAAGCCCATCCCACCAGGTTGCGCCAGAACGGTGGGTCACGGTCCCTGGTGTGCATGAAGCGTCAGGGTGCGCTAATCAGTCAAAAAACTTCAGCTTTTGCGTTGCGTTGGATCCGTTAAAACAACCGGAAGTAAACCGGAAGTAGTTTCTTGCCCAGAGCTTTCGCCTCAGATGTAAAATCCTCAATTTTGGCCGCCATTGGCTACAATCTGTAATTTGGCTCTACAAGTGTTAATATGTCATTTTATGACGTTTTTATATGTTTTCAGGCGAGAAAGTAACCATATATATTCACAAAATGTGTCCAGTTTATCAAAATAACCCGTTTATATATGCATAAAGTATCTTGTGATGTACTACTGTTCATGTTAAATCCGTGTGGAGCTAATGCTATCATCTCCACAGGCTAAAGTACAACTACACTCATATCCTTAACTTATGTCCTAATCACACTACTGTCATACAAATCGTACCTTCTCCTTGACATGGACATACACACCTGCTACCTTCTTTGAAAGAAATCGCGATGTATTCAGTGAAAACGAGTACAGCACATGATAGCATACCATAGCATAGCATTCGCGAACACAGTCAATCAATCAACTTAGCACAACAACTAGCGCCGTAGCTAAAGGCTACTATCATGTACTATACTAGAATAGATCTGTATCTGTATTATAACAAGTAGCTTCTTTTAGCCTAGCCTAACCCTAGCCTTCTAGGGAGAGAGGAGGTGCTGCCAGCCCAACACTGTAGTCTGTTGTTGTAAGTTAGTTAGCCTACTTTAGCCATTGCTGTTCTGAGCGACTGGGTTAGTTATTCCAAAGATTTTGAAAAGCTAGATCAGGGGTAGGCAACCTTTTTGATATGAAGTGCCATTTTTTAATTTTCTTGTTAGTCAGTGTGCCAACCACAATATCAACATTAATTATGACTCGACATCAAACCAAACCAAACAGACCAACAGATCTGCAATTTTATTCCACAACATGAACAACAATTTTCAGCAAAGAGCTATGTATGCAAAGCCATGTATGCTAAATAAACAGGCCTAACAGTCAACTAACTGAAACTTGAACAAAATTACCAACATAACATCTAAGACAACTAAACTTTGTGATGCGTAGCACAACTTTAAGCAAATTGGAGCGCTCAATTTCTACCAAAGTTGCTAACTGCGCTCCCTATGGTTATCATTTTAATAAGTAGGCCTAACTGGAGGGTGATTATACAAGGGTCTTACTTGTATGAATTATAATTTATATTTATATAATTATTTGGTTGTTACTTACATTTTATTCTTTTATTCCAACCACAACAAACATATATATTTTTTGGGTTGCAAAGAGCTATGTATGCAAAGCCATGTAAACAGTCCTAACAATCAATGTCGTGATCCCTGGCCCTGTTTTCCTTTGCTCAACTCCATTATCTGGGGGTGGTACTTGGTCACTTTAAGTTGCACACAATTAATGCAACCGCTCCCCTCTGTTTCCCGACCATGGCAGGGGCACCATCTGTTGTCACTACAAAAATCCTGCTAATGTCAATCCCTCGCTCCACAAAATGCTCGATAAGAACTTTAGCGATGTCCTCACCTTTTGTTGTTTCTGGCATTGGTTTTAGGCAGCAGAGCTCCTCCCTTACAGCAGAATCACAGTATCTTGCTATGACAGCCAGACGTGGCATGTCATTCACATCTACGCTCTCATCAAGTGCGAGGCTAAACACCGTCGCATCTTTCAAACCAGCGGTCTGCTGCGCTTTCACGTTTTCTGCCATTTCTCCTATTCTTCGTTCCACACTTCTGTCTGACACTGGGATGTCTTTTATTCTTGATTTTATTGTGTCTTTGTTTGATAAGCCTTCAAACAAAACATCTGAGCTACAGAGGAAAGCCTCCTTAATATATTCTCCATCAGTGAATGGCTTTCCACATTTCGCAATGCAATGAGCAATGCGAAAGCTTGCTTCAGTTGCGTGATTTTTAGCAGTGGCAAATGCTTTAAAGGTGCTGGCCTGCTTCCCATACCTTGACACAGCACGTCTTATTGATTCGGCCTTGTCTGCTTCATCCTTGAACGACTTGAGTTATATTGATACTCGTATCGAATCGAATTCAGAATTTTACTTTGAAAATTGGCGCCAGAATACGGCTCTCGTGGAGTGGATGAGACTAGGGCTGCATTCGTAAATTCGCCCTGAGAGCGCCGGAGCGTCCCCGAGACTGCCTCTAGTCCAGTCATGTCAAAGTCAAATACACATAGGGCCAACATTTTAAAATGGTACAAGTGGAGGGCCGGGCTGGTTCAATGTTTATTAAAACTCGCAATTATTGCACATATTGAACCAATACCAATAACACAGCCTATATTGCACTTAACATTAATCATTACATTAAATTAAGTAAAACATAAATAAAATCAGTTGCAATATTTTCTCAAGACTCTTTCAGTAATAAATTGAAAACGTTTTTTTTTTTTTTTTTTTTACAGGTAAACAGCTAAATGTAATTTTCATTCAAAGCTCAATGGCAAGATAAATGCAAAAATGAAACAGCATGCATTAAAAACAAATCAGTGTGCTGCTCCGATCCTCACCAATGACTGTCTTCTATAATAAAATTAGAAAAGTTAGTGCAAACTTGCAAAAGTGCAAAACAGTTGCATTAATTTCTTAGGCAACATGTCCCTGGGTCCATTCAACTGGAGAAAATAATAATAATTCCCTTCAAAGAAATATCAAGTCCAAGTCCTTTCTGCTCACTTGTCTGAGGCTGAGCCCGATACTTGGTGTCTCATCTTGAGTACAAGTTCATTAATGTTTGGGGTCAGGCTCTGAGCTGAGGAAATCCTCAGGATTGAGTTCAGATGTTCATCACTAAGACGACTCCTATGTGATGTTTTGTTTAGTTTCATCAACGAAAACAGTAGTTCACACACGTATGTGCTGCCAAACATAGACGGCGTGCGAGCAACTTGGGTGCGCAGCTCAGGCATTGTGTCGGGGATGAAACGAGCAAACTCAGCAGCGCCACGGACTCATATTTTGCCTTCAATGTGTCATTACACTGGAGCTCAATCAGCGCCATTTGGAGATTTGCTGGTGCACTTTCCACGTCAACTGCAAATGGATTGCTGAGCAGTTGAAGCCTGCTTTTTTGGGCTTCAAAGTCGGAAAATCTCCGCCTGAATTCGGCAGCAAGTATGCCGAGTTTGTCAGCAAACTGTACTCGGGAACACTCGGGAACACTCGGGAATTGACGGCGATGTTTCGGCCTCCACTGTGACTGTGCTGCTGCTGCTCATGACGAGTACTGAAGTGAAGAGAAGACGCGGGGTCGCGCTCGCTCGCGGGCACTCGGTACGTGCCAATGCATCTTGGGACTTGTAGTATTATGGTGCTGCGGGCACATAATACTGCGGGCCGGTTTTAATAGTAATTAAATATCATCCCGCGGGCAAGAGAGAACTCATTCACGGGCCTGATCCTACTTGGTCCCATTGTGACATTGAACCCAGTGTGCGCGAATTTACGAACGCGGCCAACATTTTAAAAAAAACGTATTGATTACCTGTCGCGTGCCACTGTTTAAGCTGTCGCGTGCCACTGCTGGCACGCGTGCCATAGGTTGCCGACCCCTGAGCTAGATCAATCAGTGTCTATCTTTCCTATTGCCCCCGTGACAGCACCATGTAGTGCTTCTTCACCTCATAGTTATGTATCAAGTCTTATCTGACGTTTTTTTCCCCACTTCTGTGGGAAACTTCGCTAGCAACACAAGTAGAGCTTTGCATCTGCATCGCACGTTGAAGTACGTCAAGCCCATCCTACCAGGTTGCGCCAGAACGGTGGGTCACGGTCCCTGGTGTGCACGGAGCGTAAGTGTCTGCACTGATGGAGCAGCAGCTATGTTGCCGAGACTTCCCAGCGGAGATATCTGATGTGTTGAATGCTGTTGTTCGTATGGTAAACTTTGTAAATACAAGACCTCTGAAAAGCCGCTTATTTGCAGCATTATGTGAAGAGATGGGAGTGGAGCATAAGACGTTATTGCTCCATACGGCGGTCCGATGATTGTCCCGCGGAAAAGTGCCGGCCCGCGTATTTGAGTTACGGGAGGAGCTGAAAACCTTTTAACTGATGAGAAGTGTGATGACGCAAAGCTGCTTGCAAGTGACAAATTGTGCGCAAGGCTCGCATACATGGCCAACATACAGGGCCAGGCTTCGCACTGAGTGAGTATAACGACAAGTTCTTATAATGTTAAGTATATGATAGGCTACTATGTATCATTTTGTAACATTTGAGATTGAGATGAGGATTTTTTCAAGGTAAGAAATGTGCCGTGGCACAAAAAAGGTTGAAAAACACTGCAATACACTACACAATACAAGGTAAATTATTACTTCATTACACAACGTGCATAACTTAACATAATGTGTAGCTCTGTACTCAATAAAACATCAGTTACTTACTCTTTGCTTCGCACTATCTTCACAGCAAAATACTTTTGCTCAAGTTTTCGTATTGCCTTGTAAACATGGCCAAATCCTCCTTTGCCAATAGGCACTATTGAGTGAAATTCTGATGAAAATCTAAGGAAAAAACATAAGTCATATCCACCAACATTGCCAAACTTTACCACAAGCAATGATATTTTCTTTGATATTGTATCAGCATTGACAATTAAATGGCATCATCCTGGTTGTCATTGTTAAACGAAAGTGTTCATAATAATAATAATAATAATAATAATAATAATAATAATAATACATTAGACTTATATAGCGCTTTTCTAGACACTCAAAGACGCTTTACAAACTGAACAGATTGAGTAGTAATAATAAAAAGAAACTAAAAATAAATAAAATAAAGTATAGGGGTCTAATTAATTTTTAGATTACTAAATCTAAGTCTAGGTGTCTTTGTCGGACAATCCACTCTGTATACTGCAATTACACCTAGATGATTTACACCTAGTGATAACATACCTTGAAACGACAGATGGATTGGATACCCTTTCAATCGACAACCCTCCTAAATTCTTGTTTTTTAAATCAGGAATGACACCATCCTTAGAGAAAAACAAAAGAAAATGGAATGAATTACAAGGATATTCTCATCCAAATACTTCTCAGAGATTAATAAAGCATTATTACCATTACCTCTTTGCTGTTGTTTGGCGCCATTTGGAAATTAGCTGCAATTCTTAAGACAGAAATTTATAGATATTAACATAGTTTATTTAAATATACCGGTACATGTGTAGCCTGTTAAGGATCCTAGCACTATTGCGCTCATGCAAATTGTCTTGCCCTGTACACGCTTCTTATGTTTACGTAGGTAGTCATGCGTTACACGGATTCCTGGACTGGATTTAAAATTACGTGTCGAACATGCATCATCTTCCACAAATCCTTTTCAGTTTCAGTTCACAGTTTCACTATAGCCAAAGTTTCACTATAACTATTTACTTTGGGTATACCTTGGATAGGCGTTTTAGGCTAATTATACAGCATCTTTAACAGGTTAATGTAAAATGTAAATTGCAAGAACCTTGAGTACTTACTTCCTTCTAGGCTTCACGTCCCCAGGACTGGGCTCGGGCTTATAGGAACAACAACAAAACATACAACCGTCGTTTGGGCCCATACAGTATTCTTTTGGAAGAATATCTCACATAACTTAAATGTTTTCATGTTAACAAACATGTTAATCAATCAACTACTAATTCAGAGTTCATATAACACAACTGCTGTTACAAAGATGATAAGATTACAAAGATAGAATAATAATTACCTTAGGGAAGCTCACATTAGATGAATCAGTTAACATAACAGAGTCACTTGTAGTTGGAACGGTACTTTGTGACCATGTTGTAACATGGGACTCGCTGAGAAAGAGTTAAGAGGGAGGAAGTCAATCAGTTCAGAGCTTTCAAAGTTTTCACCCTGGCTTTACTATAGCTATAGCAGTGTTGTATCATACCCTACCATGAACCTGACTCATACTACAGCGGTGTTGTATCATACCCTACCATGAACCTGACTCATACTACAGCAGTGTTGTATCATACCCTACCATGAACCTGACTCATACTACAGCAGTGTTGTATCATACCCTACCATGAACCTGACTCATACTACAGCAGTGTTGTATCATACCCTACCATGAACCTGACTCATACTACAGCAGTGTTGTATCATACCCTACCATGAACCTGACTCTGTACTACAGCAGTGTTGTATCATACCCTACCATGAACTTGAGGGTAGGGAGGAGGCTCCATCTTCAGAAACCGTTGACCTGCAAGACACCTGCAGACCACATTATCTGCTTAATCTCTGAGTTTAGGTGGAAAAGAAACATTAGAAACTATGGCCTCAATTCAATCAAGTAGATATAGTAAGAACAGTGTAAAAACATGATTTTTCTTGCACAATGAATGTGTGAATGAATGTACGAATGTTTATAAAGATATAAGTCTTATAAGTCATTATGCGTGAGCTTAGAATTATACGGTTCTATCTCCGTTTAGGGTAGTTCAGAGATATTGAGCGTCAAAGCTTTTACATTCCATTATGTTTTGTGAGATGGAACCTTTGTATTTTATTAATTACTAACAAAAAAATGTAAACGTTTTAAAAATAACACCAGACAGGCATTAATAAACACCTAATGGATCAGATTATGTAAAAAAAAATGGAGATAGAACCTTATAATTCTAACGTCAGGTATGGACATATCATATCATATCATATCATATGCTTGTTAGAAAAGACTGGGGTAGATAATAGTTAATACCTGACTGTTCCAGTCTGACTGTTCTTGAAGAGCAGACCAGGCCAGCTGGGCTGCAATCTGCTTGCCCTCCTTAGCTGTTTTACCCTCACTTCCTGGGTATTCTCTGTTACCAACAACGACTTTATACAGAAATCTGTGGACAAAATGACCATGTTCTTGCTAACTTACATTACAATATGGATTCCCTCTAATTGTACTTTCTTTTATTTATTTATTTCGTTACTTTTTAAACTTTATTTTATTACTACTCGATCTTTTCAGTTTGTGAAGTGTTAGAGTGAGTCTAATGTATTATTATTATTATTATTATTATTATTATTATTATTATTATTGTTTCTCATCACATAAAGTGTAGTAACACACTTACTGAGGGTTGTGTGATGGCCCATGCCGTTCCACTAGTTTGAAGTCAAGGAACTGTCTGGTTTTTTGACAGTAATGGTTGAGGATGCCTATAAAGTTTGCCTCTGTAAATCTGTGTTGTTCTGGTTTGGTGTTCATGTTCAAGTGTTCAACTTTCTCACTAGGAGGGAAAAATATAAAATCACTATCGACTACTGTAAATACAGGCAGCTACTAACTTGGTTACACTGCAGATGTCATGATGAAATAATAATAAAAATGAATATGTTTGACATACCAGAGGGCTGTGACATTTTGACTCAACTCTTCCTTAGCTGCAGCACCATTGCGGATTTCATCTCCAGGCTTGAAAATTACATGACACAATGATTTTACAAGTTCTCTGACATCATCCGTTCATCTGTTTTATATAGTGTGTGTACCATCATGGATATGAATGAATGAACAATCTTTATTGTCATTGTAACAGGTACAACGGAATTTAAAATGCAAGCCCTAGGTGCTAACAAACAAACACAGTCCTAAGATAATAAAAAACAAGAATGAGACATAAATAGGGGGGATATAAATAGGGGGATAAGTGATCGGTAGGAATCTGAGAATGTATCTATCTATGTAAACTTATATGCTTAGGCTATATACACTATATGGCCTATTCACAGGGGGGTATATAGATAGCGGGGAAGTATGATATGAGGATATAAATAATGATACAAATAAATATAATGCAGTATCCCTTACCTCTGTAGTTTGACCTTGATGAAGCTCTAGATAGACAAGCTTTGCCGCTTCCTCCTTTGCCTCTTTTTTATTTTTCCCGTAGGCCTCTGGGTATGCTACATCATTCACAACATACCTACAGCACCTAACAGAGAATTCAAAAACAGTTGTTTGTGATTGTGAGCCATTTGTAACTTTACAACAGAAATGAAGTGAGTATCATTTGGAGGCTCACTGGGTAGTATTGTTCGGTCCCATTTGTGTATTCTCAGAAGCCGTTATCGTCACCCTGTTCTTATGACTGTGTTCGTTGAGCCAACACACAAAGTTAGCTTGAGTGAATCTCGGCGGTGATGGAGGTGGAGGACGATTGACATGTTCACTTGTCAAAATTGTCTGTTGAAACATTATCCAGGTCATCAAAATATGTTAAAGTCAAGACTAAAAACCCATCTTTTTAATAGTGTCTTTAAATGACTTACCGGTAATAATTAAATGATGATTATATAATGTTTAAAGCACTTTGAGCTGTAACATTTGCAGGAAAAGTGCTATACAGATAACTGTTATTATTATTATTATTATTATTATTATTATTATCATCAAATCATATGATGTATTTCTCTACTCTTCTATAATACACATCACACACTCTGATGCCTTGAACATAAAGTAGTTAGTATTCTAGGCTACCATCAGTGTATTAGACAAACAGCCATCAAATAAAGAAATCAGCCTTGCTTACCAAATCCTTTCGCTCTTTAATATTCATTATGCCATTCACAGCATGTTTTGCGGCGTTTTGTTTGGCTTCCTTTTTGTTCTTGCCAATTCCATTGGGGTGTGCCTGGCCATTCACCACAGCTCTGAGGGTGAAGCTGGGAATAAAACGGTAAATACATGCTGAACACTTTATAGATCAAATGTGGACACACATACACACCAGTGGCGGCTGGTGATAACATTTTTGGGTGGGGCACAGGTTATGGGGGCATGCTCCACGGGGAAGAATATCAACTTTATAGTCGTAATTGATCAATTACAATTACGTATCAATTAATTCGTAATTGTAAGTCGCTTTGGATAAAAGCGTCTGCTAAATGGCAAAATTAAATTAAAAAATTAAATTAATTAATTAAATTAATTAACTTTAAAATCTGGATTTACAGTCGATTTTAGCATGAGAATATATATATAACTTAATTATTTTAATATATAATTCGAAATGCCGCAATAATAATAATAATTAATAATATTTATATAGCGCTTTTCCGAGGCTCAAATACCCTGACAATATGGGGAAAACGGGAAAGTGCTGTGTCCCTTGTTGATAGATCCGAGTCTAAAAAACGATTAAACTGTCATTCTACCGCTGTAGTACACTGGTATTCTGGTGGGGAGAATTTCTGGTTTAGACCCGGAAATTGCAAAACGTCATGTTTGACGTCTGACTTAACAACCGGATATTCAGGGCTCTCAAGTCTCACGCATTTTTTTATTTTTTACTACCCCTAGTGGTAGTGGCCCTAGGCTGCAGCCTAGGTAAGCCTATAATCTGCGCATGCTCGGACCGAGAAATAGGAGACAGCCAATTGGAGCGCTGCTACAGCTCACGTGTAAGCCAAAAGTATTTGGACTGCCATAGACTGCCATTCGGCCGGCGTCCCGGAGTCCTCCCCTATGTATTTTCACAGTGAATTTTACACACACACAGATAAAATGTTTATTGTATTGGAGGATTTTTTAATGAATGCTGATAGGCGCCGACAGAATATCAGCCGCATTTTATGAATAAACAATGTTTATTTAAAAAAAATATTTTACAAGTAGCAACTAGGAAGTGGGGCTGCGTTGGAAGGTGGGGGCGGCGCCCTCTATCCGCTTGTTAAGTCTGACGTCAAAAGTGATGTTTAGCCATTTCCGAGTCCAAACCAGAAATTCCCCGCACCAGAATACCTGTGAACTACAGCGGTAGAATGACAGTTTAATCATTTTTTAGACTCGGATCTATTCATACAACAAGGGACACAGCACTTTCCCGTTTTCTCCATATTGTCAGGGTATTTGAGCCTCGGAAAAGCGCTATATAAATATAATTAATTATTATTATTATTTCTGCATTTCGAAGACAGCGCCTCAGCCAACGTTGGACCCGGAAACACGTCACGACTTAACAAGCGGATAAATTGGCTATAGATGACTTTATATGCTATAAGGCCAGCCGCCACTGATACACACAGACACAGACACAGACACAGACACACACACACACACACACACACACACACACACACACACACACACACACACACACACACACACACACACACACACACACACACACACACACACACACCGCCTCAGTTATACGTTTTAATATGATCCGGACCATCTGTACAAACGTCCTCGAACTTGACTTCTGAACGTGAACTTTGTGCATATTCGTATAGTTTTGCGATGTAGTTAACAGAAGACTCCATTGGAAATAAATAAACGGCCAAATCTGTAGATAAAAACAGGGAATTAAAACGCCATTCCATCAATACATTCTTACAGTATGTACGCAGGAAAATGTGGCATTCCATCAATACATTCTTACAGTATGTACGCAGGAAAATGTCGGTGAGGGAGCAGCGTGAATACTTACGATTCGGTGGTCAAGTCATGCCGAAGAAGCTACTTTCGTTTTCCTGTTTCTGTCACATGTTGGTTGCGTTCATAAATTCGCTCTGAGAGCGCCGGAGCGCACACCGGGTTCAACGTCATAAAGGAACCAAGTAATTTGATTGGACAAGAGGCATTCCATGAGTGCTGATCAGATTCCACAGCGAATTTACGAACGCACCCGTTGATAAGTTTCAGTTTCCCCAACCACTGTGATATGAATGAATGAATGAATGGTCTTTATTGTCATTGATATAGTACAGGTACCAAACAACGAAATTTGGGAGGGGGGGCTCCCCTGGTGCTAGAAAAAACCCAACTAAAAACAAGAAGGGAAAAGAGCTGGTTTACATACATAAAGGCTATGTACACTATCCACTATACTATACTATACAAATAAAACACTGTGCTGTACTCTATGCTATGCTATACCTATTCTAACATTTCCTATTCTCTGAACCTTATGTACCCTAGGGTTGTCATATTGCATATAGTGTACATTCATTTAAAGTGTCGCAGTTTGCAGGTTTGAAATGTACACAGTTGTGTTTCAGTATTACACTTGATTTCAATCTAGTAGCTGCCATCAATTTGTCTAGATTGTCCAGGGCCTAGAACCTAGGTCTTTGCTGTGTTCAATGGCCCTGGGTAGAAGCTGAGCTTCAGTCTGTTTGTCCTTGCGAACATGGTCTTGAACCGCCTGTTCGAGGGCAGCCGAGCAAAGTGTTCGTACCCAGGGTGGGATGGGTCTCTGGAGATCTTGGAGGCCTTCCTGAGGCAGCGTGTGTTGTACAGCTCTTCCAGAGAGGGGAGGGGGGCGCCGGTGATCTTCTGGGCCGATCTCACGACTCTCTGTAGCGCATTCCTCTCTGCGGCTGTGCAGCTGGAGAACCAGATGCAGATGCAGTAGGTGAGGATGCTCTCCACTGCGCAGCGGTAGAAGGTCACCAGCATCTCCTGTCCGATGTGGACTTTCCTGAGGACTCTCAGGATATGTCATAGCTCACGCAATAAGCAAGCGTCCCTCCCACCCTTTCTTAAAGGGACAATCTGACCAGAGGCCAGTTGAATAAACATAGATTAAGACTGGTCTAAACCTTAGACTAGTTTTATATTCTCAGGATAGACCAGTGAATATAGGTACCAATTAAGACTGCCTGTTGCATACAAATTAAGACACTTATTTTGAGGTTAGAAAGTTAGCCACCTTCCCCCCTGCCTGGCTTGACTTAAGAGTGTTAATGTGACTTGTGTTGCTATGGGAACGAGTCAGCCTTAAGAGCTGTGTTGCTATAGGAACAAGTCAGCCTTTTAGGTGAACACTTTTGGCCCTGAAAAACTCCCTAGTTGCTATGGCAGTATGTTTTGGGCCATTGTCTTACTGTATGAGGAAGCACCATCCAATGAATTTGGAGTGGAGGCATTTGCTTGTACTTGACAAGATGACAGACAATATGTTTCTGTACACTTCAGAATACAATGCAATTAATAATGTGACTTCTGCCATTAGCAGTTTCATTATCAATTAAGTTAAGTTAGCTATACATGTCCTATCATTAACACCCCAACCATCATGTTTCACAGAAGGGGTATGCTGTAAATCTTGGGCAGATCATTTTTTCTCCAAACTTTCCACAAGACAATATGCATCTTATCTGTCCAGAAGACCTTTTCCCAGACCTCTGGTGACCTTTTACCAAACTGTAAGTGACCATCCTTTTTATTAATAAGCAAATAATAAGAAAAAAAACATAACAGATCACTGACATGTTTATATCATCCATACAAAAACATGTCCAGATTTTAAAAAGAACACTTTAATTAATTGCTTTCCAATTATGAAAGAGGCAGTATTTTTTCAACATAAAAATGTGTAGCATAATTGGTAAGAAAGAGAAACTCTTTTATCTTGTCAAAACGATAAATAATACACGCACCAAACAAAATACTGTGCATACAACATGGTTTCCATTCTAATTATTACATGACTAGTTATAAATGCTTCCATGTTTTCATCATGTCAGCTTGCATGATGGCAGTCTTCTCTAATGATTATTTTGCAATGCTCAGTCGTCATGGTCGACTGCTGTATCCCCTGGGCAATTTGAACACAAGTCCTCCTCATCTGTAGGAGACAAAGACAGTGGATACAAAGAGTAACAGAGACAATTACAACTGGAACAAGTAGTCCATTGAGTAGCATCAATGTTAAAAGTGGTTAACATTCTTACCATTGTAAGTGGTTCCGCACCATATGCAGTAAAAATGCACGCCTCTTAAATATGATGTCAGAATTTGCAGCTTGTCCAATGACTAGAGATCAAAACAAAACAAGGTGAAGTAATCTGTATTATAAACATGTTCCAATTCTAAAGATAAACTCAAGCACCGTGTATTAATCTGAATATCAAAGAAATTCGTAATGATACCTGCTCTGTATCACAAATTAAGATGAATCTGAGATTAGATTCAACCAGTGTTTCCTCTAGGATTTTTCACATTAGTGGCGGTGTGTTCAGTTTATGCGCGCGGAACCCGCGTACATTTTTTCCCGCGTGCACGCGCATAAAACGCGCACTGGCGCTCTAAACAAAGACGTAAAAACCGGCTAACGTTACTGTTTACACAAGTAAAATTAGTGTGACAGTCAGATGGAGCATTCGGTAAACAACCAACAGCAAGGTAATGCATCAGCTGAGTTAAAGAAAACAAACTCTTACCTTTGATGACAGAACATGAGCCCTGCTTACCCGTACCTCCGCCGTTCTGTTCGTGATGATTTTAGAGGCAATAGATTATTTTTGCCCCGCGCATATTGCTATGAATAGTTCGAAGCTAGCGTTAGGTGCGAGGCTGCTCGGTTAGCCCATTAGCGGGAACATTATTTGTTTCACAAAATAGGCTGATTTAGTTGACCATGAACATCAGACTATATTACGAATGTTCATCTAAAATACTCTATACTGAGCCCTGGTATAAGAACATGAACCAGAGAACAGCAGTAAATGCAATAACCCACAGTCGTCGCTGATGATGTTGCATTTTCGATTAGGATACGGGATTAAAGGGACGGGCGACGGGCTAAGAGAGAGAGTGAGGAGAGGGATTTCCTGAAATCCAAATGTCCCACGAAATTCGGACCAATCACAAAACTGTTTTGCAAGCGCGTCGCCTCGCGCCGCGCGCCTGTTGAGAGCGATTCAGTCTCAGTCACAAAGGACGAGGTTAATTGCAACATTGTAACATTTTGTAACTTACTACACACTAAATCGTAACGAAATGTAGGTCTGGAGGCGGCCTAAATCTAGCTTCAATCTGCATTTTTTCTGTTCTCCGGTCATAATAACTGAATTAATTAGTGGCGGAGAAAATTCATTCTGCATATAGAGGAAACACTGATTCAACTGGTTCATACAAATCTAACTTCTCTTTTCCAACATTTAAATGAAACATACTAACAGTTAATTTGACTGTCTCATCCTCCTCCTCATCCTCCTCCTCTTCCTCCTCCTCCTCCTTATCATCATCATTATTCTCCTCTTTGTTAATATCCTCCTCCTCATCAGCATCCGCTTTAGGCCAGTACCAGTCCTCCCTGGGAACAGTGATGCCCTGTAGTTGAAATAATGAGATTCAGTATTGGAATATATGACGTAATACAATTCTGTGTGTCTTTCGGGTTGATGTTGGATGATAAAGATCGATTAAATGACTTTATGATTTTAATGATTAAATGAATGTGTTTTAAGGCCACACAGTTAGTATGTCTGTTCTCTAACCTTCTGACTGTCGAGCTGCTCACAGGCTCTCTCACTCCTCCTCAGGTCTCCCTCAGTCTTCCTCTCCTCCCTTTCTGTCCTCACCCTGGTCCTGAAATAAACAACACATAAATGCATCAAATGAAACACAAATAAAATACACAACTTGTTTATATATTGAACTACTACACAAAAAAAACTCACTTTGTGAGATCTATTGTTTTGCTGCTACACTTTACCTAAAATTCTCTAGCGACTGTTTCTCGTTCTGTTGTTTGGCCCGGACCTTCAGGCGACGATGTTCAAGTTCCTCGACCGCTTTCCTTTTCTTGACTTCTTCCATTCCGATGCCCCCTCGATCTGAATAACACATACAATACCAGACTGTTAACAACCATGGGAATAACCGTTTGAGAGATAAGGTAATAATAGCATGTTTCTTCAAAGAGATACTTGAGATGCACACACACACCCACCTGTTTTGATATTCAGTGGAATAGGTTCAACTCTTCCTGCACCTGTATAAGGTAATGAAGATGACAATAAATACCTATGAAATATAAAAAGACCAGCACATCATATCAACTCCGTCTCTTGAGACGACTCACCCGCCTTTCCAAGGCCTTGTCCAGCCTTGTAACCCATCTTCTGTAAAAGTGCAAATCCCTTGTTCTCATGGCTGATGGAGTTATGCATAACTGCTTCTCGGCTCTCCTGCTCTTGCTCCTTGAGGGTCTTCTGGCGATTCTTAAGATTTTTCTCCTTGTGTAGTACCTCCTTTCTCATGGCTTCTTTCACCCGTTTCACCATCCTTATACCAGGCTTCACGTCTGGTCTGCCAGAGACATTAAAAAAGAGTTGTACAACGGTTTATGGAACACAACTACACAACTGCAATTAAGATAAATCTCACAATTACTGTACTATTTATTATGTGACGAGATGTTTAGGAGGAGGCAGATAGAAATGTGGAATCTGAATGTCACGTTATCGCACTTTAGTTACACAGCTACCTAAATGTGACAGAGGCTGTCAACAATACTCCACTAGTACTAGCCCTGTGTTATTCAAGTAGGCTATGTGGGGGGGAGAGATCCATGGAGTGTGCAGCCTTTTGTCCTAGCCCAGTATCAACACACTGAAGTAACTGATTAGTGGAATAAGGTGTTCCTATTGGGCTGGGAAAAAGCCTTAAAACCATGTTGGTACCATTGACAGTAGCCAGCTTCAGGGCTCCAGACTAAGCTTTTCCCCACTTTTTCAATTGGTGGCACTAGCACATGATTTGGCCAACGAACTTAAGAGACAACGAACTTCAGAGACAACCTGCGAATCGATGTGTGTGCCAAACATTCTTTTTGTCATTACAGTGGTCTTAGTATTTACAAACGCATTACATCGTGATCGTACATCGCCTATTCTTGGCTGATTATACAAAAATAACAAAAACATTGTTTGGTCTTGTATTGACATCACAATCGCATGTGTGAGAAGTAAAGGCCATTTTCTAGGCAAAACAATGTGTTGGCTGCGGTCTTGTAACACTGTGGACAGACTGGCATGCATCATTCATCAGTCAAAACAACGCTGCTGCTCTGCTATCATCTACTAGGTAACTGTAAAAGCTTACATTTTATTAAGAAAGGCATCAGACATGTAGTCCTCTTCATCACCAGACATTCTGGACGTGTACAACTAAACAGAAGACAAATGACTGCTAGTGCGCCTGTTAAAAACAATACGACGGAACCTTTCTAATGTTTTGGTCCGTTTGCTATATGTCTCGGGTAGTCACCTCTTCCGATCGCGTTAGTTCCTGGCACGAACTGATTAATGTTTCTAAAAAGGTAGTTCTTAGATTTAAAAAAGCAATAATATAATAAGAATAAAATATATAGTACGATCATATTTTTAATCAAATGCAAATGTTTGATAATATATTAACACATTACATATCATTAATTTAATGGGGCGCGGCCGTTGTGATGACAGGTGGTGACGTTCAGGGTTGCCAGATGGGGCGGGTTCCCACCGAATGGGTTTGATCACAGGTTTGATCACACTGGTGGGCTGGAAAAAAAGCATTTGGGTGGTTGGGCTGGATAAATAGCATTTAGGCGGTATTAAAATGTCAGTGCCTGAAGTTAAAACACACACCCTAGTAGCTACATACAATGTGCAGGTTTTATTATTTTATGTTTTATGTTTTACAAACATCATTGTCAACAGACATACCGTTTAGGGGCAGGAGATAATAATAACAACTTTTATTTGTATAGCGCTTTTCCTGCAAACGTTGCAGCTCAACGTGCTTTAATCATTATATAATCATAATTTAATTATTTTTTAGTAATTTAAAGGCAATATATGGGCACCTGCCCAATAGTAATTAGCGGTGTATAGGTTTTGGGCTGGTGGTTTTTGGTGGATTTAGTGGTTTTTAGACTTTGGTTAGGCTGGAGAATATCAATCCCATCTGGCAACCCTGAACACAGGTCCGTATGTAGTCGTTGTAAATGAAACGTCATTCATCCAAGCGGCACAGACAGGTAGGACGGGTCAACATTTTATTATTTGTTGATCATATTACCTTACAACATAGGTTGGAAGTTGTAATTAAATGTTTGAGGTAGTTATGGTTCAATGTAAGACGTTTGTATCGTTTATTATTTTAGACGTTATACGATACTGGTGCCAAGCTAACGTTAGCTATGCTCTTCCAATCTTCTTTATGGGAGCGTTCGTAAACATGCTCTTTCAATCTGATCAGCACTCATGGAATGCCTCTTGTCCAATCAAATTACTTGGTCCCTTTGTGACGTTGAACCCAGTGTGCGCACCGGCGCTCTCAGAGCGAATTTACGAACGCACCCTATGTATATCATTGAGCTACTAGCCGCCTAGCTAGGCGTTTGCATGAATATATGAGGGTACACACCGGGTTATGAGTATGAGACAGCTACTACAGGCCTATGTGTTGGGTACTTGGCATTCAATGTGGCGACGAAAACTGTAATTAGTTAGGGCACATGCATAGTAGGGCATGTCATTTGATTCATCTGCTGTCCTGCGGAAGTGTCTGTGGAACAAAATGATTCTGCTGCTATTGACATGAAGAATATGTGGCCGCCTATCAACTTAAATCATGATGGTGGCATAGATTTCATATAAATGCATGGATGAGAAGAAACTGAATCCGTGTATGACATGTATGTATGTTCCATGTCCTTTAGCTGTTAGACTGGTGAAGCTGTGTTAAGAGGAACCCCCAGATTCAAGACTGGTGTTGGCTGCTGGTTGAGTCTCCTTCCCACCATGGAGCTGGCTCACAGTCTGCTGCTCAACGAGGAAGCCCTGGCCCAGATCACTGAGGCCAAGCGGCCCGTCTTCATCTTCGAGTGGCTCCGCTTCCTGGACAAAGTTCTTGTGGCAGCCAATAAGGTGACTCTCTTGAAGGCACACTATTAATTGACACACACACACACAAACACATTTATTGCTATCTTGGGGAGGCTGTGGAGCAGGAGGTAGAGCCGGCGTCTAATGATCGCGAGGTTGGCAGATCGGCGGTTCGAGCTCCGGCTGGCTACATGTGAAAGTGTCCTTGGGCAAGACACTGAACCCCAAATTGCTCCGAATGAGCGGGGCCGGCGCCTTGCATGGCAGCTTGCCGCCATCGGTGTGTGAATGTGTGTGTGAATGGGTGAATGAGAGGCCGTTGTAAAGCGCTTTGGAATAATAAGGTGCTATATAAGTCAGTCCATTTAGGGTACCATTTTGTTTTTCTTCATCTTAGTCTGTCCTAAATGTCTGTATTTAACATGTCTTCTTCAGGTTGGTGAAGAGTGTTGGGTTAGAGTGTTGGGTTAGAATGTTGGGTTGGTGACTTGTTGTTGTTTGTGTGACAGATTGATGTGAAGGAGAAGCAGAAGAAGTTGGTGGAGCAGCTGACAGGGCTGATCAGCAGCGCCCCCGGCCCCCCCACCAGGAAGCTGCTGGCTAAGAACCTGGCCACCCTCTACAGCATCGGCGACACCTTCACTGTCTTCCAGACTCTGGACAAGTGCAACGACATCATCAAAAGCAAGGATGACACACCTGCTTACCTACCCACAAAACTGTGAGCTCTAAATCAAAATATATGTATGCGTGTATAATATGTGTGTGTATATATATATATATATATACAGTATATACACACACATAATATGTATTAATTGATTGAACATGGAAATCGAATTCACATGCACATATTTGAGATACATTGTATCCTCTTTGTTTGTGCAGAATACAATTTGTAGTTTAAAAGAGGGATTAAGAGGTTTGTGTGGGTGGATTTGGCCTAATGTGTTTGTTTTATGGCAGCTCTACCTCCTAACTTTGTCCCTGGTAGATACAATCACATCTGTGCATGCAGAATGCATCTGACACATCATTTAAACCTTTACGGTTTAAAAAAATATATTTCAGATGATTGACTACGGTATATACAGTAGATGAGGATATTTCATTATGCCTGATGGATTTCACCATTACTGCTCAAATGACCTGAAACATAACCTACATGTTAGAGAGAATTATTAGAAGAAAATAACAAAAACATTTAATAACAGAGTGATTCATGTTTATGTTCTGCCATACTGTATATCGTCAAGCTTCACTTGTGGTCAGCCGAGCCATCTTTGTATGTGTTGTCAAGAATGCCTCTGTCAAAGAGATGACTTGGGCAGATAGTGATTTTGGAATGTAACAAGCATTCTGATAGGTTGACTGCATAGAGGCAATAATGCACAGTGAATCAGCAGTGTTAGGAGAGTAGAGTTAGGCAGATATCTCAATTTGGCCAAAATATGACTTAGGCAATTATGCTATGAGGCATAACGATATGTAATGTTTGTTCTGAGCTGCTCTCACACCCATGGCTCTCTGGTTGCAGGGCTGCAGTCGCCTGTGTCGGGGCATTCTATGAGAAGATGGGCAGGATGCTGGGCAGCTCCTTCCCCGACACCATTAACAACCTCCTGAAGGCCTTGAAGAGCGCAGAGGTACGGGCCTGGTGTCTTCAGCAGCACTTCATCATGTTCTACTCCTACCAAGGAGTATTTCATCATGTTATCCTCCTACCAAGGAGCATTTCATCATGTTACACTCCTACCAAGGAGCATTTCCTCATGTTACACTCCTACCAAGGAGCATTTCATCATGTTCTACTCCTACCAAGGAGCATTTCATCATGTTCTACTCCTACCAAGGAGCATTTCATCATGTTACACTCCTACCAAGGAGCATTTCATCATGTTACACTCCTACCAAGGAGCATTTCATCATGTTCTACTCCTACCAAGGAGCATTTCATCATGTTATCCTACCAAGGGAGTGCACCGGTATCCAAGATGAATGCATAGCCACTGTTGGTCAAAACATAAACTTTTGACTGGTTGCACATGTTTAAATGGTAGTGGTAGAGGCAATAGTTATTGTAGTGATCCATACAGACTTCTGAGCTTGTGGATGACACACTGATCCCCCTGTGTTTGTGGTTCCAGTCCCAGGGCCGCGGGGAGATCCTCCTCAGCCTGCAGAAGGTGCTGGGTGGGCTGGGGGGGGCCGCCGCCTCCTGCCACAGGGACATCTACAAGAACGCCCGCTCCCTCCTCACAGACAGGTCCATGGCGGTGCGCTGTGCCGTGGCCAAGGTTAGTGACCGTGTGTGTGTGGGAGTCTATTGTGAGGAACCGACAATCAACTCTGTACGAGTATGTTGTTTGTTTTACGACAATGTTACGATCTCATACTGTATAGTTGTATTTTAATAGGCTCACTAATATGGGGGGGTGGTGCAGGAGGTAGAGCCGGTGTCTAATGATCGCAAGGTCGGCAGATCGGCGGTTTGAGCCCCGGCTGGCCACATGTCGAGGTGTCCTTGGGCAAGACACTTAACCCCAATTGCAGGGCCGGCGCCTTGCATGGTAGCTTGCCGCCATTGGTGTGTGAATGTGTGTGTGAATGTGTGTGTGTGTGTGTGTGTGTGTGAATTGGTGAATGAGAGGCCGTTGTAAAGCGCTTTGGAATAAGGCGCTATACAAGTCAGTCCATTTATTAGTAAGGCACACTGTTATGGCTGTTCTAGTGTTAATAGCACCACTAGTAAGGTACACTGTTCTGTCTGTGTCTCTCTCTCTCTCTCTCTCTCTCTCTCTCTCTCTCTCTCTCTCTCTCTCTCTCTCTCTCTCTCTCTCTCTCTCTCTCTCTCTCTGTGTGACCAGTGTCTGCTGGAGCTGCAGAACGAGGCGGTGTTCATGTGGACCACGGAGCTGGAGAGCCTGGCCACGCTGTGCTTCAAGGCCCTGGAGGGCTCCAACTACGGGGTGCGCGTGGCCGTGTCCAAGCTGCTGGGCACCGTCATGGCCACGGCCCTGATGCCCAAACAAGCAGCAGGTCAGGGGTCAGGGGTCAGATTGTTGTGTTTTCGTGTGTTATATCGTTTGTCTATATGATTTGAAACTGTGTGTTACAGGAGACTTTGAATTATACATGCGAATGTGCTTAGGTTATCTTTTTATAGCCTGTGTCTGCTCACTGCTTCTGTTGCTTGTTTGTTGTTATTGTATGTTTTTATACTGTATGTGCTGCTTTTCTTGGCCAGGGCTCATTTGAAAAAGAGGCTACTGTCTCAATATGACTACCCTGGTTAAATAAAGGATTAATAATAATAATCATAATAATCATAATAATAATAATGAGCGACGCGTTAGTATCGACTCTGCTTTTTCATTTCGTGCCTAACACACTCTACTGTATTCTGTCATTGTCTCTCATCGTGCGTGTGTCTGTGGGGGATCTGAAGCCCCCTTCCCCCTGTCTTAACCCTGCCTGTGTGCTGTGCTGCAGTGATGCGTCAGAACGTGAAGCGGGCCACCCTGGAGGAGGTTCTGGAGCTGATGGCCACAGGGTTCCTCCGCGGGGGGTCCGGCTTCCTGAAGAGCGGGGGCGAGATGCTGAAGGGGGGCGGCTCCGTCAGCAGGGAGGTGCGGGTGGGCGTCACACAGGTGAGGGAACCATGTTGGAATGTTTAATACGTGATAATGGGGGCGGCTGTGGCGCAGGAGGTAGAGCCCGCGTCAAATAATCGCAAGGTCGGCAGATCGGCGGTTAAAAACTCCGGCTGGCCACATGTCGAAGTGTCCTTGGGCAAGACACTGAACCCCAAATTGCTCCCAGTAAGCGGGCCGGTGCCTTGCATGGTAGCTTGACGCCATTGGTGTGTGAATGTGTGAATGAGAGGCCGTTGTAAAGAGCTTTGGAATAAGGCGACTATATAAGTCAGTCCATTTACCATTGATAACGGTTTCTAAGGGCGTACCAGTGATGATGTAGTAACCCTGTCGATGCCCCCCTCTCTCTCTCTCTGTCTCTCTGTCTCTGTCTCTGTCTCTGTCTCTCTCTGTCTCTCTCTGTCTCTCTCTGTCTCTGTCTCTTTCTCTGTCTCTGTCTCTCTCTCTCTCTCTCTCTCTCTCTCTCTCTCTCTCTCTCTCTCTCTCTCTCTCTCTCTCTCTCTCTCTCCCCTCCCTTCCCTCAGGCGTACGTGGTGTTTGTGACCACGCTGGGCGGCCAGTGGCTGGAGCGCAACTTCGCCACGTTCCTGTCTCACGTCCTGGACCTGGTGTCCCACCCGCGGGCCACGCAGACCCACGTGGAGGCCGTGTACTCCCGGCGCTGCGTGTCCTTCATGCTGCGGGCCACGCTGGGGGGGCTGCTGGGGGAGAAGGCCCAGATAGCCGCCGGCAAGGAGATCTGCCAGGCCATCAGCAAGCAGATGAGGGCTGTGGGTAAGGAGCAAGTAGATGGGGGGGAAATATCACGGTTCAGAGCGTTGCAGAGTAAGTACTCACCACCTTATTATTTCCCTCATTATTTTGTATTTTTATTTTTTATTTTTTTTATTTCCCTCTCTCTCTCTCTCTCCCTCCCCTCTCCTTCCCGCCCTCTCCCTCTCCCTCTCCTTCCCTCCCTCCCCTCTACCTCTCTCTCTCTCCCCCTCCCTCCTTCCCTCCCTCCCCTCTACCTCTCTCTCTCTCTCCCCCTCCCTCCTTCCCTCCCTCCCCTCTACCTCTCTCTCTCTCCTCCCTCCCTCCCTCTCCCTCTCTCCCCCTCCCTCCCTCCCTTGTGTTTTTTTGTGTTTTTTTCTATTTTGGAGTGGTTTGCTTGCTGCTTGTGTGGATTTTTGCTTTGCTCGCTCAACTGTCACTAACACTAACGCTCCGAGCATGCTCAACTATTTGGTCACTGTTTGATCATCAGCTTTTATTTATTAATGGGAGGCACAGTATTAATAAACACACTGTTCTGCAGATATTACATTGGTTCAGATATGCTGTGCTGTACAGTAACCATTGCATGTACCCTATACTCTTAAAAACGCTTACTGTTTACCAGATACTTACCAGATAACACTGTTAACATCTGCTCTATGATGGCTGAGATGGTTTGCTTGCTTAGTTAACTCACTCTCAGCAGAAGCCGTTTTTTTGTACCTCTGTGAGGTTGCTAAAGAATGCTAAAGGCGTCATTTTGTACCAAACCTTTCCTTTAATTCATTGAATTTGCATCCTCGCTTCTGCACCGTAATTTGTATTCATTTACTCCTTGATTTCCCCATCCCATTATACCTCATCAGTTACGTTTTGTAACTTTCATCAGTACATTTTCTTTAAAATAACTTTTTCTAAGATTCTTACTCTGTCATTTGCTTTGAAACCTCTGAAGTCGTAACGGGGAAACTGTGGGTCCGCACTACTTTTCTGCTCTCTTTCTGTTTAAACAAACCTTTGAAATCATTGCTTCCTGTTGAGCTCTGAGGATTTTTAGTTTACCAATGGCCAACTATATAACCCTCTATACCTTTCCCTAGTGTCCAGTTCAGTTCTAAATGAGTCTCTCAGGTCATCAGAGAAAGTAGTTTTGTAGCGCTGTCAAAATGTCCTCTGATTAGCCTCTTTTGCACTCTAGAAAGAGTTCGCTCACTCGACACTTTCATATTTATCCAATGCTGTTATAGATTACGTCCTGTAGCTGTTGTACAGCCAGTGATTGATGAGGGCTGTGTAAATGTTATTGGTTTTGCTGTAAATAAACCCTCAGAGCTCTGGGTGTGAGGCTGAGAGCACTGCGGCTCTGTCACTGTCTGGGGCGCAGGTCCAGGTTTACTGACCACTCCTGTGTGTTTGGACAACAGCACATTTGACAGGGGTAAACAATCATAGTCCTGGGTCAATGTGAGCCAAAGTTTCATGTAACCATCCTATTAGGGATGTGCATAGTTTTCATGGTCGATTAATCAGTGGGCGGTATGAACGATTAATCGATTTTTCACAAAGACAGCCATGGATCATCGGCAAGAAATCACTTAATATCTTAAACGCAAAAACCCCCAACCTTTAACAATGAAAAATCCAATTAATTCTGGTATTAATCCTCATGAATTTCTACTTCTGAACACTTAAATTCATAAAAAAACAAAGACATAATGCCGCTAATATCCTGCGCACGCAGTAGAGTGGTTACAATGTTTACCAGTGGTCTAGTATAGCCTAGTACCCCGAATAAAAACGGCCAAATACACACACACACAAAAAAAAAACGTTTCATTTGTCTGTGGTGTGGTAATACCTACTCGGGTCAGTTTTCTTTTGACTAAAAGAAAACCCTCCCATCTCTCTTTCTCTCTCTCTCTCTCTCTCCCCCCCTCCCTCTCTCTCCCTTTCTCTCTCTCCCTCTCTCTCTCTCTCCCCCCCTCCCTCTCTCTTCCTCCCCCTCCCTCCCTCTCCCTCCCTCTCTCTCTCTCTCCCTCCCCCTCCCTCTCCCCTCTCCCTCCCTCCACCCCCCCCCCCCCCCCCCCCCCCTCCACAGAGGCGGTGGTGAACGACACCAGCGGGGAGAACAAGGCGGGGGCAGCAGACGTGTCGGCCAGCCAGCATGTGATGGTCTGCGCCCTGAAGGAGCTGGGCAGCCTGGTGCAGAGCCTCAGCGCCACGGCATCACCACTCATCCAGGAGCCCTCCATAGGTACCACACACACACACACACACACACACACACACATATATATATATATACACACACACACACATATATATATATATACAGGGGTGCACATAACTTTTTGGGGCCAGTGCTCAGAGGAGCACCTAGGGATGCTGCTTGGTGCTCCCCGAGCTCGCGAGTCACGACCCGTCCCACTGGATGGATAAAAAAGGGATACATTTTACATTTACATTTACATTAAACAGATACATGGATAACTTATATTAGCAAAACGACATTTATTCATAAATAAAGATGAACGAACAAAGTATTGTGTGCAGAACAAAAGAAACAAATGCAAAATCAAATGACTGCTCTTTAAGCATGAAAGTCTGTCAGACTCCTTTAAACACAATGAAATCAACTGACATCTCTTTAAGCACTAACTGAATGTCTGTTCTTTAAACACAATGAAATCAACTGACATCTCTTTAGCACTAACTGAATGTATGTTCTTTAAACACAATGAAATCAACTGACATCTCTTTAGCACTAACTGAATGTATGTTCTTTAAACACAATGAAATCAACTGACATCTCTTTAAGCACTAACTGAATGTCTGTTCTTTAAACACAATGAAATCAACTGACATCTCTTTAAGCACTGCTCTGTTCTGTAAACACTGAAATCAACTTTTCAACAAAAAGTTACAGCCTAAGCATTTATTTATGCTACAAGCTTAATCATCATCATCACTGCTCTCTTGACTGCTGTTATCACTGTCCTCAATTTCAACCATGGTAGAGGATGTTGTAGGCTATCACTTTAAATAGCTCATTATTTTGATTGTGCAACAAAGTCTTTTTTTTCTAATAGAATTCCCAACCATATTCCCTGGGTCAGGGGTCTAGGTGCGATAATGAAGCTGTAAAACAAACGTCTGAACGTTTGAAAGCTTCAGAGAAAAGAAACGTGTCCCTTTTAGCGACGAGTCGTTCGGGACTGAATTTTCACGTGGCGGCGTGATAACCATGCGATACGCGATACGCGGAATGAAAGTACGAGTTCCGATACTTTCCGATTGTTTTCGTGAGGGGAGTCGAAGGGCGCGCGATTTTTTTCGCGTGCACGCGCATGAAACGCGCGCTCAAAACACAGCCAAAACTAGAGGATGGCCCAAAAAAATTATATGAATATACAGAATATAAACTTGTGACTGACAGTCACATACACACACACAAAGATCATCAGCTATAATATAATACGAAGTAGGCCTACATGAGCACAAAAGCGGCTAACGTTACTGATTAACTGTTTACTGTAGTGCAGAGAGATGGTAGTCGTAGGCGGCGTATCAAATGACAAAGCTAAACGTTTAATGAAGGACATGAACGATTGTCAACAACACACTCAAGCAGTAAATAGAACAGTCTAAACAACTTGGGTACTACGCAATCAACTGCGGACGGAACAATACTCTCAACCTATAGTTCCGTGCGTGAATTATGTCAACCCACCACATTACAGAAGTAAAATCACAGTCAGATGGAGCATTCGGTAAACAGCTGAGTATCAGCTGAGTTAAAGAAAACAAACTCTTACCTTTGATGAGACCCACATGAGCCCTGTTTTCCCGTACTTCTCCCGTGTGTCTCTTATTGTCCAAATGTTCCCTGAATTTTAGCTGCATGTTTTTCCAGCATGTAATATTCCGTTGTCAATAAAAAAATCGTCTCCCCTTCTTTTCCCCTTGACAATACTGTGTCGTTGCTAAAGTGACGGCACATAAGAATCGTTTTTTGACTTGCTAATGTCTGCTAACGTAGCACTTGAAACTGGCGCCGTTCTCTGGACTGCAGCTGCTCCCACGTTAGCATCCATCTTTTCTTCTCCCTTCTCACCGTCACGAGCTCAAATGACACTTGTCGGCCGATCTAACTCTTAACACTCACTTACAGGACTTCTGACACCATGTC
Source organism: Nansenia antarctica (assembly GCF_963989245.1). Classification (NCBI taxonomy): domain Eukaryota; kingdom Metazoa; phylum Chordata; class Actinopteri; order Argentiniformes; family Microstomatidae; genus Nansenia; species Nansenia antarctica. Next base: position 82,633,031 of record NC_137674.1, read on the forward strand.
GTGTTATTCTATTAAACATACACGTGAGTCCTTCTGTATTTCAATGTAAGTGTCTTTATTTTAACTCGCTCTGTAAGCTCTACAATACCGGTCTCTTGTTGTCTCGTCGTAACCTGCCCACCTGACCTGGGGGGTATTCCATCAACGTCGCTAAAGGAAAATCCTGGCTTATTTTTGATAACTCTCGCGAGACCTATCAGAATATGCCTGGATATTTTTAAGAACTCTCGCGAGATTTATCAGACTAAACCTGGATTTTCCCTTTAGCGATGTTGATGGAATACCCCCCTGATGTCACTACGGTGGCCTGTACACAATAACAATAATACCACAGTTCACATTTAGACCAATCAGGAGCCCTTGTGTCACGTCGTCAACTGAATGTCATTAATCTGATTTTGGATCAGCGGTTAGAGAGAGATGGGCGTGGATTTAGGTGCACTTTTAGTCAACATCCATTATAGCGCTGATCTATGATCAGATATATTTTAATCAGCTAAAATGTTTTTTTTTTTTTTTTTTTTTTGTGGACTGAATCAATTCGTGGCGGAGGAAATTCATTTGTGGCGGCCCGCCACCAATAAATGCATGTAGAGGAAACACTGCACACACACACACACACACATATATACGTATATATATATATATACACACACACACACACACACACACACACACACACACACACACTCATCCAGGAGCCCTCCATAGGTACCACACACACACACACACAGACACACACACACACACACACACTCGTCCAGGAGCCCTCTATAGGTACCACACACACATACACACATATATATACACACACACACACACACACACACACACACACACTCATACAGGAGCCCTCCATAGGTACCACACACACATACACACTCACACACACACTCATCCCGGAGCCCTCCATAGGTAACACACACACACACACACACACACACACATTTACATTTACATTTTTGGCATTTAGCAGATGCCTTATTCCAAAGCGACTTACAATCGATACATTTGACTAAGCAAGTGAATCATCAGTTCACCAGTCGTAGCAGGAAGAGTAATCTAGCTCAGGCCGGGGGCCATTGGCAGTCTTCGTGATAAAAAAATAATATATACAGTACAGGCCAAAAGTTTGGACACACCTTCTCATTCAATGTGTTTCCTTTATTTTCATGACTATTTACATTGTAGATTCTCACTGAAGGCATCAAAACTATGAATGAACACATGTGGAATGATGTACTTAACAAAAAAGTGTGAAATAACTCTAAATATGTCTTATATTTTAGATCCCTCCAAATATATAAGAATAATATTACATATATATATATATAATAACATATTATTATTAACACATATTATATTTAATATTATTATTATTATATATTTTATTAACAACAAAAAAGCAAAGGGTGGCTACTTTGAGGAATCTAAAATATAAGACATATTTAGAGTTATTTCACACTTTAGTCACATGACTATTTACATTGTAGATTCTCACTGAAGGCATCAAGGGCCCTATTATGCACTTCATCAATAAGACGAGGCGGTAGATCTAAACTTAAGACGTGGAGGCGTGGTCAAGGCCACTTTGCTATTATGCGTGCTGCAGTGGGCGCCTAAAAGCCGGCGCTAAGCAAAGAAATTAGTCATGGGTGTGTTTTGGGCGTCTTCTCAATCAACCCAATCAGCGTGCCAGGTGCCATTCCCTTTAAGAACCGGCTGCGTTGAGTCATTAGCGCTATGCTATTATGGAAGTCCTAAGAAGGAGGTCAGCGCGCTTCTCTGCCTCTCCCTTCTGAAATAAAGCATTTATACTGTGACCGTAATTGACGTCTTGCCGTGGAGCCACGTGCGTGTTCATGTGTGCCCACATGCATGCGCAAACCGCGGAGGCGCGCTCGTGTTTCAAAACGTGCATGAAGTCTAAACGTAAGAACTTTTCAAACCACTTCTTAGCGATAGGAGCAAAGTCAGATCGCATAATAGCAGGGGCGCCTAGTGCACTTCATTAACATATGAACACTCCCACAATGAGCAATATATGCACGGGAGTTTTACGTCTTATGTGTGGGCGCCTATCGACACCTGCATAATAGCAGTAGCGCGTATGAAGCGCATAATAAGGGTAGGTAGGTCTTAACCTGGCGGTGCGTCTTAATTAAAACTTAATACGGCAAGTTAAGAAGTGCATAATAGGGCCCCAAAACTATGAATGAACACATAGGAATTATGTACTTAACAAAAAAGTGTGAAATAACTGAAAACATATTATTATTATTAACACATTATATTAAATATTATTATATATTTTATTAACAACAAAAAAGCAAAGGGTGGCTACTTTGAGGAATCTAAAATATAAGACATATTTAGAGTTATTTCACACTTTATTGTTAAATACATAATTCCTATGTGTTCATTCATAGTTTTGATGCCTTCAGTGAGAATCTACAATGTACCAAATAGTCATGAAAATAAAGGAAACGCATTGAATGAGAAGGTGTGTCCAAACTTTTGGCCTGTACTGTATATTATATATTTCTTTTTTTATAGACACTGGAGAAACAGTAGAAGTCTTAGGAGTCACAGTATAGGGGGAAGCAGGTGTCTCAGGAGACGCAGTGCTGGGGGGTAGTAGATGTCTCAGGAGACGCAGTGCTGGGGGGTAGTAGATGTCTCAGGAGGAGCAATTAAGGTGTAGCCTGAAGAGATGGACACACACCCACCCTCTTCAAATACACATCATACGGTAACTCAAGTGTGTAACTGTTACTCTGTTACGCCAGCCCCCCCCCCCCCCCCCCCCCCCCCCCACACACACACACACACCCTCGGTGTAACTATGAGGCTAACAATAGGGTAACTGGAGTGTGTAACTGTCTCTCTGTCCCGCCCCTGACTCCTCAGGCCTCCTGGAGACGGTGACGTCGGTGCTGCTGCACCCCAGCATGGCTGCGCGCCTGGCGGCCGCCTGGTGCCTGCGCTGCGTTGCCGTGGCGCTGCCCTATCAGCTGACCCCCCTGCTGGAGCGCTGCGCCGAGCGCATCAACAGCCTGAAGAGCTCCCCTGAGGCCGTCAGCGGGTACAGCTTCGCCATGGCCGCCCTGCTGGGGGGGGTGCACCAGTGCCCCCTGGGCATCCCACACTCCAAGGGCAAGGTCTGTACCCGAAGGGTCGGCATGGTTACGAGAAGTCAACTGTCGTTTGTGACACGTACTAATGCTTTAGTCCGCATTATGAAATAATCGTCTAATGGCAATTATTTGATCCCGTTTTTTTCTCTTAACCATGTTTTTAAAATGTATGTTTCAGTTAATTTTCATGTTCCTCCTATTGTTTGCATCCATCAAACACATTTCCAATGGATGTATGTGCATGCAGCGAGATAGAACAGTAGCTATCCTATCAGAGGACACCCCGCACACATTGATTTACAGTTGACCAAGTACAGTAGCCTACATCAAGTCAGCTTTCGAGCGGTAAAAGTCCACACCGGATTCGGCAAGACACAGTAGCCTACATGGTAGAGAGATGGAGCTTGTTGAAAAAAGGAACACGACTGCACCCTTATGGGATCACTTTCGATTCATCACTTTTGATTAATCACTTTCAATTAATCATGTCTCTGGTTCCTCTGCCGTAGCTGGTGGTGAGCATAGCCGAGGACCTCCTCCGCACCGCCGCCCAGAACAGCCGTCTGTCCCTCCAGCGCACCCAGGCTGGCTGGCTGCTACTGGGAGCTCTGATGACTCTGGGTGAGTCACCCCCGCAGGCCTTTCATTTACCTCCGTCCTGTGCAAAATAACAGCAGCCGCACACTCAAAAAAACATTGTTTATTGCGAGCTTTAGGTCATAGACAGGTGCCTGAAGAAGGTCTGACCGAAAGCTCGCAATAAACAACGTTTTTTTGCACAGTGTTTGAGTGTGCGGATGCTGTTATTTTGCACTCTATTGATACTCTTCAGTTCCAGCACCTCAGCTAAGTCTGATCACGGATGTGCGGTGCTGTTTTAACTATTATAATATATATAAAAGGGATTATAATTTCTATGGTATTTTCACTATTTACCTCCGGTCTACATTTGTCAGTACTTCCCTATAGAATACTCTGCTCTGGTGGTCCAGTGGTCTAGCACCGCGGTCAACAGTGCACACATATGCCCATGTCGGCATGGGTTCGAATCATGGACTATCCATGAGATTCAGAGACTGAAATTAGCCAAATACATTGATGATGTATCGAAATGGTTTGATTAAACCTTTAATGGAGTCCAGTGTTTCCTCCAGGAATTGTTACAATGGTGGCAGGTGGGCGTGACCGCGCGCTCAAAACAACGTTTTTTTTTCTTTTTTTTTTTCTAATCACAGCCAAAACTAGAGGATGGCCAAAAAAAAGAAAAAATGAATATACAGAATATAAACTTGTGACTGACAGTCACATACACACACAAAGATCATCAGCTATAATATAATACGAAGTAGGCCTACATGAGCACAAAAGCGGCTAACGTTACTGATTAACTGTTTACTGTAGTGCAGAGAGATGGTAGTCGTAGGCGGCGTATCAAATGACAAAGCTAAACGTTTAATGAAGGACATGAACGATTGTCAACAACACACTCAAGCAGTAAATAGAACAGTCTAAACAACTTGGGTACTACGGACGGAACAATAGTCTCAACCTATAGTTCCGTGCGTGAATTATGTCAACCCACCACATTACAGAAGTAAAATCACAGTCAGATGGAGCATTCGGTAAACAGCTGAGTATCAGCTGAGTTAAAGAAAACAAACTCTTACCTTTGATGAGACCCACATGAGCCCTGTTTTCCCGTACTTCTCCCGTGTGTCTCTTATTGTCCAAATGTTCCCTGAATTTTAGCTGCATGTTTTTCCAGCATGTAATTCCGTTGTCAATAAAAAAATCGTCTCCCCTTCTTTTCCCTTGACAATACTGTGTCGTTGCTAAAGTGACGGCACATAAGAATCGTTTTTTGACTTGCAAATGTCTGCTAACGTAGCACTTGAAACTGGCGCCGTTCTCTGGACTGCAGCTGCTCCCGCGTTAGCATTAGCATCCATCTTTTCTTCTCCCTTCTCACCGTCACGAGCTCAAATGACACTTGTCGGCCGATCTAACTCTTAACACTCACTTACAGGACTTCTGACACCATGTCGTGTTATTCTATTAAACATACACGTGAGTCCTTCTGTATTTCAATGTAAGTGTCTTTATTTTAACTCGCTCTGTAAGCTCTACAATACCGGTCTCTTGTTGTCTCGTCGTAACCTGCCCACCTGACCTGGGGGGTATTCCATCAACGTCGCTAAAGGAAAATCCTGGCTTATTTTTGATAACTCTCGCGAGACCTATCAGAATATGCCTGGATATTTGTAAGAACTCTCGCGAGATTTATCAGACTAAACCTGGATTTTCCCTTTAGCGATGTTGATGGAATACCCCCCGGATGTCACTACGGTGGCCTGTACACAATAACAATAATACCACAGTTCACATTTAGACCAATCAGGAGCCCTTGTGTCACGTCGTCAACTGAATGTCATTAATCTGATTTTGGATCAGCGGTTAGAGAGAGATGGGCGTGGATTTAGGTGCACTTTTAGTCAACATCCATTATAGCGCTGATCTAGGATCAGATATATTTTAATCAGCTAAAATGTATATTTATTTTTTTTTTATTATTTTTTTTGTGTGACTGAATCAATTCGTGGCGGAGGAAATTCCATCGTGGCGGCCCGCCACCAATAAATGCATGTAGAGGAAACACTGGAGTCCGGCCCATGCCCTGCTGACATGCCCTCTCTCTCTCTCCCTTCCTCTCCTTACTTTCCTGTCTGTCTTCACTATGCCTGTCCAATAAAATGAAAAATATGAGTGGGATTGCCCCACTCAGAAAAATACCCCCCCCCCCCAAAAAAAAAGAATACTCTGCTCTAAAAATGACTGGACTGTCATTGTGTCCTGTTGTGTTTGGGCCCAGGCCCGTCCCTGGTGAGGTACCACCTGCCTAAGATGCTGCTGCTGTGGAGGAACGTGTTCCCGCGGTCCCAGAAGGAGCTGGAGGCAGAGAAGGCCCGGGGAGACTCCTTCACCTGGCAGGTCACCCTGGAGGGACGCGCTGGGGCGCTCTGTGGTAAAGACTCACACACACACACACGCACACACACTCACACACACACACTCACTCACACTCACACTCACACTCACTCACACTCATTCACATGCACATTCTCACACACACGCACGCACACTCACACGCACACTCACGCACACGCACACTCACTCATACACACGCACACTCACTCATACACACTCACGCACACTCACACACACTCACTCACAATCACGCTCACTCACACTCACACGCACACCCAGTCGTCTATCTGTACAGTATAGTATAGTGGATAGTGTACATAGCCTTTATTTATGTAAACCAGCTCCTTCCCTTCTTGTGTTTTTTTTAAAAGTTTTTTTTTTTTTTTTTCCTAACACCAGGGGAGCCACCCCTCCTAAATTTCGTTGTTTGGTACCTGTACTGTTGCAATGACAATAAAGACCATTCATTCATTCACACCAGGGTTTCCGTTAACCGGTAATTACCAGTCTTTGTCCGGTAAAATTTGTTGAAGTCCGACAAATTTAAAACTCGTCGGTCATAATGTCCGGTGAAAATAATTCCCTCTAAGCACAATTTGAATACAATTCGCTAAAGTTCACATTCTGATTCCTTCTATTTTAAAAAAGACGAATATATAGGCTATATATTTCTTTTATTATGATATGATTTGACGCCGGCATGATGATGACTCCTAATGTGTAGGCTAGCCTATGCGAAACAGCGGTAATAGTCAGATGCCACATGGGATTAATGCCAGATGGGATTACAGCCTAACCAGTCTATTACCGCTAAACCCAGTAGCCCATTCGGCGATAACCCGGCCCATCTGGCAACCCTGCCAACCCGGCCACCATAATAATACGCAAACGTTGCAGCTCAAAGTGCACCATAGCGAGCGATTAAATTAATGTAAACATGGCAAGACAAAGTAAGCTTAACAATGACTTCATGAAACCAAGCAACAATGAGTCTGAGGAGAAGTCTGACTGAAGAGATGGAGGTAGTGGCTCCTCCAGTCAAGAAGTCTCGAGGGTTCAGAGTTGAATGGAAAGAACATTTCCCCTGGCTGCGTTTAGATGAGGAAGGAACATTTTTCTGCTCACCGTGCGAAAAATCGGGGAGGAATAACAGATTCACGAGAGGAGCAACAAATATGAGAATGTCGGCTCTCACTGATCACAGTCGGTGCAGTGAGCACATATCGGCGGTCAGTTTGAGGCAACAGCAAACCGCTATGAAAGGCCACTGTGAGCAGGCTAATGCAACGGCTAACAATAAGCTGCACTCTCAGCTACAAGTTGCATTTCACATGGCAAAAAATGGCATCGCATGTCATCAGTATGTGGGACTGACTGAGCTACTGAAAGCAGTTAAGGCTCCAGATTTTGTCTTGAGTGAGGGCATTTACCGCCACAGCGACTCCGTTGATGACATGGAAAGGGCACTGGAAGACGTTGTGATGGATCAGCTGGATGAAAAGCTAAAGGGGAGTGACTTCATTGGAATTATCATTGATGAGACAGTAAATATCACCGTGGACAAGAAGCTGATTATATACGTGAAGTTGGAAATAAAAGGAAGAGTTGAGACATGTTTTCTGGGCAATTATGATGTGCACTCCGGGACCGCACAGTGTATATTTGACAAAGTGGTGGAGGTGTGGAGCTGTCCCGCGTCATTGGCCTGGGCTCGGATGGGGCCAGTGTAATGATGGGGAAGCGTGCTGGAGTTGGTGCTCTTCTGAAGAAACAGAGTGCGTTTTCCATTCAGTTGCACTGTGGTGCCCACCGAGTTGCGCTGGCCGCGCTAGATGCTGCAAAGGCTGTTGACCAGGTAGGAGCCTACAAGCGCACAACTGCTTCTGTGTACTCCTTTTACAAGCACTCAGCCAGCAGCGTTCAGCTGGGCATAGCGCGCATGCGAATCATGTTATATTATTATATATTATATAGCTCGCATCTAGGGGTGTAACGGATCACCTAACTCACGGATCGGATCGTGTCACGGTTTTTGAGTCACGGATCGGATCATTTTTCGGATCAACACAAAACATTTTTGTTTTTATAAAAACTGCTTTTTCCTTGAATTCTGTAAAAACACCACTTTTACTATGTGACAAAAACCAACAACATTCAAGATGTCAAAACTGGTAATATATATATATATATATATATATACATATATATACATATATAATATATATATATAACATATTCTACACTCAAACATTACATAATTATACTGAAATACACTCAATTTAAATGATAGGAGAGAGGGAGGAGGCGCCTGGTTGCAGCAGTGAGTCACTGGGCTCTTTAAAGCAGATGAATAAACATGTTTTATGCCACTTTTAACTAAATAATAAAGTGAACCCTTATTTTGAACATGGTATGAAAAAAATGCCTACATTATCAGAAGTTGTCGAGCTACCTTTTTCGTGCCTCCCGTCATAGTTGACAGAGAAGCCAAAGTGCTCCAATACATGGGATTTAAATGACGAGGAGGCATTTCGAGTTCTTCTCCGCCGAACAACGTAACATGACACACTTGGGCCGCGTTCGTAAATTCGCTTTGAGAGCGCCGGAGCGCACACTGGGTCCGACGTCATAAAGGGACCAAGTACTTTGATTGGACAAGAGGCGTTCCTTGAACGCTGATCAGATTCCAGAGCGGATTTACGAACGCAGCCTTGTTGTTGTGGATTTCCAGCTTCACGTGTAGTGAGCAAACAACGGATTCTTTTTCTTTCGCATTATCAACCTATCATTGCGCTTTAGAGTACAACAAAGCCCGCAACTGTCGCGTCTATCTTTTCATGGCAACTCTACATTGTGATTTACAAGAGATATTAAGTAAGATATTAAGTAATATTATTACTTGTTAACATTTTGCAATTGATCCGCGGTACACATGCGTTCCGAACCGTGGAGGGCGATCCGAACGGATCACGGAATTTCCGTGATCCGTTACACCCCTACTCGCATCTAATCGTATCGGATGAGAAATAGACATTAAATGGCATATATAGGCTACACAACAGTAATCACCGCGACAAACAGCTATATTATATTTTAATATGATGACCGGAATATCTCACGTTTGTCCGGTAAATCGAAATCTTCCCGGACACTTTTTTTCTAACGGAAACCCTGACGCACAATCACGCTCACTCTCACTCACACACGCACACACGCACACACACACGCACACACACACACACTCACACACTCACACTCACAAGATACTACTTTTTGTTACTACGACCCCTGATCACGTGATAATCTCCCCTCTCTCCCAGCGATGCGTAGCTTCGTGGCCCACTGTCCTGAGCTGCTGACAGAGGACGTGATCCGGAGGCTGATGACCCCTATCGAGTGTGCCATGACTATGATGTCTCAGTGAGTATGAGTTAGAAATTAAGGAGATAACGTTACTGGTAATTAATTAAGCGTTATGGAAGGAGAAGCCGTGGTATATCGTGGATATCGGCACAGCTAGCGGGGTGGTTAGGCACGACGATGATAAAAAAAATGACTACATTTTGTGAAGTACGGTAACAGACAAGGATAGTTACCGTGTTTTTTTTATTTTATTTTTTTGTAAACATATTTTATTGGCATTTTGGCAGTCCTCACAAATCAATATTCACAAATATTGAATATCAAATTCACAGCCAACAACAAAATAAAATAAAAATAAAAATAAAAATAAAATAAAATAATGAAAAGAAAGAAAAGAAAGAGAGAGAGAATGGTAGATGCAGAAAGGAAAGAGATAGAAGCAAGGGGAAGTATTACTTTAGGGTCTTATAGATCATTGCTCTGCATAACAACCTGGCTATTCAACAGCAAGTGTGGTTTTTTCACTGCAATGCAATATGGAAATAATCATTCTGGGGAAAGGGAGGTCAGATTCTTAACATAAGTGAGAAGGGGCCGCCAGTGACTATAAAACCTGTCTGTCGAACCCCGTATAGAGAACTTGATTTTTTCTAATTCCAAAAGAGACATTGTATCGCGTAGCCATGAAGTTGGTGATGGGGGTGGCGTGCTCTTCCATAGTAGAAGTATTCTCCGACGGGCTATCAGAGAGGTAAATGAGATCACATTTGCTTGCTTTACTGACATTCTTTTGCCTTCTTCAGGTATACCAAATATAGCAATCTGTGGGGACGGTTCTATTACATGTCCCAGCACTTCCGAAATTACTTTGAAATAAGATTTCCAGTACTCCTCCAGCTTCGGGCACGACCAGAACATACAGTATGAGTGAGGTTACAAGGAGACTGGGAGCACCTATCACATGTGTCTACTACATTCGGGTATATCTTGGCGAGTCTAGATTTACTGTAGTGTGCTCTATGAACTATTTTGAATTGTATTAGTTGGAATTGTGCACAGGATGAACAAGATTTTATTTCCCTCAATGCCTCAGTCCACTGGTCATCAGATATGGTAATGCCAAGTTCTGATTCCCATTCTGTCTTAATCCTCATCAGAGCCGGGGGTGTATCCGGGGCTAGGAGGTCATATAAGAGTGAAATGTGTTGCCGTGTCATTTTTGCCACAGGTGAGAGTTTGTCAATTCCCGAAGAGGGAGGAGCATCCGGAAATGAGGATGTATTTGACTTAACGAAGTGCCGAATTTGAAAGTACCTGAATAGGTCCGATTGCTGTAGGTTGAAGGCAGTACACAGCTGAGCGAAGCTGGAGAATATGCCATCCTTGTAGAGATTGCTGATCGTGCTAAGACCTTGTCTGTCCCAAAGAGAGAATCTGCCATCGATCCTAGCAGGTTTGAACAGCTCATTATTGCATATTGGGGTATTAAGGGGAAGCGTATTCCAGCCAAGGTGCTGTTTGATTTGTTGCCAGATCCTCAAAGTAGATATGACTATCGGATTATTTGTGTGTTGCTTGGGCTTCAGTCTTTTGGCATGGCATACCAAAGCTTTTAGGGAGGAAGAATAGCATGAATGTGATTCCATTTGGCACCACTGAGTTTCGGGCTAGAAGGCCCAGTGTATAATTTTGTGCATATTGGCTGCCCAATAGTAACATTGCAAATTTGGTAAACCCAACCCGCCCTCCGATCTGCTCCTCTGTAATAAGGGTTTTTGAAGCCTTGGAGTTTTATTGCCCCATATAAAGGATGACAATACACCATCAATGTTACGGAAGAAGGATTTGGGGAGGAAAAGAGGCAAACATTGAAATAGGTACAAATATCGTGGAACAATATTCATTTTGATACACTGCGTTCTCCCTACGAGTGTTAGCTGTAAGCTATTCCACTTTTGCAGATCTTCTTTGACTTTTGTTGTTAGTGCAGAGAAATTGTTTTTGACTAGTAATGATATACTTTGAGAGATGTTGATTCCTAAATATTTAAATAAAGTGTTCTCCGAAGCCAATTTATTTTAGGGTAAAGAATAAATAGTCCCATTCTACCCGATCAAAGGCCTTTTCGGCATCTAAGGAGATGACACCTTCTGGAACAGTCATTGAGGTTGGAGAAAAGATTATATTAAGAAGCCGTCGCACATTTGTAAAAGAGTGACGATTTTTGATGAACCCTGTTTGGTCCTCTGATATGACACTGGGTAGAACAGTTTCAAGTCTGCATGCTAAAGCTTTGGCAAGTATTTTAAGATCCACATTCAGGAGGGATATGGGGCGGTATGATGAGCATATATCTGGGTTTTTTCCTGCTTTAGGTATTAGAGATATGGAAGCTTGTTTGAGAGTGGCAATGTGCCTTGTTGCAGAGATTCCTTAAACATCTCCAACAAGAGAGGAGCGAGTAGCTTTGAACATTTTTTGAAAAATTCTACAGAGAAGCCATCGGGCCCTGGAGACTTTCCGCTGTGCATTAGTGTAATGGCTTTGGTTATCTCAGATATACTTAGTGGAGACTCCAGGTCGTTTCTATTCTCAGTTGATAGGTTTGGTAAATGTTTATTTGAAAAGAAATGTTGCACTACAGTGTCGTTACTTGGTGATTCTGATTCATAGAGTTGGGAGTAAAAGGACTTGATGGTGTCATTGATCCCAGAAGGGTCAGTAGTTATTTGACCTAAGGCGTTTTCTATTTGAGGAATTTGCTGCGAGGTTAACCTACCCTTCAGTTGATGTGCAAGGAGACGCCCTGCCTTCTCTCTGTGTTCATATAGTGTGGCACGTGTTCTGAGTAATAGTTTCTCTGCTTCTTTTGTTGATAAAACATGTCAATTTTTTCTTTGTACAATTCTGCAGTCGGAGCCAATGCATAACGTTCATCAAGATCAGAAGAGCAGCTCTTGTTTTCGTTCTTTCCTTGTCTTGTTAGTATGTGCTGAGTAAGAAATGATCCTGCCTCTAAGGACTGCCTTAAGAGTCTCCCAGAGCAAACTGGGGCTAACATCGTCGGTTTGGTTGGTTTCTAGGAACACCTCTATAGATTGAGTAATACAGGTGCAAAAATTTGAGTCTGATAAAAGTGTGGAGTCAAATCTCCAAGGACGGAATTCTTTGGGTTGGGACTTGATATCAAATTCCAAGGTTAAAGGAGAGTGATCTGAGTTCACCCTTGCCAGGTATTCAGTAGAGGCTACCGAAGGGAGAAGCGCTTTATCTATAAAAAAAAAATAATCTATGCGAGAATAAGACTTATGGACATGCGAGAAAAAGGAAAAATGTTTATCTGTTGGGTGTAGAGATCGCCAAAGGTCAATATAGCCATATTGGTTCATAAATTGTGATAACGTCTGAGCCACTTTAGAGGGGCTTGTGGTTTTGGGGTTTGATTTATCCAAGATGGGGTTTATTACAGTATTTATATCACCACCAAGTATCAAAGAATGAGAGTGTAATTTGGGTATTGAAGAAAGGAGTTTCTTCATGAAATCGTCATCATCATAGTTAGGGGCATATACATTTACTAACACCACTGGCTTCTGACACAGGATGCCTACCACAATTACATAGCGCCCATTACTATCACAGATAACTTCATCATGTTTAAAAGGAATATTTTTCTTAATCAATATCGCTGCTCCTCTTGTTCTAGTATTACACTTTGAGTGAAAGATTGAGCTTATCCAAGGTCGGCTTAATCGTTGATGATCAATAGTGCGTAAATGAGTCTCTTGTAGGAAAATAATGTCAGCTTTAAGGTCTTTTAGGTGGGAAAATATCCTTGCTCTTTTTACAGGCCCATTGACCCCCCCCACGTTCCAGGAAATCATTTGAACTGCACGTCCCGTGCCCTTACTTACATTATTGCTAGCCATAGACAACTGCCAATGAAAAGGGCTACCTGTAGGCGAAATCATTTTTCTGTTTTTTACATGTGCTTAAACTACAGATTGTAAGCTTTCAAATGATGCATCATACATTGAAATTGGAAACAAATTGAAGACGACATGAGTATTTGAAAGTTGCTACACCTGAAATCACTAAGCAGAGAAAATGCCTTTCAAAGATGTTGTTTTTTTCTCACCTTCACACAGCCAGGTAATGGGCGGTAACACTGTCTGGTTAACCCCACCCTCAACCACTCAGCTGTCAATATGTGACATGACGTCATCGAACTGCGAAACGGGCGCAAAGTGCAAAGGCTTAAAATGTGCGTTTTTGCAAAAAAAAATAATAATAATCTGATTTCGTTTTTTTTTCACCAGACACAAGTTAAGGTTTTGAACTACCCACTCGTTATTTTTTCGAGCAGTTTTACGATAGTTAAATACGTGTACTTAGTCAACAAAATAAGCTTATTTTTCACCGGATTTCTCCCGGGAGATTCTGCCTTGTGGGAGGGGAGGAACTGGATCCAGGTTGTTTCTCATTGGCCGATCGATTTGGTTACGCGAAGAGTCAGGAAGTAGAGTGCTGCTTTGAGAAGAGCAGAGAAGCAGCGCGCTGGTTTGTTTACTCCACTAAGACTCGTAAGGTAAGATCTATTATGAGCCAGATCTATTTATGTACATAGCGAATTTGTTAGTTAAGGTAGTTACTAGTTGAAACCAGTGTGTTCGTGTATTTAGACATTTCTTTATTATTACCCACTAGCAACTAACTGAAAGCACATTGTTCCTGGCTGGTTCCATTGTTGTTAGCATTCTAGCATTGTAGCTCGGAAATGTCTGTCTAAGTTGAAAGTACGGTTAGTATGTCTACGTTGTAAAAGTTGTAAGACTCATGTTCAGTGTGTAATACTGGAATACTGTAACATGTCAAGTGTAATAGATTACAGAAATGTTAAAAGTTTAAAAACATGTGTTCCTTTGTTTGTTATGAACGAGATAGCCGCTAGCCGCTAACACTACTCTGAATACTAGCCTAGTGACTAGGTAATTATCATTGTCATGTATTAGGCTAGCTATTTTATGAACATGGTATGGTAGTATTTTATGAACATGGAGTGCCAGTAACTGTAGGCAATATTTTAATGTACTATCTTCCTTTTGTTGCAGCTTTGATGCCCTCCACACCACCAGACCTGTCTCTCTCCACAGTGTTATAGTACCTGTCTCTCTCCACAGTGTTATAGTACCTGTCTCTCTCCACAGTGTTACAATACCTGTCTCTACCTGTCTCTCTACCTGTCTCTCTCCTCTCAGCTCTTTAAACACAGAGTACCTGTCTCTCTCCACAGATATATACACACACACACACACACACACACATACACACACACATTTGACATGCTGGAAACAGTTTGTTACGTAATGCTGAGCCAACAACCAGTTCTGCCACACACAGGATGTTATTCGCACAAAAGTGGGTTGATCAATACTCAGGAGGGGGAAGCCGAGCGGGTGTCCACAGTGGTTCTCAGGTGCAAACACGCCGTTCCCGAAGAATATTCCATTCAAGAGGGAAATGAGACGGAGCCAGCTTCTCGGATCTCCCGATGAAACGTAGGTGTCAGCATGGCGGCTCCGGTCTGCCAAACTGCTCCGGTAAGCTCTCTCCTGGACTTGGAAGTCCGACCACTGTTGCTCGTTCAGGGGCTGCACCCAGTCAGAGAAGTCCTCTCGAGTCTCCCTGCTGCCCAACAGGTGTTCTGGGGTTGGGTCGGAGGGACGCCATTGCTGGCGGTAGACTCTTCCACTTTGGAGTGCATGTTTGAAGGCAACTTTGATTGTTGAAACCCGACACATTGTCCAAAGTAATCGCCACAATATCATTCTGCACTTTACTGCATTTACGGCGGCAGTTACGACGGGTGTGCGCTTAGATGTTTAGAATGGTGCGCTCCGGCAGAGGAGCTACACACACACACACACACACACACACACACACACACACACACACACACACACACACACACACACACACACACACACACACACACACACACACACACACACACACACACACACACACACACACACACACACACACACACACACACACACACACACACACACACACACACACACACACACACACACACACACACACACACACACACACACACACACACACACACACACACACACACACACACACACACACACACACACACACACACACACACACACACACACACACACACACACACACACACACACACACACACACACACACACACACACACACACACACACACACACACACACACACACACACACACACACACACACACACACACACACACACACACACACACACACACACACACACACACACACACACACACACACACACACACACACACACACACACACACACACACACACACACACACACACACACACACACACACACACACACACACACACACACACACACACACACACACACACACACACACACACACACACACACACACACACACACACACACACACACACACACGGATTAGACACTGACTGTTCTGTCGAAGATGTGACAGCAGCAGTGAAACCAGACAGACCCATGGTGTGTGTTATACCTGAGGACATGGTGTATGTTATACCTGAGGACATGGTGTGTGTTATACCTGAGGAGGGACATGGTGTGTGTTATACCTGAGGACATGGTGTGTGTTATACCTGAGGACCTTGCATGCTTACCTGTGTATAGTCTGTTGTATGTTGCACTATAAGGCTGGACATTGACTACTGAGCACTACACTATTTCCAGCACAAGACATCAGCAAATTACTCTTAATGCCTCCATAATAATAAGCTGGCTAATTAGCTACAGTAATAACATTGCTAGGTGATAATGTTAGCAATATCTAGCTAAGTACTGTAAAGTTCTCTTTGAAAAGTCTATCTGACCCAGTGACTAACATCTGTAGTTGTTCTGCTGTAGTGTGACTACCATCACTTATACTTATCACTTTATTACTTATTATTGTGACTATGTACCTTGTTGAAGAACCAAAGCGAAATATTTGTATTCTTGTGTACTGTAAAATAAATTCAGATTCTGATTGAAGACTTTTTGTATCATTAAAAGACTAACAATAACAGTTACAACAACCATAAATAATAATAAGCTGGGTAATTAGCTTAGGTAATACCTTGCTAGGTAATAATGTTATAGCTGTATAACTATAGCTGTCTGACCCAGTGACCAGTATTGACAGCTGATAGCTGTCAATCTAGAGGGGGAGTGGTTGGGGGTGGGGTTGACCAGCTATTGTTACCGCCCATTACCTGCCTGTGTGAAGGTGTGAAAAAGTACGAAATCTTTGAAGGCCGTTTCCTCAGGATTTAGTTTTCAGGGTTAACAAGTTTCAAATACTCATGTTGTCTTACATTTTTTCCCGATGTCTATGTATGACACATCATTTGAAAGCTTACAATCTGTAGTTTAAGCATATGTAAAAAACAGAAAAATGACTTTGCCCCCTCCTTGATCATTCCACCAGATCGCGTCACATATGTCAGTGTTACTCACTGGGTCAGATAGCTACAGCTAACATTATTACCTAGCAAGGTATTACCTAAGCTAATTAGCCAGCTTATCATTATGGAGGCTTTATGGTTGTTGTAACTATTATTCTTTTAATGAAAGAAAAAAGTATTGAATCAGAATCAGAATTTATTTTACAGTACACAATAATACAACTCTTTGGCTGTGGTTCTTCAACATTAGCTTTGCAGCAAGGTACATAATCACAACAATACCATCATCACAATAATCACAAGTAAATAAGTAAAGTAAGTAATGAATTAAAGTAAATGTGCTGTGGAGTCTGGTGGGCATGTGGTGTCTTTTGCCTCATCTGAACAGAATTCTCTGATCAAAAAGATACTTCTGTCTGGCCAGATCCGGGGGGCTTGACATCAAAGCTGAAACACAAAAATAAACACAGTTAGCTAGCTGTACACGGTATCAACAACACCACCTATAAGAACATGTGCTATGCGATTGTTTTAGAAAGTATTACGCAATACCACACAACTTACTAGCTAATGCTAGCTAGCTAACACGGCTAGCCCAACCCAAGTAACAAAAGACAAACAGTTAACTAACTGTACACAGTAGCAACAACACAACTTATAAGAACAGCATAATGTGCTACTAACTATGCGATTGTTTTAGAAAGTCTTTAAAAGGCAATACGTACTAGCTAATGTTCGCTAGCTACCGCGGCTAGCCCAACACAAACAAACAAAGGACTGTAGGCTACTTACATGTGGTATGTTGATCCCGTGAAATCCGTATGTTGTCCTAGTAAAGTTTCATTTCTTGGGGACTTTCTTTGTGCCTTCAGTCATTACTGAACAATTGATGAGCTAAACACAACAGTGTTCATTCTAAACAGTGTTCATTCTAAGCAGAACACATTCTCAAAACAAACACGGCTTCCTTTGTCCCTCCCCCGAGAGCTCAACAGCCAATCACACCCAAGTAGGGCTGGGTATCGCCACTGATTTCCCAAAACGATTCGATTCCGATTCACAGCTCCCGATTCGATTCGATTCACGATTCGATTCGATTCGATTCGATTCCGATTCCATCTAGTTACAATATACATTTTTTGCTTGAATATGAAAGAGATTCTCCGAACTAATGCTATAAATGTTTCAAGGAACCCTATAACATGTAGCATTGTTAAACACATCAATGAATTGACTCCAAAGCAGTTACCGTATTTTCCGGACTATAAGTCGCGGTTTTTTTCATACTTTGGCTGGTCCTGCGACTTATAGTCAGGTGCGACTTATATATCAATAATTCATAATCTCTGACTGACATGAACTGACATACGGTAATCTCTGACTGACATGAACCAAGGAGTAACTTCCGCTAGCGCCTCATACACGATAGAATAGCCATTATACTTGACAATGTGGACATTAAACACGACAATGTGGACATTAAACATGATGTTATGGACCTTATACACAATGTTATGGACGTTATAAACGATATTAAAGTCATTTATTCCTTCCAGAGACTGTTCTATGTTGCTAAGTTACCCCCGCGAGGCTATTTTGCTACTTCCGCTAGCGCCACATACGCGATAGAATAGCCATTATACTCGACAATGTGGACATTAAACACGACAATGTGGACATTAAACATGATATTATGGACCTTATACACGATATTATGAACGTTATACACGATATTAAAGTCATTTATTACCTTTCAGAGGCTGTTCAATGTTGCATTGTTTGTAGGCCGCCCTTCATCCTAACTACTTCCGTTTTTCACCAAGCTATCTTTGTCATGGCCTTATACACGATAAATAGTCGTTACACTCGACAATGTGGACATTAAGCACTATATTATGAACGTTATACACGCTATTATGAACGTTATACACGATATTAAAGTCATTTATTACCTTTCAGAGGCTGTTCCATCCTGTTTGCTTGCTCCCGCGACGCCATTTTGCTAACCTTCGTTAGCAACGCGCTAGCTAGCCCTGGCTTTACACTCGATAATTTAAGTATTTCTAACCTTTCAGAAGTTTTAACGTGAATTATGTCCTTCCTGGGCTTACAAATCCTCTCATGTCTCTTCACAGTGCCAGACTAGAGTCAAGCTCAACAGGGTCTTCTTTCCCCGCTGATTCCGCCAAGCCCGTTCCCTTGAACCATGCGACTTATAGTCCAGTGCGACTTATATGTGGTTTTTTCCTCTTCATGACCCATTTTTGGCCTGCTGCGACTTATACTCGGGTGCGACTTATAGTCCGGAAAATACGGTACATGAATGTACTTTTTATTTACATATGACTTTGCTTTTGTCCAGCTCATCTCTAACGTCACATTTTTTAAATCCAAAATGCACCCAGACATCTGACTTTAAGCCTGGTGGTGACTTGAGTGTCCCTGCCATCGCCATGTTTTTAGATTTTAGTGTTGAGACCTCACGTTGCGTGAGATATGATAAATTATTGTAGCGCGAGATCTGGCCACGAGATCTCGTTGCGGGTTGAAGCTGCAAGCAAAAAAAAAAAAAAGGTCGATCTCGGGATTTATGAATCGATAATCGCTCATTTTAATGAAGATCGATTCAGAATCGGGAAATCGATTTTTTGAACCCAGCCCTACACCCAAGTGTGATGCTCGTGTTATTTGAGCTACAAGCATGACAAACAAGCCTATTTTGTTGCTAGATTACACTACACTGTTTACATCATATTGTGACACATATGATAAACAGTTGTTTAAACCTGACATATGGAATAGACCCCAACGTACTTGTACCCAAGCAATTGAGGAGAAAAGGAAAAGAGGGGGAAAAGAGAGAAAGAAGAAGAAAGAGAGAAAATAATAATAAAGAGAACACAACAAAAACAACAGCAACAAAAAGATGGGGCCCCCACCCACTTCCTTGCCCACCCCCCCACCCATCCTCCCCCCTATATCCACTCCCCCAATCGGAGTGAACTGCAGGTGTATACTCCTTGACTTCAGGAAAAACATAACTAGGCGCTCTACTCTTCTGTCTCCTAACGGTGGAGAGAGTCTAAGAGCATTCAAATTAACAAGCTTAAGGTTACAATCATGAACTACTGGGAACTACAGTAACACAAACCCTTGCTCTAACCATTTAGCAAGTAGTAGGATACATTTAACTGGTTGGATCGGACTAGTAGGTCTATCAAATATTTGTACTCACATGAGACCACAGAGTTATACCGATTGTACTTTACAGTAATAATAAAAATGTAAACAAATAAATTAAATAAAATAAAGTTAAAATGAGAGAAACATCTATACATACAGTGCATGGCACATTACAGTACAGTAGTCAAACCAAAGTATGTGCATGCCCCTTCAAGACATGTGTAAGTGTGTGTGGCGTACGTGTTAAGACGTGTGTGTATGTGTACCAAAGTCAAAACTAAATATGTTCATATCTCTTTAAGACAATGTATTGTGGATTAGTCAAACCAGGGTATTTGCAAGTTCCTTTAAGACATGTGTGTGTATGTGTGTGTGTACCTTAGTCAAAACCAAATATGTGCGTGTCACTTTAAGACATATATACGCATGCGTGCGTGTGTACACTAGTCAAACCAAATTACGTGCAGGTCCCTTTAAGAGAACACTACATTTGTCAAGAGTTGTGCGTGTTACCGCCGGACACTGAGCTGTACACTAATCAAAACAAAACATGTGCATGTCACTTCAATATATAGTACGTTAGTCAAAAACAAAACATTAACGTGTCTTTAACATGTATACCAAGTGCATGGCACATTAGTAAAAGCATAATATTTGCATGTCCCTCTACGACAGCGCACAACACATTAATCAAAACAGGATCATCTGTTAACTTTCGTGCCAAATGATAACCACGTAAAGATAAATGAAATAGGAGCCAGAATCTGGCATGACTTTTGAAAATTATAATAAAAATGTAAAAAAGAAAAGAAAAAAAAGAAAAAAGTTAAAATGAGAGAAACATCTATACATACAGTGCATGGCACATTACAGTACAGTAGTCAAACCAAAGTATGTGCATGCCCCTTCAAGACATGTGTGTGTGTGTGTGTGGCGTACGTGTTAAGACGTGTGTGTATGTGTACCTAAGTCAAAACTAAATATGTGCATGTCCCTTTAAGACAATGTATTGTGGATTAGTCAAACCAGGGTATTTGCAAGTTCTTTTAAGACGTGTGTGTGTGTGTACCTTAGTCAAAACCAAATATGTGCATGTCACTTTAAGACATACAGCAGGGCTTGACGCTTACCTTTTCCCCAGGTAGCACTGTGCTACCATGTTGAAAAATGTAGTAGCACACCAAGAATTTCAGTAGCACAATGAAAATTGCGCAATTTTCGTCAACAACGACAACAAATTATCATAATCATAACATATCAAAATTATCATAACCGGCTCTTGGCCGTAATAAAAATGGAGACTCACACAATGTAAAGGGGAAGTAAGAATCTTAATTTCAGTTGGCCCACGGTTCGGTATGAACCTCGGTTTTTGGGTCACGGTTCACGGTTCGTTTTTGTTTTTGTTTCAAATGCTACTATTTATTTACAAACTGTTACTTTATTTTGCTTATACTTATGGAACTTTAACATTTAGACACATTCCAGAATATGACTGGTAAATTGTATAATATAAATATATATAAACAAAACACTTTCAAATGTAAAAAAATTACATAAACACTTTCAAATGTGACGTGTTGTGGATTGGAACTACGGATCATAAACTTTCAAATGATGTGTCATACATTGAAATCCGAAAAAAGATGAAGTTAGAGTCATTTGAATGTTAGACATCAGGCACATATAGGGTTAACCTCTTTGTAATGAAACCGGAAGCAACCGCTGCTAGCAGCTAGCGGCTAACAAAACACAGCGCTACGAACTATGAGAGCTGTATCCCATATACCCATTATGCGCATTTTAAGCGCATATAGGACTCGCGTGAAGCATTTCTGCGACACGCGTTTCTGTTCACTGTTTTCATTCCCTCATCGCTTATACACATAGGTTTGACTGCGCATGACAGTAGTTCAGCAGTTAGTCGCACTGGTGCGATTGAATGTATTTCCAAGTCGCACAGAAATATATTCACTCGCAAATGCGACCAAAACAGTCGCACTGTCGAGCCCTGTACAGTATATACGCATGCGTGCGTGTGTACACTAGTCAAACCAAAATACGTGCAGGTCCCTTTAAGAGAACACTACATTTGTCAAGAGTTGTGCGTGTCACCGCCGGACACTGAGCTGTACACTAATCAAAACAAAACATGTGCATGTCACTTCAATATATAGTACGTTAGTCAAAGACAAAACATTAACGTGTCTTTAACATGTATGCCAAGTGCATGGCACATTAGTAAAAGCATAATATTTGCATGTCCCTCTACGACAGCGCACAACACATTAATCAAAACAGGATCATCTGTTAACTTTCGTGCCAAATGATAACCACGTAAAGATCAGTGAAATGGGAGCCAGAATCTGGCATGACTTTTGAAAATGATAAACATGAAACCAACGTGAAATCATAAACACTGTGCGATGTAACCCAGATAAAAGAGTGTTCGCAACAGGTTAGATAAATACAGTTTCAATACTGTCGGGGTCCATACCTCGTTCGGTTATTTAGCCACAGTTAGGCATCGCTGGTCAGGCGTTGATTGAAGAAGCATTCTGCCTCCTTCGCATCGTTGAATTTATAGGCCACTTGTTGGTGAGTGACACAAAGCACAGCGGGATAGCGGAGGGCGAACTTGATGCCCTTCTGGTGTAGTTTGGACTTGACAGAGTTAAATGTGGCTCATTGTTTGGCGAGCGCACTGCTAAGATCCGTAAAAATGAAAATCTTAGTCCCCTGAAACATTAGCTGACCTTTTTTCCTTGCAATCGCGAGGACTTGCTCCTTCTGTTGGAAGCGTAGGAAACGCACGATGACGGGTCTGGGTCGCTCCCCCTCCGCCGGCTTAGCCCTCAGGGATCTGTGGGCTCTGTCCAGCTCGGGTGGATCGGTAAACGAGCCATCCTGTGGCACATCGACAAACAGCCGTGACATGAAGGTAGTAGTTGCTCGCCCCTCACACCCCTCTGGTAGCCCAATGATCCTCAAATTATTGCGGCGGGATCTGTTCTCGAGATCCTCTGCTCTCTCCATCAGCTCCTTGTTGACCCGCTGCATCCCATCCACCTGCCTCTCGAGGTGTCCCAGCCTGTCGCTGTGATCCGAGAGGCAACCCTCGATTTCGTTGATGCGGGGTTCATAGGCATCCAGCCTGCTACGCACCGCCTCCAGCGATGCGGCTATAGGCGAGAGCGAGGTCTGAATCTCCGCCAAAATAGCCTCCCGGTTTTTCGCAAGTTCGGACTGCAGCGCTGAGAGGGAGAGCGCCATGACCCCATCATGTAGCTGTCCCGCCATTAGCTTATTAGCGTCCTCGGCTTCAGCTAGCCCCGTGGTCTCAGTAGGCTCAGTGTGATGGCTATCATGTCTATCAAATTGATCAAATTAGCCATCGTCCTGGCATGAGTGGGTGTTGGTTCCAACGCACCTGCTGTTTGTAGTTCCTCCGTTTGCAACAAAGACTCTGGACCTTTCCATGAATTGAAGTGGTCTTGAAATCCAAAGTCCAAATAAATGTAACAAACAAAAGTAATATATGTTGGTGTGGTGTGGTATGTACGCGTGTGTCAATGTTTGTTTGTATGTGTGTCACTTCTGGGTCGGGCCTATCCCCGATCGGAATTCAAAAGCAAAGTTATCAAACAAAGTTGTCAAACAAAAACTTGTATCAAACAAAACTTGTAACAAACAAAACAATACATCTTTTCTAATGTGGTGGTGGTGGTTTATCGTGATGGTTGAAAAACTGTGTCGCACCCTCACGTGTCAGGACTCATCAAGCCCAAGCAAGGCCCAAGCAAGGAGAGATCACTTCCTTATATCAATTATGTCCTTAGATTGGGCGACACCCATTTTCAAAATAAAAGTCTTTATCGGCCAAAGTACCACTTTCAAAATACCATTCAAGTGGCTTTTCATAAATAATAATATAAAGCTTTTTTGGCTCCAACACTCAGGGATGGTTTTTTTCTGGGAAATTTTCCCCATTTGTGATGCCCTTTGCTTGCCCGACATCTACCACACTATATGCTATCCCAAATTCGATCAGCTTGCGATATTTGCAAAAAAATATAATGAAATGCGCTCAGAGCCTCTCTCCACACGTCTACCCTAGTCCGTCGTCATACCGGAAGTCCAGTTACCGTGTTGTTAACGTGTTGTTACCGTGTTGTTTGTCTCCAGCATCCCGGCGGTCATCAAGGTGCACGGTGCTCACCTGAAGGCCAGCGCTGCCATGGTGAGGCTGAGGCTGTATGACATCCTGGCCCTCCTGCCCCCCAAGACATACGAAGGTACGCTCCTGTTTACCCCCAGCAGGTCAACGCTCATTAAACTGACATGACATGTATGTATAAACTGTCCATTTTTATTTATTTTTTTGCCTTACTATCCTTCTTTTTCTGTATTTTTTCATGCTATATGTAAAGCACTTTGAATTGCCCCTGTTGTATGAAATGTGCTATACAAATAAACTTGCCTTGCCATGTAACTAGACCCCAAGCTGTTGATCTGTTATCCTGATGCTTTGCATTATGGGAATGTGTAATAATGACCAGTTAATACTGTAGCTTGACATGTTATGGGCGGTGCAATATGAATTGGACAGTTGCTGACATTCGCTCACCTTCTCCCACTATGGCCCTATAGTCATTTGCTGCTCATCACAGACAAAGAAAAAGAGAGTTTGTTCTGTCTGAATAAAGTACAATCTTATAATGTAGCCATGGGTGGTGTCTGAGTGCTGTTCTCCTGCCCTCTCCCCTCCAGGCAGCTTCAACGCCCTCCTCAGGGAGCTGGTAGCAGAGTTCACTCTGACAGACAACTCTGCCAACACCACCACCTCCCTGCTGCGCTCCCTCTGTCACTATGACGACAGCGTGCTCATGGGCTCCTGGCTGCAAGAGACCGACCACAAGTCCATAGAGGACCAGGTAACCATTTTTACATTTTACATTTACATTTTTGGCATTTAGCAGACGCCTTATTCCAAAGCGACTTACATTTGACTAAGCAAGTGAATCATCAGTCCACCAGTCGTAGCAGGAAGAGTAATCCAGCTCAGGCCAGGGGCCATTGGCAGTCTCCGTGATAGAAGAAGAAAGAACGTTTTTTTAATGATTTTTTTTTGGGACACTGGAGAAACAGTACAAGGGGGCTAGTAGAACTCTTAGGAGACACAGTATAGTGGGAAGCAGGTGTCTCAGGAGACACAGTTTCTACCCATCAATACACAGAGACTGTGTATTATTACTGTCTTGAAAATATTAAAAACAAATTTGTATATGATTTTCAAATCTAAAATCACCTAAATCTCCCATTGTTGCTGACGATGCTGCTCTTGGTGTGATTGTCGTCATGTTTCCTGTGCAGCTGCAGCCCAACAGCGCGTCAGGCAGTGGGGCTCTGGAGCACGACCCCTCCTCCATCTACCTGCGTGTCCCGGTGGGGGAGGCCATCCCTGGGCCCCTCCCTCTGGGCGTGAGCGTCATCGACGCCTCCGTGGCTCTGTTTGGTGTGGTGTTCCCCCACGTCTCCTTCAAACACAGGTGGGAAGTCTAATTATCTACTTACGTCAGTCAGAATAATGTCCATTCAGTTGAACCGTAGCTTTTATAGTGTTACAGTATACTTGAAATAGAGAATGTGAATGTTTTGGAATGGAGTGGGGGAAATGAGCAACACTTGACACCTGGGGGCGGCTGTGGCGCAAGAGGTAGAGCTGCCGTCTAATGATCGCAAGGTTGGCAGATCGGTGGTTCGAGCCCCGGCTGGCCACATGTCGAGATGTCCTTAGGCAAGACACTTAACCGCAAATTGCTCCCAGTGAGCGGGCCGGCGCCTTGCATGGTAGCTTCCCCCCACTGGTGTGTGAATGTGTGTGTGAATGGGTGAATGAGAGGCCGTTGTAAAGCGCTCTGGAATAAGGCGCTATATAAGTCAGTCCATTTACCATTTACCATTACACCTGACAGTGACACTGACTAATGACTGTGTGTAACCAGGCTGCAGATGCTGGACCACTTTGCTGAGTGTATAAAGCAGGCCAAGGGGGTCCGTCAGCAGGCGGTCCAGCTGAACATCTTCACAGCGGTACTGAGCGCCCTCAAGGTGAGACCCAAACGTTTGTGATACTACTGTGGGGGGCTTGTTTGTGAGGCCCACTGCCATGGGGAAGAAACTGTTCAGGTGGCGTGAGGTTTTGGTCTTGGCTAGAACCTTTTTCCAGACGGGAGACTTTGGAAGAGGTGGTGACCGGGGTGGGAGGCATCAGCCATGATCTTTCCTGCTCTCTTACTGGTCCTCCTGGATTCGATCGATTCGATCAACGTGAGACTATTGTATTTGGATGAAAGTAGCCTGACCAGGGTTGCCAGATGGGGCGGGTTTTTGGTGGATTTAGAGGTTTTTAGACTGTGGTTAGGCTGGAAATTGTCCATCCCTTCTGGCAACCCTGAACCTGACACCTTTGTGTCCTGCGTAGGGTCTGGCGGAGAACAAAAGCACCCTGGGTCCTGAGGAGGTGCGTAAGTCGGCCCTGGCCCTGGTGATGGGCGCGCTGGACAACCCCAACCCCATCCTGCGCTGCGCGGCGGGGGAGGCCCTGGGGAGGATGGCCCAGGTGGTGGGGGAGGCCACCTTCATCGCCAGGATGGCCCAGTACAGCTTCGACAAGTACGACCACACACACACACACACACTTCACCCTATGGCCCAGTACAGCTTCGACAAGTACGACCACACACACACACACACACACACACACACACTTCACCCTATGGCCCAGTACAGCTTCGACAAGTACGACCACACACACGTGCACACGCACTCACACACACACACACACATACACACACACGCACACACACACACACACACACACACACACACACACACACACACACACACACACATTTCACCTTATGGCCCAGTACAGCTTTGGCAAGTACGACCACACACACACACACACACACACACACACACACATACACACACGCACACACGCGCACACACACACACACACACACACACACATTTCACCTTATGGCCCAGCACAGCTTTGACAAGTACGGCCACACACACACACCTCTGTCTGTTTTCTTTCTTACAATTTTTAGTCACAATTATGATTGTTGTGTATTTTCACACTCTTGTCACTTATCTCACATGATCTGTCAAACTTCCATTATTATTCTGGCCTTCTGAATTCTGAATGTTTTTCTTCTGGCAAGGCAAGGCAAGTGTATTTGTATAGCATATTTCATACAACAGGGGCAATTCAAAGTGCTTTACATACATTATTAAAATACTACAGCAAGAGGAGCATAGTAAGAAAATAAAAATGACAATGAATAAAAGCAAATATAAGAAGTAAATAGATAAACATTCAATAAGACAATAGTTAATGCGGGGGTGCAAACTTGTCACCTTTTAGCCGTTTTTACCTCAAAATAAAATTGTGGCACCTTTTTGGGCCATCACCAGTTTGCATCCCTGTAATGGAAAAAAGACATTGATAGAAGTGGCCTGAGTCTGGTTGTTAAAGCAGCCCTCCGTCTCCTCCAGGCTGAAGTCGGCCCGTGACGTGGTGTCCAGGACGGGCCACTCCCTGGCCCTGGGTTGTCTGCACCGCTACGTGGGCGGCATCGGCTCCGGCCAGCACCTGAAGACCAGCGTCAGCATCCTACTGGCCCTCGCCCAGGACGGAACCTCCCACGAGGTCCAGGTTAGTCCGTCACTCACCGTCAGCTACAGCAAACTGTTGAATACTTAAACTTCAGTAATTGTTTGTACATATTAGGCTCTTGTGTGTTTGAGTTTGTGTGTTTCATAAAGTCAAGTCTTAAATGTTTTCATAAAGTCAAGTCTTAAATATTTTCTTCAAGTCTTGAATATTTTCAAGGCAAGGGACTCAGTGGTACAAAGTCCTTAAGCATTTTATTAAGGCAGTGGAACCTACATTTTGGTTTAGAGGATAATCCCCCCACACAAGTGTGGTTCTAAGACTGTTAATAAATGTTTTATCTATTTACTTCTTACATTTGTTTCTCTTCTTTTATTGTATTTTATCTTTACCTTCTTTTTACAGTTTTATCTACTTCCCCTGCTTTTATATTAATTTTTTGCTTCTATATGTTTATTCACTTTATATTTTTATCCCTGTTGCTGTATTTCTTGTATGAAAGGTGCTATATAAATAAAGCTTTACTTACTTACTCACTCTCCTCTCTTGTCAGACGTGGGCCCTGCACTCCCTAGCCCTGATCGTAGACTCCAGCGGGCCCATGTACCGGGGCTACGTGGAGCCCACCCTGTCCCTGGTGCTGACCCTGCTGCTCACCGTGCCCCCCTCCCACACCGAGGTGCACCAGTGTCTGGGCCGCTGCCTGGGGGCCCTCATCACCACCGTGGGACCAGAGCTGCAGGGTAATGTCACCACCGTGTTTTTGGCTTCAAACTGTCGTCTCTATAACGGTTGATCTGCATCACCGTGCAGTAGAGGTCTGCAAGACTCCCACGCCATGAACAGATTAGGGCCGGGGCTTGGGACGATTATATTTGCCGTAGATAGGGTTTTTGGGCCGCGTGCGTGTGTGCGTGATGACACACAGTCGCTCGCACGCACGCGCGTGCGTGCGAGCGACTGTGTGTCATCACAGCGTGAGGCTCTTTTAGTCTTCGGGCCCGGGTAGGGCTCGGGCTGTGGTAAACGCTTAGCTCATCGAGTAGGACCGGGCCTGAATGCCACGGGCTTTGGCCAGGCTAGGGACTGAGATTTCAGTCCCACACAGACCTCTACCCTGCAGGTCCACACAGTCCCCAGCAGGTGGCAGCGAGTGTAAATGTTTAATTTAAGATTCAAGATTCAAGATTCAAGATTGCTTTATTGTCTGTCACAGAGTGACAGAAATTCTCCTTTGACAGGCTTTGTGCAGTTCATGAATACGGTATCCACATTAAAAACACACATAGGTCACATACATACAATAAAAACAGATATAACAGTGTTTATAAAATCTAGTGCCTGTTGTAGATTTCAGACAGGGGAGATTGAGGTGAGCCGATGATTTTACTTGCCTGATTGACTATACGGGAGAGTTTGGTTTTGTATTTGACAGTGAGGGAGTTGTACCAGGATGTGTTATTGAAGGTGAGAATGGATTCAATGAGTGATTTGTAAACCAGGGTTAAAATGTCCTTGCTGACGTTAAAAGCCCTGAGCTTCCTCAGCAGGTGGAGGCGCTGCTGGGCCTTTTTGTAGATTGAGTCAGTATGCTGGGAGAAGGACGGAGAGATGTCAATCTCTGTCCCCAGGTACTTGAAGGACTGTACCTGTTCAACCAGCTGGCCGTTGATGCTGAGGGGTTAGAAGAGGTGGAGACAGTCTGCCTTTTCCCTGTTCCCAAAGCACAGCTCCTTAGTTTTGCTGGTGTTGAGCTCCAGGGAGCTTTGCTGGAACACCAGGGCAAGGTCTTCTGCTGCCTGGTGGTACTTGGCCAGGGCATCGGCCCCAGTCAGGTGGGCCACCAAGGCCATGTCGTCTGCATATTTCAGCAGCACCATCCCTTCTGTGCTGCAGGTGATGTGGTTGGTGTAGACAGCGAAGAATTGGGGGGATGAGACGCAGCCTTGGGGGAGGCCTGTGTTTAAAATCATCTTGCTGGATGTGAAGCCGTTTACCTCCACCTGCTGTGGTCTGTCTGTTAAAAAGTTCTTAAACCATAAAATCAGTGTACATTTTTTGTCTGTCTGTCTGTTAACAGGGAACGGAGCCACCATCTCGACCATCCGCTCGTCATGTCTGGTGGGCTGTGCCATCATGCAGGACCACTCAGACTCTCTGGTGCAGGCGGCCGCCATCTCCTGTCTGCAGCAGCTGCACATGTTCGCCCCCCGACACGTCAACCTGGCCAGCCTGGTGCCCTGCCTCTGTGTAAGAACCCTACTACACACTACATATATATATATATATATATATATATATATATATATATATATATATATATATATATATATATATATATATATATATATACTACATACTACTACTGTCAACCTGGCCAGCCTGGTGCCCTGCCTCTGTGTAAGACTACTGCTTTATACTACATACTACATACTACATATATATATATATACACTACATACTACATATATACTATACTACATATGTTAACCTGGCCAGCCTGGTGCCCTGCCTCTGTGTAAGAACCCTATATATAGATGTTACGGTACATTTGGGAATACGGTACATGTGGGAAAAATAGGGTTAGGGTTAGGTGCTAGGGTGCTACGGTTAAGGTTAGGGGGTAGGGGTAGGCTTAGGGTTAGGGTTAGACATGCCAGCATGTACTAAGTCGACGTAGCACCTAACCCTAACCCTATTTTTCCCACATGTACCGTATTCCCACATGTACCGTATATATGTGTGTGTATCTATGGCGTTGCCTGACGTGTGTTGCGTGGTCCTCAGGTGCACCTGTGCAGCTCCCACCTGCTGCTGCGTCGTGCTGCGGTGGCGTGTCTGAGGCAGCTGGCCCAGAGGGAGGCTGCCGAGGTGTGTGAGAAGGCCATGAGCCTGGCCCGCAAGGCCGGGGACCACAAGGACCACAACACCATCAGTGAGTACCAGCCCTGGACCCTCAGACTGGACCAGGCCACCGTCAAGACCTCATAGACCTCATAAACAAAATTATTTTACTAGTCTATAACTCACTCCACTGCCTTGCTTGCACCCAAATGAATGAATGAATGAATGAATGAATGAATGAATGAATGAATGAATGGTCTTTATTGTCATTGCTACAGTACAGGTACCAAACATTACATTACAGTACAGTACAGGTACCAAACGGCTTCACAAATACATTATGGACATGCTTGTAAGATACACACCAGGTAGACCCCTGAGGTCCACTGGCACTGATCTCCTGACGGTCCCAGAAGCCAGGACCAAGAGATATGGAGAGACAGCTTTCAGTATATTATGCTCTCAGACTATGGAACACCCTAACCTGAGAGCCTGAGATCGTCCAAAACTCTGGAAACATTTAAGCGAGACCTCAAAACCTACTTCAATCTCGGCTTTTAAATGTCCATCTTAGTTGTTGCTTTATCTTCTTTTCTCTTTGTGAAGCGCATTGGGTCACATTTTGTGAGAAATGCGCTATACAAATAAAATTTGATTTGATAGATAACGAAGTGATGCCTTTCGATGACTTTTCCTCCCCTGTCTTCAGAACTGAACATCACAGAGACGGGTCTGGAGGGGGTTCTGTTCGGCATGCTGGACCGGGAGACGGACAGGAAGCTCTGCTCCGATATCCACGATACGCTGGGCCACATGCTGTCCTCCCTGGCCGTGGAGAAGCTCTCCCATTGGCTGAAGCTCTGCAAGGATGTGCTGGCTGCTACTACAGGTGACCTGATCTGCACCTTCAGTAACACTAGAACAGCCGTGTCTATTTTACCTACTATAAGAGCCGACCCGGGGGTCAAATGATCACAGTCTTTAGAATGGGAAGCTACTACTTACACACAAAGACCACTACATGGCGTGTCTAGAATTGAAGTCTGTCTCTCTACATTCTGGGAAATCAAGCACTAAAGAAGGCCTTCCATTCCTGTAAGAGATGTGCCAATGGCTGTGGCGTATCTAACAATTCAGTCTGCCTGTGGACAGTGCCAATAACTTGTTGCACAATAACTGAAATCCACTACACTATGTATTATGTTCCAAACAGTTCAGTGTGTGTTCAGTGTGTGTTCAGTGTGTGTCCAGGTGTGTTCAGGTGTGTTCAGGTGTGTTCAGTGTGTGTACAGGTGTGTTCAAAAAAAAAAAAAGAAGAAAAAAAAGACATGAAAGATCGATCTCGGGATTTATGAATCGATAATCGCTCATTAGATCGATTCAGACTCGGGAAATCGATTTTTTTGGGGTGTGTCCAGGTGTGTTCAGGTGTGTTCAGGAGTGTTCAGGAGTGTTCAGTGTGTTCAGTGTTCTCTCTCTCTCCTGGTTCCAGAGGTGGGAGGAGCCGTGACGACGGTGAACGTGGGGAAAGACGACGAGGACTCAGAGAAGAAGGACGAGATGGACGATGACATCATGTTCACGGCGCTGGGCGAGGACGACAAGGCCAAGCCCTCCGTGGCGCCCCGCTGGGTGACCCGGGTGTTCGCCGCCGACTGCCTCTGCCGCATCATCCAGCTGTGTGAGAACGCCGACAAGACGCACTTCAACCTGGCGGCCGCCCGCACCGCCAAGGCCAAGAACCCCAAAGGTACCCGGCGTGAACTACCCTAGCCAAGAACCCCAAAGGTACCTGGGTGTGAACTACCCTAGCCAAGAACCCCAAAGGTACCTGGGTGTGAACT
Organism: Nansenia antarctica; assembly: GCF_963989245.1. NCBI lineage: Eukaryota > Metazoa > Chordata > Actinopteri > Argentiniformes > Microstomatidae > Nansenia > Nansenia antarctica. The sequence goes on from NC_137674.1 coordinate 82,665,552, forward strand.
ACCCTAGCCAAGAACCCCAAAGGTACCTGGGTGTGAACTACCCTAGCCAAGAACCCCAAAGGTACCTGGGTGTGAACTACCCTAGCCAAGAACCCCAAAGGTACCTGGGTGTGAACTACCCTAGCCAAGAACACCAAAGGTACCCGGCGTGAACTACCCTAGCCAAGAACCCCAAAGGTACCTGGGAATTGGTTTGATGTTGGAAACTTTTGTTCATCGTCAACCGTATTTCCTTCTTCTCTTACTGTGAGTTAGTGGTACGTTTACAACCTCTGCTGTGTTTTTTAATTGTGCTGTTTTTATGTAATAAGAGAACATGGGGAATCTGAGGGTTGTTCACCCTAACGAGACAGAGGAAGCTAGAGAGACACTAGTGTGTTTGTCAACATTCAGCAGGCCACAGAGTCAGAGAGCTGAGTCAGGATTCCGCCAAATTAGTAACGAGTTGATGGCAGCTCTGCATTCAATCACTTGACACACATACTTCAACTGGAACTTAATTCAAACTAAACCTCTCGCTTTGATTTTATTTATTCCGAATTGACAGGAAGTGCCTACTTAAACGTTGATCGATCCCCCACCGACTCTCTTTTGTTCTTGCATTTCCCTTTCTATATATTTCCTCATCATCCTCTTCTCTCCCTCCCTCCCTCCCTCCCGTCCCTGTCAGGCGACCTGTTGGTGCTGCACCTGTCTGACCTGATCCGCATGGCCTTCATGGCCGCCACGGACCACAGCAACCAGCTGCGCATGGCCGGCCTGCAGGCCCTGGAGGACATCATCAAGAAGTTCGCCGCCGTGCCGGAGCCTGAGTTCCCTGGTCATGTGATCCTGGAACAGTACCAGGCCAACGTGAGTCTGTCAAACACAAACACCACAAATGTGACACGATGTGGTGGAATGATCAACAAGTAGGCAAAGTAATTTTTCTGTTTTTTTACATATGCTTAAACTACAGATTGTAAGCTTTCAAATGATGTGTCATACATAGAAATCGGGAAAAAAATTAAGACGACATGAGTATTTGAAAGTTGTTAACCCTGAAATCACTATCCTGAGAAAAATGCCCTTCAAAGTATTCTTACTTTTTCACACCTTCACACAGGCAGGTAATGGGCGGTAACAATAGCTGGTTAACATAGCTCATTTAATGATCAGACTGTGTCACAAATGTTCTCCTGAATGCAACACAATTTGCATTCTGTCCATCTTTGACTCTGTATCTTCTGCAGTAGAAGGAGCTCTCATTCAATGTCACTTCGACTATGCCGTAACATCATGGTACTATAGAACCACAAAGGCCCATAAAACAAGACTCCAGACAGCCCAAAACAAACTGGTTAGGCTTCTGCTAGGCCTCAACCCTAGGACACATCTAACCGCTGCTCATTTTTTGAGCCTTGATTGGCTACGAGTAGTTGACAGAGTGCAGCAGCTTGCACTGGGCCTGGTCTTCAAGATACGCTACACCACAAAGACACCCAAGTACCTGTCAACATACTTCCAAAAAGTGAACAACGTCCACACATACAACACCAGAGGAAGCTCCACGAACCACGTTCAACCGCGTTGCACCACAAACAAGGGGTTAAACTCGTTTGCGAACTATGCAGTAAAAATGTGGAACGCCCTTCCTATAATCTTAAAGGAGTGCAAAACACTGCCCACCTTCAAAACCACTCTCAAAAAACATTTACAGGAGGCTGCAGTCCGTAACTGGACCCTCTAAATCAAAAATCAGATTAAAAGACCCGAACTACCCACTGTACATACTTTGTGTTTTGTCCCCCGCCCCCACCCGTGGTGTATGTCCCCACCTGTCCTACCCGCTGTACATACCTGATGTTTTGTTGTATTGTTCTTCCCATGATGGATGTATTTTTATCTTGTAGATAGTAATAGTTATTTGTCTGTATTATCTTGTAGATAGTACTATTTTGTTTTGTCGGTCTTACATGTAACGATGAATTGAGAATCAAGGACCCCAATTGAAATAAGCCAGTGGCTTTCTTGGGTTTTTATCCTGTTAGTTGACCTTGTATGTAATATGTACTCTCATGTACCTACTTCGGCAAATCTTCTAATAAAGTTTTCAATCAATCTATCAATCAATAATTAGAGACATTTAATCATCCCGGTGGCACATACAACAAAAAGTATTTTCAGTTATTATTCTTCCAGTTAATAACAAATAATATTTCATCCATATGCAGGTGGGGGCCGCCCTTAGACCAGCGTTCTCACCAGACACGCCTTCTGACATCACAGCCAAGGCGTGCCAGGTAAGGCTCACCATAACCACAAATCAGGGTTCCCACGGGTCATTGAAATCCTTAAAAGTTTTTGGAAATAGACATGGGTCATTGAAAGTGCTTGAATTCCCCCCCCCTCCCTCTCTCTCTCTCTAAAAAAATCTATATATAACATTTCTTTTTTACATAATTATAGTAGATAAGTCTCTGGATTGCTTAACTTAACACAGTAACTTTACACATATTTCACAATATATTGTTTTGCTCTGCTAGTGTTCAAGCCTCTACATTCAAAAGCCTCTCTTTTTAATTATTGTCTGTGAGCAGATAGTTCCTATTATATAAATTCTCATCTAGATCTGTCTCAAACTATGCCTTGTTGGGTCCTTACATTTGAGTCAATTGAGTCTTGAAAGTCCTTGAAAAGTGCTTGAATTTGATGTTTCAGAAGGTGTGGGAACCCTGACAAATATTCTACTGCAACAAATCCACCTCGGGAGGAGGTCATAGGTCATTTTGCAAACCATTCTAGTCGTCCTTGTGCCTGGCACTAAGATAGCAGTCCATTTACCATGGTACTCTTTGACTCTCTCTCCCCCCGTTTCCAAGATAGTGTTTGGAGATGAAATAACCCCCGAGCTAGAAAAATGCCCTTAAGGCCTTAATGCTGCTTTGAGGTCTTGGTCGTATCGTGAAGTGCTAGGGCTGTGCAGACAGACAAGACCTTATTCCACCCTGACCTGTGGCCTCTCGGTGTGTAGGTGTGCAGTACCCCCCTGACCTTTGACCTCTCTGTGACCTCTCAGGTGTGCAGCACGTGGATTGGCAGCGGTGTGGTCAGCGACCTGAACGACCTGCGTCGCGTCCACAACCTGCTGGTCTCCTCTCTGGACAAGCTGCAGACGGGAAAGGGCTCGTCCAGCCAGCTGTACAGCGAGAGCGCCACCACTATGGAGAAGCTGGCCGTGCTCAAGGCCTGGGCTGAGGTGAGGGTCGGAGAGACACCACCTAATCATCCATTTTACATTTAATTTTTTGGTATTTAGCAGACGCCTTACATTTGACTAAGCAAGTGAATCATCAATCCACCAGTCGTAGCAGGAAGAGTAATCTAGCTCAGGCCAGGGGCCATTGGCAGTCTCCGTGATAGAAGGAAAAAATAATTATATATATATTTTTTTTTTTTCGGGGACCCTGGAGAACAGAGAAACAGTACAAGGGGGGCAGTAGAAGTCTTAGGGGACACAGTATAGGGGAAATGTCTCAGGAGACGCAGTGCTGGGGGGATAGTAGATGTCTCAGGAATGTTGTTGTTTTACAGTTCTATCTTTCACTGAGACACAGAGCTGACATGGGACCCCCCCCACCCCCCTCTCTCTCTCTCTCTCTCTCTCTCTCTCTCTCTCTCTCTCTCTCTCTCTCTCCCTCAGGTGTACGTCGTGGCCATGAAGATAAAGAAAGAGGCGGAGTCCAAGCCGCCCCAGCCTGTGTGGAGTGGGGAGGAAGAGGAGGAGGAGGAGGAGGTGGGGGCAGACATCCTCCCTCCAGACAGCCTGATCACCCTGGTGCAGCCGGAGCTGCCCTCCCTCAGCCGCCTGTGGCTGGCGGTCCTCCAGGACTACGCCCTGCTCACGCTGCCCCCCGAGTTCTCCAGCCAACTGCCCCCCGACGGTACACACTCTAAACTAAACCTAACCTACACACACCACACTAAACCTAACCAGATCCATAGCCTTTCTACTAATGAGTGTGTAGATACTAGGGCTGGATAATCCGTGATCCGTACGGATCGCCCTCCATGGTTCGGCACACATGTGTACCGTGGATCAATTGCAAAATGTTAACAAGTAATAATATTACTTAATATTAGTTAATATCTCTTGTAAATCACAATGTAGAGTTGCCATGAAAAGATAGACGCGACAGTTGCGGGCTTTGTTTTACTCTAAAGCGCAATGATAGGTTGATAATGCGAAAGAAAAAGAATCCGTTGTTTGCTCACTACACGTGAAGCTGGGAATCCACAACAAGGCTGCGTTCGTAAATCCGCTCTGGAATCTGATCAGCGTTCAAGGAACGCCTCTTGTCCAATCAAATTACTTGGTCCCTTTATGACGTCGGACCCAGTGTGCGCTCCGGCGCTCTCAAAGCGAATTTACGAACGCGGCCCAAGTGTATCATGGCGAGTGCTAGTTACGTTGTTCGGCGGAGAAGAACTCGAAATGCGTCCCTCGTCATTTAAATCCCATGTATGGGAGCACTTTGGCTTCTCTGTCAACTATGACGGGAGGCACGAAAAAGGTAGCTCGACAACTTCTGATAATGTAATGCATTTTTTTCATACCATGTTCAAAATAAGGGTTCACTTTATTATTTTGTTAAAAGTGGCATAAAACATGTTTATTCATCTGCTTTAAAGAGCCCAGTGACTCACTGCTGCAACCAGGCGCCTCCTCCCTCTCTCCTATCATTTAAATTGAGTGTATTTCAGTATAATTATGTAATGTTTGAGTGTAGAATTATATATATATTATATATGTTATATATATATTACCAGTTTTGACATCTTGAATGTTGTTGGTTTTTGTCACATAGTAAAAGTGGTGTTTTTACAGAATTCAAGGAAAAAACAGTTTTTATAAAAAGCTAAAATGTTTTGTGTTGATCTGAAAAATTATCCGATCCGTGACTCAAAAACCGTGACACGATCCGATCCGTGAGTTAGGTGATCCGTTACACCCTAGTAGATACTAGGGCTGGGCAAACGATCAAAATTTCTTTTTCGGTAATCGCAAGAATTAACGATCAATTATCGATTAATCGATAAGCTTTAATCTGTACGTTTTTTTTTTTCCTTCGGGAAAAACTTTATTTGTGTTGCTATTGCACACATTCATTCATTCACATTCAAACTAGACACTACAGTCAGATAACAATCCTCTTAAACAAGGCAGTGAGTAGCCTAAATTGTTTAACTTAAAAACACATTTTACGTTATAAATAAAAATATAGAAAATAAGTAACTCACCATAGGAGCAGTAAAAAAACAGTTACTCACAAATAGGAGGATGACTGAAAACGTTAGTGTCCTTAAGAGCGTCCAGCTTAACTTAAATTTAAACTCCAGCGAGAGACTGTAGGCGGCAGGCCTACTGGTTCTTGTTCAGAAAGATGATCATGTTAACATGTTCAGGGGTGAGAGACGAACGCAATCTGGTGACACGTGGACAAACTAATTTCCATTATTATTATTATTAAAAAATATAAAAAATATTAACGATTATCGAGCAAAATATTTTGTGATCGACCAAGATCCTTATCGATCAATTATCGATCGTCGATCATTGATGCCCACCCCTAGTAGATACTATATGTATATGTGGGAAAACCCGTCGGATGTCGCTGGCGTTCGTTTGTGGCAAAGAGCAAAAATAGATGGAAATGTCCTATTTCGGCGATTTTGATATTATGTGGTATTCTAGTACTTTGAACTCCATACTACATTATGGTGAATAAACATTTTAAGAAAACAAAAGAGAAAGTACTTATTTTTATGTTTTTGTGGTGGGTAGTTTGCTAGCGAAACAACGTCACGTTGAACGTGTCTCATTCTCAGTTAAGCAACGCACGCACACATGAGCGAAAGGAGAGACGATACTTCCACCTGTGTTATTGCCAGTTTACTGATGCTCACAATAAGCATAAAGTAATAAAATCTTAACTAGAAGACACACAAATGGATCTGTCCCTCGCATACCGACGAGGCGAGCAGACTAACACCGCATCACAAGCAGACAAACGAGACCGGCCGATCTGCATAGGCTCCTCCCCCGACCCGGAGGAGAAAGGGGTCGGGGGCAGCATGGGGGCAGCATTTCTCACCTTTCACTTTTTTTGACATGATACATTAAAATGCTCATAACTTTTTAAAATAAAGGGCTATCTCAGTCATTCAACCAGTTATGAATAGCTGAGAACTTCTAATTTATGGAAATATAAAAAATGAAAATGTCAAAATGCCACCATGTGAAGGGTTTTCCCAGGCCGCCACACATATAGTCCTTGGGCCAAACCCCCAAATTGAACATTTCATTACCAAATTCTAGATGTGATTTTTTTATTCCTATACATCCCTAGATTATGTTTTGATATGATAGACCTTTTGGTTTGGCAGCTTATTAGTGGTTATCACCTCTTAAAGGTACGGAGTGCTTTTTTTCAAAACCGGAGTTTTGCCTAAAAAAGTCCCCTGCCATATATTGCTCCCCTTCGTATGATTCGCGCCCAGCTGTGCTGTGGTTGTGATAGAGACATGAGCCCTTTCATGTTCTTTATGCGCCTGAGTCTCCTAAACACGTAGAGATGTTCGGTTCTAATAGGGTTAAATATTCAGCCTGGTTGTAAAGCAGGTCATGCTAACCCATCGCTAGTTCAAACAGACCGTAGTAGACTTCAAACAACAAAGAGGCCCGGACTCATCATGATTCTTATTTTCTTGCAAGGAGAGTGAATCCCGAGGTCTCCCGGAGAGACCCCGCATTCAAACTGATCTTTTCCTCTCCTGAGCCAGTAATTTTATTCTCAAACACAGAAAGACACACATGTACAGGGGGAGCCAGCCTCGTGAGGAAGCCCACATTGCTAAGAACACACATGGGTAGGGGGAGGCGTTTGATGAACAAAACAGTGTTTTAGCAAAATCAGATTTACGACCGGGCCCCTCGGACAACACAATGTCAGGAAGGGGAGGCCTAGCTGGGACAGAAGATAAGGTTTTGAGCTTGTAAGTTTGTGCACAGCAAAAAGCACAAGGTTGAACCTACGGAATTCACAGAACAGGACAAAGGACAAAAGAGTGTCCTCTTCAAAACATCCACAACATTATAACATTATGAAAACATCATTCAACCCTAACAAGAGACCAACCCTGAGTCGATCAAAGCTTCCTGCGCTGAGCTATGGTAACTTTACCGCACCTACCCCCTACCGGTGAATGCCTAATTTTTGCAATTTTCCGGAGGTATTGTGCGGTAGGTGCGGGAAAGTTACCATAGCTCAGCGTAGGAAGCTTTGATCGACTCGGGGTTGTCGCTTTGATCACCTGGCTCATGTCTCTATCACAACCACAGCCCGAGCTATGCGCGACTGACGCGAAGGGGAGCAAAATATGGCAGGGGACTTGTGGACCCGAATGCAGGACACTGAGGCGGAGTCAGATGAAAGGTCAAACCCATGGATGGGTACATTTATTGTTTTCTGAATTTGTATGTTTAAATATACAAATTATACATTATCTACTTAAAATATGCATTAATTTACATAGTTTTCCAGAATAAAAATCTAAAAGAAAGTGCTTAAAACAAATAAAGTGTGTGCTTACCTCCTCAATTAAATTAACTAATCTGGCCCCAGCCAGATCCATATTTAGAGGTAAGTTACCTCAGGTAACTTTAGCTAGCAAGCTAGTTTAGAGTTAGTGGTAATGTATAGCTGGTTAGATAACTAAGCGACCTTGGGTTCCCTGAAAGGTGCTATATAAATGCAAGTTATTATTATAACTAGCTAGCTAGTTTTTTCCACCATAAATCATCTCCTGAAGCCACAACCATCTCCCACTACTGAGGCTACAGAGCAGCGATGTAACAGCTTCATTGACTTTTTCAGATCCAAGGTCAACAACATTCGCTCTCTGATGCCCAGCTCTTCCTCTCTGTCTCCCTCTGCTACCAACCCCTGGCCTGGGAGTTTGTTTCACAGAGGTTCAACAGAGCCACATTATGGAAATCCTTAGAGGAATGAAATCATGCACTTGCGCCCTGGACCCCATTCCCACCGCTCTGCTCAAGTCATACACCAACCTTGCCTTCCTGTCCAAGGTGCTAGTGAAGGAAGTTGCTTCCCAACTCCAGGATCACCTCAAACACAACAACCTGTTTGAAAGATTTCAGTCAGGCTTTCGCTCAGCCCACAGTACAGAAACGGCTATGCTAAGGGTGACGAATGAACTGCTGATGACATCCTCCTGGACCTGACAGCAGCATTTGACATGGTGGATCACACTATCCTCCTAGAGCGCCTCCACACCACCATTGGACTCTCAGACTCTGCACTGAAGTGGTTTCAGTCCTATCTCTCTGGCAGGACTGAATACGTCTCACTGGGAGGATGCAAGTCCAGACTTCTCCCTGTTACCTGTGGTGTTCCACAGGGGTCGGTTCTCGGCCCCATCCTCTTCATCACCTACATGCTCCCCCTCGGTCGTGTCATCACCAGATATGGGATGTCTTTCCATTGTTATGCTGATGCCACACAGCTCTACATTAAAACTGCCCCAAGCCCCTCTGCAGCCATGTCATGTCTCACCACCTGTCTTGAGGAGATAAAGGCATGGACATGAACAACAACTTCCTTCAGTTAAACAGTAACAAATCCGAAGCTCTTCTTGTTGGCACCCCACACCAGGTTCAGTCTTCGCCCATATCACAGCTCACCTTCGAGGGTCAAGTCATCCCCTTCTCCTCCTCAGTCTCAAATCTGGGGGTTAGGTTTGACCCTCACCTGACCTTCAGTGACCATATAAAACACCTGTGCAAAACCTCCTTCTATCATCTCAGAAATATTTCCAAACTCCGTCCCACTCTAACCCTGTCAGATGCAGAGAACTTGTCCATGCCTTTGACTACTGCAATCCGCTCTTCATCGGAATTCCTGGCAAAAGCATACAGAAGCTGCCATACATCCAGAACAGCGCTGCCAGGATCCTGATGAGAGTCCACAAATACAAGCACATAACCCCCGTTCTACACTCACTACACTGGCTCCCTGTCTCATTCAGGGTTGACTACAAAGTCCTTCTTCTCACCCACAAATGCATCAACGGACACGCACCTCCCTATCTACAATAACTCATCACTCCACAAACCTCCACCCGCACCCTCAGGTCTTCAAACAGTTTGCTCCTCCAGGTCCCCATTACCAGGCTCCGCACCATGGGGGACCGAGCCTTCTGTTCGGCTGCGCCGTGCCTGTGGAACAGCCTTCCTAGCCAGCTAAGGGCAGTACAGAGCCTGTGGAACAGCCTTCCTAGCCAGCTAAGGGCAGTACAGAGCCTGTGGAACAGCCTTCCTAGCCAGCTAAGGGCAGTACAGAGCCTGTGGAACAGCCTTCCTAGCCAGCTAAGGGCAGTACAGAGCCTGTGGAACAGCCTTCCTAGCCAGCTAAGGGCAGTACAGAGCCTGTGCAACAGCCTTCCTAGCCAGCTAAGGGCAGTACAGAGCCTGTGGAACAGCCTTCCTAGCCAGCTACGGGCAGTACAGAGCCTGTGGAATAGCCTTCCTAGCCAGCTAAGGGCAGTACAGAGCCTGTGGAACAGCCTTCCTAGCCAGCTAAGGGCAGTACAGAGCCTGGACTCTTTTAAGACAGGCCTTTGACTGTTGAACTGTGTTCATTCTTGTGATTTATTTTGTGTTTTTTTACTATGTTTTTAACTTATTATGTTTTTGTTTTTTTTACTCTGTAGCACTCTGAGATTCTTTTGAATGAAAAGTGCAATACAAATAAAATGCATTATTATTTATAGTTAATAACACTTTAGTTAGCTAGCTAAACTAGCAAAGTAGCCTGTTGTCTACCCAGGCTTGAGACATGGTTTTATATTGTAGTAATATTAATGTAACTTAATTTACATTAAATTTACAGAAGATTCCTTGTTTGTAGCCCCTCTAAGTTGTAATGAGATCTGCCCCAATTACTGCACCCTGACAATATTTTTGTTTAGAATAAGGTTGGTAATTTAATGTCAAAATAGATGTATTGCTCTATTTCAGAGACCCACATCATCAGCAGTAAGTGTAAGTCTAATGATGGATCCAACTTCAGGTGAATGCAGCAGCAACCTGCCAAGAAAGCGGCATGGACAGCATCATCCACTGCTCTGATGATGGACAGCATCATCCACTGCTCTGATGATGGACAGCATCATCCACTGCTCTGATCATGGACAGCATCATCCACTGCTCCGATCATGGACAGCATCATCCACTGCTCTGATCATGGACAGCATCATCCACTGCTCTGATCATGGACAGCATCATCCACTGCTCTGATCATGACTCCAACTCAAACCTGGTGTCACCCCAAAACCTGGACTCATGGAGAACTTTGTTGAGGGCGGCAGAAATCAGAAAACATCTCCCAATTTTGGACCACACCTACCACCGGACTCCATACACCTACAGCTTTCACTGCCTTGTGGGCTAAATAAATGTAACTGTTCATCTGCCTCCGCCTCAGTGTCCTGCATTCGGGTCCACTCCCGTACAGAACGTAGGCTAACACACATTTTAAATGACAGCAGTCCATACTTTAAGAGGGGATAAGGTATTAAACTACCAACAACAAGGTCCAACAAGGTCTATCACATCAAATAATAATCTAGGGGTGTATAGTAATTAATTACCGTCTTTATCCAATCTGTGGTCCAAATGTTCTTTAAAGATATGCACATTTACTCATATTTTAAGTAGATAATACATCATTTGCATATTTAAACAGAACATTTCTGAAAACTTGTAATACAAAAAAATATTGTCTCAATGTAAGTAATCAACTGGGGAAGTTTCATGGTGATATCTATTAGGTAAAATGTTTTACCCATCAAAAAATCCCCTGCCCTATTCTGCTCCCCTTCGCGTGAGTCGCACGTAGCTCGGGCTGTGCTTGTGATAGAGACATGAGCCAGATGTCCTTTATGCGCCTGGGTCTCCTGAACCGCACAATACCGCATACCGCACAATACCTCCGGAAAACCGCAAAGATTAGGCATTCACCGGTAGGGGGTAGGTGCGGGAAAGTTACCATAGCTCAGCGCAGGAAGCTTTGATCGACTCGGGGTTGGTCTCTACGTGTTTAGGAGACTCAGGCGCATAAAGAACATGAAAGGGCTCATGTCTCTATCACAACCACAGCACAGCTACGCGCGAATCATACGAAGGGGAGCAATATATGGCAGGGGACTTTTTCTGTCAAAACTCCGGTTTTTAAGAAAAGCACTCCATACCTTTAAGAGGTGATAACCACTAATAAGCTGCCAAACCAAAAGGTCTATCATATCAAAACATAATCTAGGGATGTATAGGAATAAAAAAATCACATCTAGAATTTGCCCAGAATTTGGTAATGAAAATGCTAGTCACTGTTTCTGTTTTGTTTTGTTTGTTTTCTGTTTTGTCTGTCTGACCATTTTCTGTAGAATTGTAAAGCGTCCTTTGGGTTTTGGGCGCTATATAATTGTAAAGCGTCCTTGGGTCTTGGGCGCTATATAAATCCAAGTTATTATTATTAGATTATCTACAATATCTACTTCTGCTTTAATTCATGCAACAATGAACTGGGCTTTGGGGAAATACAGCAGAAAGAGAGAGTCAAAGCATGTTCTATTATAACTATTTGACTCCATTTCTCTCTTGTAGAAAACATCATGTAGATATGTCTAGCTGCTGTCTTTAGGCTGTCTCAAAATAACGACTGTTTTCGGCTGTGGTGCTCTACCTCCTGTGGTGCAGGACGTAGAGTCGCCGCCTAATGATCACAAGGTTGGCAGATCGGCGGTTCGAGCCCCAGCTGGCCACATGTCGAAGTGTCCTTGGGCAAGACACTGAACCCCAAAATTGCTCCCAGTGAGCGGGCCGATGCCTTGCATGGCAGCTTGCCGCCATTGGTGTGTGAATGTGTGTGTGAATGGGTGAATGAGAGGCCGTTGTAAAGCGCTTTGGAGCAGAAAAAAAGGCGCTATATAAGTGCAGTCCATTTACCATTTACCATTTCTGTGTGTTGCAGGAGGGGCCTTCTACACCCCAGAGACCATCGACACGGCACGTCTCCACTACCGCGTCTCCTGGGCTCCCGTCCTGCACGCCGTCTCTCTGTGGCTCAGCAGCACGGGGTTCGGGGCCAGCGAGGGGTCAGAAGAGGCCCTCCCCATCCACCCCCGGGTCCCCGGCGCCACCGTCTACCCCCAGGGAACCCCCGGGCCCACCAAGAACCTGGAGGAGCTGGGCAAGGACAGGATGCACCTGATGTTGGGTAATAATAATAATAATAATAATAATACATTTTATTTATAAAAGCACTTTACATATAAAATCTCAGAGTGCTACAACACAGTAAGATAAAGCAAAAAACATTCAATTAAAAGGCTAAAAAAAGGCTCTATTAAAAAGGTGGGTTTTAAGGCCTCGTTTAAAAGCATCCACAGACTGTGGTGCCCTTAGGTGGTCAGGGAGAGCATTCCACAGCCTGGGAGCAGCCGAGCAGAAGGCCCGATCTCCCATCGTGCGGAGCTTGGTCCTGGGGGTCTTGAGGAGGTTGGTGGCAGTAGAACGGAGGGTGCGTGAGGAGGTCTGAGGGGTATGGAGGAGTTCCTTGAGGTAGGGGGGGGCAGTTCCATGGATGCACTGGTGGGTGAGGAGGGAGACCTTGAATTCAATTCTGAGGGAGACGGGGAGCCAGTGAAGTGATTTGAGGATGGGGGTGATGTGATCATATTTGCGCACCCTCATCAGGATCCTAGCAGCGCTGTTCTGGATGTATTGAAGTTTCTGGAGGCAGCTGCTAGGAATCCCGATGAGGAGTGCGTTGCAGTAGTCCAGTCTGGAGGAGACAAAGGCGTGGACGAGCTTCTCTGCATCTGCCAGAATGAGTGCAGGACGGAGTTTGGCAATGTTCCTTAAGTGAAAAAAAGCTGTTTTGGATATATGTTTGATGTGGGTCTCGTAGGTGAGGTGAGGGTCCATTTTATGCCCAGGTTGGTAACAGATGAGGAGAGGGGAATGTTCTGGCCAGAGAAGGTGATGCTGGTGATGGTGGATGACCGGACCTGGTGTGGTGTGCCGACTAGGATGGCTTCAGTCTTGGAGCTGTTGAGTTGTAGGAAGTTGAGCTTCATCCACGCCTCTATCTCCTCCAGGCAGGTGGTTAGTGTGGATAGTGGCAGGGGTGCAGAGGAGGTGGGGTTGACTCTGAGGTAGAGCTGTGTGTCATCCGCATAGCAATGAAATGACATTCCATGCCTGCGGATGACACAGCCAAGGGGGCGCATGTATAGTGTGAACAGGGTGGGGCCCAGCACCGAGCCTTGGGGGACACCGCAGGTGACATTGTGGGTGTGGGATTTCGCCTTTCCCAGGGTGACGTGCTCAGTTCTGCCAGTGAGGTATGAGGTGAACCAGTTGTGGACTGTGTCAGAGAGGCCAATGGTGGAGTGCAGACGGTGAAGGAGGATGTTGTGGTCCACGGTGTCAAAAGCTGCTGTTAAATCCAGGAGAATGAGGAGGGATGGGGAGCCAGTATCTGCTGTCATCAGGAGGTCGTTGGTGACCCTGACCAGAGCCGTTTCCGTGCTGTGGCCAGGGCGGAAGCCGGACTGAAAAAACTCAAGGAGGTGGTTTTGATTTAGGTGATCCTTAAGTTTAGCAGCAACTACTCTCTCTAGTACCTTGGATAAAAGGAGGTTGGAGATGGGCCTGTGGTTGGCGAGGACTTCTGGGTCTAAGGTGGGTTTCTTGAGAAGTGGTCTGATGACAGCAGTTTTCAGCGCAGATGGGACATGGCCGGTCTGGAGGGAGTGGTTGATGATCTTGGTGATGAGAGGACTTATTGCGGAGAGATTGGACTTCACCAGGGCTGTGGGGAAGGGGTCCAGGGCGCAGGTGGAAGGCTTCATCGTCCTAATGATGTCCTCAACCTCTCGCTGTGTGATGGCCGAAAAACAGGAGAGAGGTTGGGCAATCCCAGGCTGTGGGTCGGCAGTCGGGACATTTAGGACGACAGAGCTGGAGAGGAGAGAGCGGATGTTGTCAACTTTTGTTCTGAAAAAAGTGATGAAGTTGTTGCACCTCTCCTCTGTGGCTTCTGAGTGTGAGAGAGTTTGTGACTTGAGAAGGTGATTTATGGTGGTGAAGAGTTGCTTAGAGTTGCCAGGGCTATTCTTGATGATGTTAGAGTAGAACTGTGAGCGAGCATCTCTGAGGGATTTAGCGTAGGCCTTTTGATGTTCTCTGTAGGCCTGTTTATGAACAGTCAGTCCCGAGGCCTTGAGACGCCGCTCAAGGACACGCCCAGCCGTCTTCATCTTCCGCAGTTCGCAGGTGTACCAGGGGGCTGAGTGCGAGAAGGACACTGTTCGGGATTTAAGAGGGGCGTGGAGGTCCAGGAGACTGCGCAGGGACTGGTTGTAGAAGTCCACTGACTCAGTGACTGAAGGGAGATTATCAGAGCCAGAGGAGAGATGTTGGAGGTCCAGGGTCAGGGCGTCTGGATTGATGTTTTTAAGGTTCCTGAAGTGGATTTGCCGCTTAGGCTTGGTGTGGGGGGAGGGGAACAACAGTTCTATTGAGATGGTCTTGTGGTCAGACACACCCAGATCGTAGACCTGTAGGTTGGTAATGGGGGCGGAGTTTGTGATGACCAGGTCGAGTGTGTGTCCCCTAGAGTGAGTGGGGACATCAACATGCTGTCGGAGGTTGAGGCAATCCAAAAGTTGAAGGAACTCAGCTGCAGGGTGACAGGAGGGGGTGTCAACATGAATGTTCATATCTCCAATGATTATGATGTTTGTAGAGGTTGAGCAAAGTGTAGAGAGAAGGTCGTGCATCTCTGAGATGAATGCTGAGTTAGCTTTGGGGGGCCGGTAAATGAGGAGTATGGACATGGGGAAAGGGGGCTTACATTTAAATGCAAGGCACTCGAATGAGGACTGTGTGGGCAGAGGGACGGGGGACAGCTCCAGTTCCTGTCGGTGTATAACAGCAAGGCCACCACCGCGACCAGTACTGCGAGCTTTCTCCAAATAGCTGTAACCAGGAGGACAGGCTTCATTTAGAGCGGAATAAACCTCAGGCTGGTGCCAAGTTTCGGTAAGGCACATGATGTCTAATCCTTTTTCCATGATGTGATCTTGTATGAAGGAGGATTTATTGTTGATAGATTGTGCATTAAAGAGTTCAATTTTAACATTGGATGAGGTGATAAATCTCTGTAGAGTCCGAAGCAGACTGAAATCCACTCCATGTTTTCTGTCCTGCTTGGTGTGTAGCGGTGTGCTACTAGTTTCAGGTGCGACGGTGTTCCGATGACACGGCAGACGTGCGACAGTGCGCTCCGTTGACCAGATAGATGTAATGAAGTTGCCAGGCTGGTAATAGACAAACTTTCGGCGTGAGCTTCTGTGAATGTAGCGGGGTCGGCGTAGAAGTCCAAGTTTTTGGATGGCTGGAATGGACGTTGGAGTGGTGCAGTTGTTGAGATTCAGCAGTAAAACACACACACACACAGTCCCTTGACCAAATGACCGACATGTCCTTAATTACAGTTAACCCGAATGATAATCGTGACACGTTCTAGTCTTTCGGTCCGCATATTTGCAACCAATCAAAATGTTCGGACTTTTCTTTTGAAACGTTGTTGAGAATCACAATCACTCAAGCCAAAATGCTGCAACGCAATGGATTGGGTGAGTAATCCCCCCACTGCTACCTAGTTAACTAGAACACTACTTTACATTGTTAGCAGGGTCACTAAATAAGCTGTGTTAGTTGACTAGCGACGTGTCGTTGATTTTCAACAACGCAGAAATTTATTTTCGAAAGAAAAGTCAGATCATTACATGAGGACTAAAGCATTAGAACATGTCACAATTAACAATGCATTCTTCCTTTTTAAGGAGATTTTATTATTTTCTGAGTCAACCCTACTTGGAGAGGAGTGTTTCTGAATGTGTTGTGTGTGACTGTGTGTTTCCTAGGTGTCAGTATTGAGTTCCTGTGCTTCCCCAGACCAGAGGAGCCCATTGAACACGTGATGTCCTGCCTGCAGGCTCTGTGCACACTGCTGGACTCACCCTGCGCCAGGACACACATCGCAGAGGACCAGGTAAAGGAGATATGAACAGAAAACTGCAAAATAGCTTTATGCTAGCTTATCCTGATGTGATTTTGAAAATGTAAGGATACTGGGTGGTAGAACGCACATATCTAGGTCATGAAAGGAGGGTCCTGAAATGTTATTGTGTGCAAAGATATAACATTTGTTTTTACTCACAGGGTCAAATGACCCCACCCATGGCTGTTCTAGTGTTAATGACCCCACTCATGGCTGTTCTAGTGTTAACGGTTTCATCAGAGGTGTGTGTGTGTGTTGTAGTTGTTTTAAGGGTTTTATCAGGGGTGTGTGTGTGTTGTAGTTGTTTTAAGGGTTTTATTAGGGGGGAGGGTGTGTTGTACCGTAGTTGTTTTAAGGCTTTCATCAGTGGTGTGTGTGTGTGTGTGTGTGTGCGTGTGTGTGTGTGTGTGTGTGTGTGTGTGTGTGTGTGTGTGTGTGTGTGTGTGTGTGTGTGTGTGTGTGTGTGTGTGTGTGTGTGTGTGTGTGTGTGTGTGTGTGTGTGTGTGTGTGTGTGTGTGTGTGTGTGTGTGTGTGTGTGTGTGTGTGTGTGTGTGTGTGTGTGTGTGTGTGTGTGTGTGTGTGTGTGTGCGTGCGTGCGTGCGTGCGTGCGTGCGTGCGTGCGTGCGTGCGTGCGTGCGTGCGTGCGTGCGTGCGTGCGTGCGTGCGTGCGTGCGTGCGTGCGTGCGTGCGTGCGTGCGTGCGTGCGTGCGTGCGTGCGTGCGTGCGTGCGTGCGTGCGTGCGTGCGTGCGTGCGTGCGTGCGTGCGCGCGCGTGCATGTGCATGTGTTGTAGTTGTTGGGTGTGGAGCTGCTGAACGTGCTGCACAGGCTGCTGCTGACGCGGGACCCTGCGGTGGTGCAGCTGCAGGTGACTGCGGTGGTGCAGGAGACCATCAGAGCTGCCCAGGACCACCTGCAGCACCAGAAGAGCAGCCGTGGTCAGAACACCAGATACTTCTATCACACTCACACTCATTAGGATGGAGAGACAGGGTTCGACATTAACGGTTGCCAGATTGCCGGGGGCAACTAAAAACATTCGCCGGGTTTGTTTACTCGTCAGCAACGACGCGCCTGTCCACCTGTCTTGTCGATCAGCGCGTACGCTTTAATTATATCTTCACTCCACGATCATCGAGGCTGGTCTGGCGCCTGCGCCGTCCGTTGTTCTACCTGCACACCGATACCCAGATCCAGGATCCTGCAGCGTCGCCGCTGTCGCGTAAACAAACCCGGCGAATGTTTTTACTTGCCCCCGGCAATCGGGCAACCGTTAATGTGGAACCCTGCACAGTTATACCTTCATTCTGTTACTGTGGTTTGCCTCGAACATTACCGGGCTCATAGATACCTCATCAAAGTACGTTATTGTTTCAATTATCCTATCCTCACCCTTTTAATCATGTCCACCTCACCTGACCCCCCCCCCCCCCCCCCCTCCCCAGGTAAAGAGGAGGGAGGAGAGACCCTGGGAGAGGGGGGGGACACGGGGGAGCTCCTCCCAGGGAAGTCCCTGGTGTTCGCTGCCCTGGAGCTGCTGGTGTTCATCCTGGTGCGCCACCTCCCCCAGCTCAACACCCGGGTGAACCAGTCCCCCAGCCTACTGCCCCCCCGGCCCCCCCAGGCCCACAGCCTGACCCCGGAGAGCACCCGCCTGGTGGCACACACCGTGTCTATACTGGCCTCGCTGCCCTCCCTCTGCTCACCCGCAGGTACACACACACACACACACACTCACACACACACACACACACACACACACACACTCGAACCCCGGCTGGCCACATGTCGAGGTGTCCTTGGGCAAGACACTTAACCCCAAATTGCTCCGGCGCCTTGCATGGTAGCTTGTCGCCATTGGTGTGTGAATGGGTGTGTGAATGGGTGAATGAGAGGCCGTTGTAAAGCGCTTTGGAATAAGGCGCTATATAAGTCACTCCATTTACCATTTGTATGAAAGGATAAAAACGTTCTCTAACATGTCCTTTGTTGTCCCTCTGTGTTCGTCCCCAGGCAGTATGACCATCCTGCCCACCGTGCTGTTCCTGATCACAGGCGTGCTGAGGGAGACGGCCCTGAAGACCCCCGACAACGCCCTCCCCCTCCCCGCCTCCGCCGCCCTGCAGGGCATCAAGACCCTCATAACCTCCCCACTGGCCCGCGCCCCGCAGACACACACACTCTGGACGGGCCTGGTCAGGAGCAGCCTGGCGTCTGTGTTGGAGTACTCCCAACCAGGTCAGTACACAGTACACACTGGTATACACTCCTCTAGCCAGACACCTGTTATACCCAGTGTGAACCCCCCCCTCCTCACGAAATGAACGAAATGTCACCTTTCCTTTTTTTTTATTTTATCCTAATTTCTATGTATATATATATATATATATATATATATATATATATAAAAAAAAAATAATACCCTAAACCTTGACACACTCCAGCCCTCAGTTCCCTGAGGTCCTCACCTGTGCTTTACCTGTGCTCTAGCTATTCCTAATAACACACACACACACACACACACACACACACACACACACACACACACACACACACACACACACACAAAATGACACTGTTCACAGGCACACACACAAATGTAAACATGTTTTTTCATTGGTCTGTGTTCAAGCACCATGAGAACAGGCTTCTTTATTAGACTATCTGAGGGAGCGTTTACCACCGGGCTGGTGTGTTGTGTCTCTGCAGATGAGTCCAGACCCAACCTGGACGAGGTCAGCATGCTGACGGCCGTCACCCTGTTCCTGCTGTCGGCCAGCGCCGAGGTGGCGGGCGTCACCATGCTGCAGAAGGGCTGTCTGGACCGCTTCAGGAACGCCCTCAACTCCCCTGACCCCTGGGTAAGCAGGCAAAGAGCTGGAAAACCCTACTCTCTAGACCAGAGATTCCTAACCTATGGGCTGCTGCCCTCTGGTGGGCTGTGAGGGTACTGCAAGTGGGCTGCCAAATCATGGGCAAAAAATATATAATTTACAAAAACGTTTTAATGGAAAAAAAGAATCATTCATGGTACTGTATTTTTTTCTTTAAAACCTTTAACAAATGTATCATCAGTGTGATACTACTAGGCCCACTGTATGTATGATGGTTGTATGATGATGCATATAATATATGTAGGGTGTTAGGTACCAATTTTAAAGATTGCTTTTGCTGGTACAATTGATATACATTGTTCTAGAGCATACTCTCAGAAGCACAGAGCACTTTGTTTTATGAAGATAGGACATACGGTTGCTGAGATACAACCCATTTTTGCTAACCGAGACAGGGTCAAAAAGGTCGCGCACCTAACAATGGACACCTGTCTTCCGGAATGGCACCAAATGGACCTTTTTATCACTATATTTTACATACTTTACTTCATAGCTTAAGATAGGTTGGTCACACTGTAATGACATTTTCAGGGATGATAGAAACTACTATGCATGACATTTAAAATAAATAAATATGAAAATAGTATGCTAATTAAATGAATAATATGCAAATGTACATGTTAATTTACGCAGATCTGTGGGGAAATCTTGATTAAAAACCGTTTTAACAGCTCCATATACCCCAATCACTTAAAATAAAGTGGTAACTTATTATAGTATACTATTATAGTATAAGTAACATTGCTCCCTTTGTGTTGAACATGATTTTTTAGTATGAATGAATGAATGAATGAATGAATGGTCTTTATTGTCATTGCTATAGTACAGGTACCAAACAACGAAATTTAGGAGGGGTGGCTCCCCTGGTGTTAGGAAAGAAAAAAAAAACTTTAAAAAAACACAAGGGAAGGAGCTGGTTTACATAAATAAAGGCTATGTACACTATCCACTATACTATACTGTACAGATAGACAACTAGGGTTGTCATATTGCACATAGTGTTATTGCACATTTATTTAAAGTGTCGCAGTTTGCAGGCTTGAAATGTACATATTTGTGCCTCAGCACTACACCTGATTTTTTCAGTCCAGCAGCTGCCATCAATCCGTCCAGACTGTCCAGGGCCCAGAACCTAGGTCTTTGCTGTGTTCAGGGCCTGGATGGCCCTGGGGTAGAAGCTGTTCTTCAGTCTGTTTGTCCTTGCGGCCATGGTCCTGAACCGCCTTTTCGAGGGCAGCCGGGTAAAGTGTTCGTACCCAGGGTGGGTTGGGTCCCTGGAGATCTTGGAGGCCTTCCTGAGACAGCGTGTGTTGTACAGCTCTTCCAGAGAGGGGAGGGGGGCGCCGGTGATCTTCTGGGCTGTTCTCACGACTCTCTGTAGCGCATTTCTCTCCGCGGTTGTGCAGCTGGAGAACCAGTTGCAGATGCCGTAGGTGAGGATGCTCTCCACTGCGCCGCGGTAGAAGGTCACCAGTATCTCCTGCTTGCTGTGTTCCGCATGTATAGCCGCTGTTGTGCCTTCTTGATGGTGGCTTTTGTGTTGTCCTTCCAGGACAGGTCATCCTGCATGTGCACCCCCAGGAATCGGAGGGTTGAGACTCTCTCCACGCTCTCTCCGTCGATGAGCAGGGGCTGGATCTCGGACTTTTTCCTCCTGAAGTCTACGATGATTTCCTGGGTCTTTGACTTGTCTTTGACTTGTGTCTCTTGACACAATATGTGATTGTGATAATTGTGATTTAAAATCCATATTATGACAACTATTTCTATAATAGGCGAATCAGTATTGTGACCATGCTGAGTTATGAAAAACCCATTTTCATGTAGGCTAACTATTTATTTATTTATTTAATAAACAATGAGTTATAATCAAAGATGATATATGATCAAAGGACAGCTAACACTCAATAGGCTTAGCCCTTAGCTGTACTATAGACATTTTTTTATATTATGACTAAACCAATGTCAAATGAAAGAAATTAGATTCCAGACATTGTATCAAATCAAATCAAGTTTTATTTATATAGCTCATTTCTCACAAGATGTGACTCAATGCGCTTCACATACTGACAGAGCCACAAGCAGGCAAAGGTAAAACATCGGTACACCAGCTGCTGCCGCGTTGCTCCACTGAAAGCCCGCTGCTGTTTCACGCTGCGGTGGCTATCACCATAAAAGAAAACCCGGATCGCATCACGGATCTGGATCAACCACCAACAACCTGTATATCAAAATTTAGCTTAGAACTTGCAGTTTCTATCTAGCTATGTTGTGAATACATATCTGTAAGAAATCCTGTCATAATATCGAAGTAAAATGGTTCTTACCTTGTATTTCAGTCAATATTCGTTGTCTGCTTTCACAACACACTTGTGGAGGTCGGGATGAGTCTTGCCAAGGAAAACTCACTTGACTCCAGTCCAGTTTTTATTACTGCAGTTTGCGAAAGAAAGATATTTGGCCACACTAGGTTTTGCGGCGAGCATTAAAAAGTGAAATCTCACGAAACCGAGCGTTCTACGGGTCTGTCCCTGCAAACATGATCTCATAACTTATGATTATTAAAACGGACATTGACAAAATAATACAACACTTTAAAAAACACATAGAGGTATATTTTTATGTTGAAATGTAACAATATATTGTCATAGAAATGCCACAAAAGTGCATTTGATATTGTAGTAGCATGTTATTTTTGTAGAATTATTCCTAGCGTCCACATTCTGTCACGTGACCTAACTCCCTAATATATGATATATGATTACGATGATGCATATGAAATATCCAATAAGAATAAGAGAATAATGATGAGACACCAAAAAAAATGTGTACGCGTGCGTAAAAATGGCTGTGTGGGCCCATGAATACTTTTGAGATTTTTAAGTGGATCCTTGAGTCCAAAAATGTTGGGACCCGCTGCACTAGACCAACACAAACCGTCCATAGTAACAAGGTGTGTTGTGGCCTGGAGTGGTCCAGTGGTCTAGCACCGTGGTCTACAGTGCACACATTATGCCCATGTCGGCATGGGTTCGAATCCGGCCCCATGCCCTGCTGACATGCCCTCCTCTCTCTCCCTTCTTCTCCTTACTTTCCTGTCTGTCTTCACTATATCTGTCCAATAAATATGAGTGGGACTGCCCCACTCAGAACATAAAGAAATAATAAATAATAAGGTGTGTTTGTTTCTTCACTGCAGGTCCAGGCCCGGTGTTACCAGCTGCTGCTCTCGGTGTTCCAGCACTCCAGCCGGGCCCTGTCCACCCCCTACATCCACGCCCTGGCCCCGCTCATGGTGGAGAAGCTGAAGGCCGTGGAGCGCAACCGCCCGGGCAGCACTGCCGAGCTGCAGGCGGTCCAGGAGGGCATCAGGGTTCTGGAGACCCTGGTGGGCATGGGAGAGGAGCAGAACCGTAAGTGGACCGGGACCTGTCAGTCACACTAACACTCACACTCACACACACACACACACACACACACACACACACACACACACACACACACACACACACACACACACACACTCACACACTCACACACTCACACACTCACACACTCACACACTCACACACTCTCACACACACACACACACACACTCACACTCACACTCACACTCACACTGGGACCTGTCAGTCACATAAGTTCATTACAAAAAACATCATGGCTCCAAAAAAAACAACAACAACAACAAAAAATATATTGTTATTGTACATCTGTCATTTCTACCTTATAGTAGAGCGGCTTAGCACAATCATTGTGCACTTTTTGAAGAAAGCATGACATTTCTACCATAGTTAGTACATACCATAAGGTTTATTTTCAGATGTGGAGGGAAGTCAGATTTGACCCCAGAGGCCCGGGAGGGGTCAAAAACACGCTTAATTTTGGAACCAAACAGAGTAGAAAAACACTTTAGGTGTCCTTTCCAACTAAGTTAGGGATGCCCATTCATTTGGTGATACTTTTGAGATTGCCAGAATTCAAGAAAATGCAATTAGGTCAAAGTCAAGGTCAAATTACATTGAAATGACATGATTACATTAAACTTTGCTTCCATTTTGACACTATTAGTTAGTGTAGAGGAGTAGTACACACTATGCAGACATAGGCAGGCAAAGGATGCAAAAAGGTGCTTAATTTCCAAAACAAAATTGTACACAGAACTCAAAGTACACACAACTAACAAACTAACGACAAACCGACGAAAGACAAGGGAAGACATGAGGGGATATAAGGGAAGACATGAGGGGATATAAGGGAGGACATGAGGGGATATAAGGGAGGACATGAGGGGATATAAGGGAGGACACAAGGGGATATAAGGGAGGACATGAGGGGATATAAGGGAGGACATGAGGGGATATAAGGGAGGACATGAGGGGATATAAGGGAGGACACAAGGGGATATAAGGGAGGACATGAGGGGATATAAGGGAGAACATGAGGGGATATAAGGGAGGACATGAGGGGATATAAGGGAGGACACAAGGGGATATAAGGGAGGACACGAGGGGATATAAGGGAGGACATGAGGGGATATAAGGGAGGACATGAGGGGATATAAGGGAGGACAAAAGGGGATATAAGGGAGGACATGAGGGGATATAAGGGAGGACACAAGGGGATATAAGGGAGGACATGAGGGGATATAAGGGAGGACACAAGGGGATATAAGGGAGGACATGAGTGGATATAAGGGAGGACACGAGGGGATATAAAGACAAGGGAAGACATAAGGTGATATAAGGGAAGACATGAGGGGAACAAAAGCACAGATCAGTGCACTTAAGTGCAACTTTGGCACACTTGCACCATCCAGTGCACCCTGTCTCACAGCGACAGCGGATTAATTCATGGCACGATTTTGATGCTTCAGGGAGAGTGGTCCAGAGCGGCTGCCACCCAGTTCTTTCCTTTGTCCAGCCCCAGTCAGATGGCTCTGGCATCTCTGGATCCAGGACCAGTACCTGGTTCCAACAGTTGGCCTGGTAGCAAGTGCGCTTGAAGTGCTCTTTGAGGGCTGCCTGGGTTGGAGGAATGTTCTCTAAAGTTCTGGACTTCTGTGTGAAGAGCTGTTTCCTGGCATCATTCACCTCCGTGCTCTCACTGGTTCGGTCATCAGCACCACAAATCGTTTTAGCAGTAACTTTGATTCTTCACTGACCTCACTTGGCATGCACAGGAGTTCATGGAAAGCATCATTGACCTCTGGGAAAGACTTCCAAGTCTCCCAGGCAGTCTTCTTTCCTCGGCCAGCGAATGCAGAGACAGTGTCACACCCAGTGAAATCGTGAAAGACTGTTAGAGTCTGGCACTGTGTAGGATTCATTGTGGCAACCATTTGGTGAACAGCTCATTCGGAGCGGCCCATTAGTCTGGAACGCACGTTGAACGTTCGAACGATAAGATTTTGATGGGCCGTTGATGGCCCTACCAGGGCTACAGAAAAGCGAAGCAACGTAGCGAACAGGTGCGCAGGCGTGAAGGGCTGAAACTGTAATGTGCGCGTGAAACTCCTTGGTGAAGAAATTGGTGACAGAACGTCAGCCGCGGTTTTTGTATGCTGAGAGAAGACAAGGACTGAAGTCGCAAATACTGAGATAAGAATGTAACGTTAACAAAATACAAATTGCTAGCTAACGATAGATGGCTAACTTTGGTAGGCCTACTAACATTTGGTACTAACATTACTGTTAGTGCAGTACAGATACAGTACAGATAACTACTAACGTTAGCGTTGTCAGCCTATTTTGCAAGCTGTTAGCCCCTTTCACACATAGTTCCCTGTAAATTAAATGGAATCGCAACCCAGGTCCGCCAGTGATTTTCGCCGTTTAATGAGCTAAATGCCCGAAAAATATGATGATGAATACATATAAAACTGAGGTATGATATATGGCAGATATATGGCAGTCTCAGGCGCCTGTCACGTCTCCAGTAGCTACATTAGAACGTTGCATCATTTGATACATATAAGGATCTTGTAACATTGCAAACAATGGCAAAATTTAAATAGTTTACTCTATGTTCAACTGGAAAAGGTAGTGACAGAAGGTTTTCGTGTTTTGATTTCGCTGGGAGTTCGTTAAAAATGCCTTTCCACCAAGGAACCGTGGAGCCGCGCCGTGTGAGCAGGCTGAGGGTCATACAATATTTGTATATTAAAGGCAACGCCGCGGCAGTTGAACATAGAGTAAACTATTTCAATTCTGCCATTGTTTGCGAAGTTACAAGATCCTTACATCCCGTCAAGATCCTTGATGATATAAATATGATGATAAATACATATAAAACGGCACATACTGTATATGGCAGTCTCACGCGCCTGTCACGTCTCCAGTACATTAGAACTTCGCATCCTTTGATACATATGACGGGATGTAAGCATCTGTAACTTCGCCGCGGCAGTTGAACATAGAGTAAACTATTTCAATTTTGCCATTGTTTGCGAAGTTACAAGATCCTTACATCCCGTCATATGTGTCAAAGGATGCGAAGTTCTACTGTACTGGAGACGTGACAGGCGCGTGAGACTGCCATATATATCATACCTCCGTTTTATATGTATTTATCATCATATTTTTTGATATATAACGGAAGTATGATATATGGCAGATATATGGTATATATGTGTTGAGCTTGGGTGCACATGAATCGCGTATGAACAATAAGTAAAGCAGACTCGGTATTCTCTTCTGCATGTCTCCGGTAAGTTTATTCACAGACTGACAACAGACTCGACAGTCAACGTAGTGACGTCACATTAGCACGTACCTTCATACAAGAACAGAATAACAGTGCGACTGCTACCGTAGTACACAGACTAAGGGCGTCATCAAATCTATATATATATATTATATATATATATAATTATTTTTCGCGCCCCCCCTGCACTACCCCCCACGCCCCACAGTTTGGGAAACACTGTACTAGCTTATATTAAAGCTGCGCTGTTGCGCATTTCATGAGAAGTTGTCAGTCTAGTTTCTTATACAACATACTGTATGTGTATGTTTACATGTGAACATGTAAAGATACTTTATTTGCACTTAATTATACATATTTAATAATTATATATATATTCATATTTTCGTTTTTGTACAGAAACAACTCACTAAAACTATTGCATAACTGATTTGGAGAAAAA
The DNA here is from genome assembly GCF_963989245.1 of Nansenia antarctica. Classification (NCBI taxonomy): domain Eukaryota; kingdom Metazoa; phylum Chordata; class Actinopteri; order Argentiniformes; family Microstomatidae; genus Nansenia; species Nansenia antarctica. The sequence continues at coordinate 82,691,782 of NC_137674.1, forward strand.
AAATCCACCTCTACCCCCCCCATTTGGTACCATGCCATATCGTGGCTTTTGCTGAAATGACACCACTGGTCTCGTAGCCTATTGGAGTGTGTGTGTGAGTGAGGGAGAGTGAGAAGGAGTGCTTTTGTGAGCCCGCATGTATGATGTGTCTCTTTCTGGTACCCCAATAATCTTTTTTGGCTCTCAGTCTCCGACTGCCCTAGCAGGATCCGGGTCTCGTATCCTTCTCACCTTTTTCACCCCGACCTGTTTTCATGCCTGACAGCTATGTACCGTAAGCTTGACCCGACACCAAAGGCAAACCACAGCTCATCAGGAGCTATTTTGCTGAATGAAGCCACAGCCAGTACCACCACATCAGTATCAACGGTACGTATGGTCACCTTCTTACAACCTTTCTGCACAGCATCTGCCACATGCAGAAGTAGACGAGTGTCACACTCGTCTAGCGAACATGGGGCAAGGCAGGCCAAGCATGACTCCGCAGGAGAGCAGAAGACTCCAGTTCCATCTGTTGCATACAGTTCCTTGCCCTGTGCTAGAGGTAGATGAACAGCTTTGCGTGACAGGAAAGAAAACAACTCGGTTTTGTTCTCATTGCATCGAAGGAAGTCCATCCAGTTCTTAGGCATCACAGTAGGAGGAGCCACCCTTTTCCTGCTGCCCTTTCCCCTCTTCTGTCTGGACGAGGCTTTCAGGCTGGCAGGTAGGTATACATCCCAGACAAGGTTGACTTGGGTGTTTTTCTGAAGTTGAGCAGAGATGTATGGTGCAAACACTGTTTCTCCATACTCTTGAAATGTTCTTGATGTGCTAGGATTTAGCATTTGAACCACAGCTGCACCATCGAGAATTACTGCATCAGCCACAGGCACACTCTTGTCTTCGAGCAGATCTGACTCCAGGCAGCGAAGTAGATCTGCTTTAACCCCAAAGTTTTCCTCCAGTTGACAGAGCTGGTGGGGCTGCCTGGTTTTCATGGGAGAAGAAATGTTGGATGTCTCCATCTCATGTTTGACAGGAGATGTACAGCCTTGAAAAGAGACCACAGTCACTCTTCAGTACTGCAAGTTGTCCCTTGTCTTTTGACCTTATCTTGACAGGTGGCCTACTGAACAGTGGCAACTTGTTCTTTGGAAGTGTTTGCGTGACAAGTGTTGTCCAATCAAAAAATGTATTTACTACAACATTTCGGTACCATGACTCTTATTCTGAAACTTGCTTTGAAACCAGTAATAAAAAGACTAATAACAGACCTACACTAGTTTATCTAGCAGAATTATTTTGATCAGTGCTGCCATAGCTAGCTAGCAAACTCATTCCCGGCTATAATCAAATTCAATGTCTTTGCATGTTACAGTTAGGAACTAATTGTGTTTTCTGAGGTAAAGTTTTACCTTGACCTTGAACTAAATGCATTTTCTTGAATTCTGGCAATCTCAAAAGTATCACCAAATGAATAGGCATCCTTAACTTAGTTGGAAAGGACACCTAAAGTGTTTTTCTACTCTGTTTGGTTCCAAAATTAAGCGTGTTTGAACATTAGACACAGGGCCTGGCGGCCATCTTGAATATTTGACCTCTCCCGGGCCTCTGGGGTCAAATCTGACTTCCCTCCACATCTGAAAATAAACCTTATGGTATGTACTAACTATGGTAGAAATGTCATGCTTTCTTCAAAAAGTGCACAATTCCTCATAATATGAGAGCTTAGCTCCTGTTTCAACCTCCTGTTGAATCTCAGGAGGTCGGATTTCAGCTCAGCTAACTGCTTTCTCACACGTATACACACTGGATGGGAAAAAAGCATTTAGGTGGTATATAAGTGTTGGGGTGGTTTTTGGTGGATTCTGCGGTTTTTAGTTGTTGTTGGGCTGGAAATTGTCAATCCCATCTGGCAACCTTGCACGCTTCTTGCTGTCCCTCCATTTTAGCTAGCTCTTGCAAAAAAAACTTCCAGCACTGCAAAAATGGAAAGCATTATATCCAACCTAAACATCTTTCACCCTCTCTCTTTCTCCATGTTAACCAGGGGTGCAGCTGCTGGCTCTCCTGGTCCCTACTCTGATCTCCTACCTGCTGGACGAGAACGCCTTCGCCTTCGCGCCCCCGGCCTCTAAAGGGCTGCACGACTTCGCCCTGCAGAACCTGATGCGTATCGGGCCCCTGTACCCAGCGGCCTTCAAGACTGTGATTGGAGCAGCCCCTGAGCTGAAGACCTGCCTTGAGTCGGCCATACGAGCCAATCAGGCCAGCAACAAGGCCAAAGCAGCAGCTAAGGCCCAACCCACTGTACAAGCAGCGCCCACCATTAAACTAAAGACTAGCTTCTTCTAGAAGCTACAGAAATATGAATATTTTTTTCTCATCTCGATTCAGTATTTGTTTGTGGTTTTTAACCTGATGTCAATTATGTCTGTCTATCGAATGTTGTTATTTATTCTGGGGACTCACCACTTGAGTTCCCAGTTGAGATATGAGTTCTCTACAGAGTTTTTCTTAAGGAAAACAGTTATGTAAATATCATTCAAGAGAGTCTTTTTAATGTTGACTTTCAAGATTCTCTGTAGAGTACTGTTGATGTCATTTGAATGTATTGTTTTAGAGCTCGAGACAATTAATATGTAAAGGGACAAACTTCAGATGGGTTTTTAAGTATGAATTTCTTTGTGTTCATTGTTTTGTCCCTGATCATCATTCCATTCTGAGGTTCCAACGTGCAACCTCATTCCAACCTTATTATGACATCATCAACACAAGCATGGCTGCCCACTTCTCTGCCAGGATTCAATCACACGTTTTTGGGGGGGATAACATTTGTTTGGATGTTTAAGATCGTTAGTCTCATAGCATAATTGCCTAAGTCATATTTTGGCCAAATCTGCCTAACTCTACTCTCCTAACACTGCTGATTCACTGTGCATTATTGCCTCTATGACATCAGCTTATCAGAATGCTTGTTTACATTCCAAAATCACTATCTGCCCAAGTCATCTCTTTGGCAGATAGTGATTGTCGTGCGACAAAATCGGCGTGCGAAGTGAGTCGGTATGAATGGAGAATCGAATGTTGTCGTCCGACAAAATCGCATCGCACGCCGTGTGCATCGTCTCATTCAAAACAATGGAATTGAATTCGGCGGTGCGACAAAATCGGGGCCGTGTGCATTGGCCTTTAGGAATTTTTGACACCACATACAAAGATGGCTCGGCTGACCACAAGTGAAGCATGACTTAGGCAATTATGCTATGAGGCTAACGACATGATACTCAACTTTGACACAAAACAAATGGAACCATTATGTAGACTTCCCAGACTCTTTAATAGTTTGATTATTGCATGAGAAAACCTTGGTAAGATAGTGATTTGTTTAGATAATGGAATTTTTGGTTCTGGTTTGAATTGATTTACTGCTACTAGGTTAGTTTGATAGTTCATGTTGCTCCATGCCACCACAGTGTGTAGTTGATGATAACTTGACTTTTGAAAGGAAGATAATGTAAGAAATTATAGCATTCACATGGGTTACCTATTCTCTTGTTTTCACCAGGTTAAGAGTTATTCACATTCTATATAACAAGAACCTGACATCCAATCATCTTAGCAAAGGAGGAAATAAAACAAATAAATGTTAGTTTTTCCACCTGTTGATGTGTACTGTTGGTCACTTTTTCACTTATCTGTTGGTCACTTTTTCACTTATCTGCCCCATGTGTTTCTGAGTTTAGAGAATGTATTTTCTTTTTCATGCTTATCTGCACAGAGATCAAATGAGAGATCAGAGCTGTTCAGAGACGGTAATGATTTTAACCATTTACTTGAGTCACATATGTAATGGATAATGTCACTGTCATGTTGAAGATGATATCATGTCAATAAATGTGAATTTGAATGAATTTATCCAATTCAAAATCCTACTCACCACTTACAAAGCCATCAACAATCTGGCCCCCTCCTACCTTGCCGACCTCGTCCCCCTCCACATCCCCTCCCGTTGACTCAGGTCTGACGACCAAACCACCCTCAAGACCACCAGGAACACCAAGCTCCAGACCTGATGTGATAGGGCATTTTCAGCCGCAGCCCCGTCCCTCTGGAACGCCCTCCCCAACCACATCAGACAGGCCAACACCCTCCCAACATTTAAACAGGCCCTCAAAACCCACCTCTTCAACCTTGCCTTCACCAGTTAACCCTCTCCCCCTCCCCTTCCCATGTGTCCCCAGCACTACCTTAATTAGGCCCCTATACTTTCTTCTATTTACCTTTTGTTTCTTGTTATCATTACTACTTGATCTTTTCAGTTTGTAAAGCGTCTTTGAGTGTCTAGAAAAGCGCTATATTAATAATGTATTATTATTATTATTATTATTAACAAATAGAATGGTGTGAAAAGCTTGAGACAAAAGTTTTTTATAACTCACTTGAAATCAAGTTAAAAAAGAAAGATATTTGGAGCTCTGCGCTTGTTTTTCAGGTCAGTCCTCTTAGATTTAGCGATGGCAGCGCTCACACTAACTAACATACATTATACATATACTGTAACTACAGTTACACATGTATTGGAGTGTGTAAACATTATGATAAACATAATGATTAGATGTAAAATCATAAAGACATTTGGAACGACAAGTTATTTGACAAAGTGTTGATTTGTATTTAAGGCAGTGCCACTCGAACAAACATGAAAGCATTTTATGTTTACCAAAAAACGTTGCATTTACTAAATAATGACTGTCGGCGAGACACGAGGGAGTCATGTAGCACTTTATTAAAAAACTACTAAATAACCAAATAACCGTAGACACGTTTATCAACAAAAAAATATAGCTTGTCAGGTGTTGTCTCCAATAACATTAACTCGGATTTTAAACCTTGAAGTTGTTAAACAAACCTGTAGCATAAATGTCATTATCAAAAAGGTTTGATAGTCGGTGTTTGTCAGCCACACATTTGAGTCTTATTTCAACGTTGTGTGTCAGTACAAAGTCTATAACCCCTAGGTTTGAATGAGGATTTCGACACGAGTGCTATGAATGAATAAATTACTTAGACACTATTATGTTCAATGCTATGAATGAATGAATGAATGAATGGACTTTATTGTCATTGCTACAGTACAGGTACCAAACAACGAAATTTAGGAGGGGTGGCTCCCCTGGTGTTAGGAAAGGAAAAAAAAAAAAACTTTTAGAAAAAGAATAAAATCACAAGAAGGTAAGGAGCTGGTTTACATAAATAAAGGCTATGTACACAATCCACTGTACTATACTGCACAGATAGTCAACTAGGGTTGTCATATTGCACAATAGTATTTTTTCACGTTATTTAAAGTGTCACAGTTTGCAGGCTTGAAATGTACATGTTTGTGCCTCAGCACTACACCTGATTTTTTCAGTCCAGCAGCTGCCATACAATCCGTCCAGACTGTCCTGGGCCCAGAACTTAGGTCTTTGCTGTGTTCAGGGCCTTGACGGCCCTGTGGTAGAAGCAGTTCTTCAGTCTGTTTGTCTTAGCGGCCGGGGTCCTGTACCTCCTTTTCGAGGGCAGCCTGATAAAGTGTACGTGCCCAGGGTGGGTCGGGTCCCTGGAGATCTTGGAGGCCTTCCCGAGACAGCGTGTGTTGTACAGCTCTTCCAGAGAGGGGAGGGGGGCGCCGGTGATCTTCTGTGCTGTTCTCACGACTCTCTGTAGCGCATTTCTCTCCGCTGTTGTGCAGCTGTAGAACCAGTTGCAGATGCCGTAGGTGAGGATGCTCTCCACTGCGCCGCGGTAGAAGGCCACCAGTATCTCCTGCTTGTTGTGTTCTTTCCTGAGGCATCTCAGGGTGTATAGCCGCTGTTGTGCCCTCTTGATGGTGCCTTTTGTGTTGTCCTTCCAGGTCAGGTCATCCCGCATGTGATGTCCCAGGAATCGGAGGGTTGAGACTCTCTCCACGCTCTCTCCGTCGATGAGCAGGGGCTGGATCTCTGACTTTTTCCTCCTGAAGTCTACGATGAATTCCTGGGTCTTTGACTTGTATATGATAACTACTGCCTGATGTCGGCATGTTGTAGCATGTAGGGCCTATCGTTTTTGTTCTGCTATGTATATATATATTGTAAATATTTTTATGTATTTTGGTGTTTCTTGTCTTATGAACACTTGTGTATGTGTTTTTGTAGTCCACTAAATCTAGGACTACAATTCCCTTGATGCCTAGCCACTAGGTGAAATATCTGGCACAGGTGTGCATTGGCTAATCAAGTGATGTTGTTTGAACCCTCTACACCACTGCATTCACTTGTCACTGCTTTATGTCTGAAGAAGGTCAATAACCGAAAGCTCGCAGTAAACTACGTTTTTTGCACAGATTTGAGTGTGCGGATGCAGATTTTCTGTACAACGTTGTGCGTCTTGCAAGGAGGAGCGCAACTGAGGATCCGAGGGGGTTCAAACGTGCTCCGATGGTCCTGATGTGAATAAGGGACGCACAAGACAACGACAATAGTCCTCTCTCTCCCCCTTCCCCCCCCCCCTCTCTCTCTCTCTCTCTCTCTCTCTCTCTCTCCCCCCCTTCCTCTCTTTCTCTCTCCCTTCCTCTCTCTCTTTCCCTCTCCCCCCCTTCCTCTCTCTCTCCCTCTCTTCCTCTCTCCCTTCCCATCTCTCTCCCTCTCTCCCCTTTCCTTCCTCTCTCTCCCCCTTTATCACGCCCCCTTTCTCTCTCTCTCACCCCCCTTCCCCTCCCCCACTCCCCCTCTCTCCCCCTTCCCCCCCACCTTCCTCTCTCTCTCTCCCCCCCTCTTCTTCCCCCCCCCCTTCCTCTCTCTCTCTCTCCCTTCCCTTCTCTCTCTCTCTCCCTCTCTCCCCTTTCCTTCCTCTCTCTCCCTTTCTCTCTCTCCCCCCTCCCTCTCTCTCCCCCCCCTCCCTCTCTCTCCCCCTTCCCCTCCCCCCCCCTCTTCCCTCTCTCTCTCTGTAAATCACTGCCGAGGGGAAGACACCAGCTGCATCTCAGCCTCTCCTCCCTCCTCCTCTGTGCATGCTGCTCACAGGCGCTGGCGACAAAGGGACGCATGGTTCTCCAAAGGCTCGAGACACATCAGCACAGACATATAAAACGTTGATGGAGGCTTATGCAATTGCTTGAAAACATTGACGCGTTTCCCTGAATCTGACATCAATTAACAGGTACGGTTGTACCATCGCTAAACATACTTGAATAGTTCTGACAGGCCTAGGTGTTGTTCGATATGGTGTAGCCTAAATGCTCTATGATATCTGTAAATATTTCTCTTTAGATAATAAACCCATGCCTATTATATTGTTATATATTAATAAGCTATAATCATCGGTGTCGACACGGGTAAACGGCAGCTTATTATAGTTGTGAATGTGATTCATTTCTCCGACAGCATGCAATTAGGGTGTGTGCTGTCTTGTAAAAGGTGCAGGTTGACTCTGTCAGAAATAAGAGACGATATTTTTTATTAAGATTTGGAACCAGTTTATTATTCAACATGTGTGATACTCTGTCCGACAGCATGCCAGAGGAAAGGGAGACTGCGTAAATGGCTTTTCTGGTTTATTTTGTATATTTATTATGTTCTCATTGTAAATGTGCACCTTGACTGTGTCTAGGTTTGACTGTGTCTATCTGTGACTGTGTCTATGGGGTTTGACTGTGTCTAGGTTTGACTGTGTCTATCTGTGGCTGTGTCTAACTGTGACTGTGTCTGTCTTTGACTGTGTCTATCTGTGACTCTGTCTGGGTTTGACTGTGTCTCTTTGACTGTGTCTATCTGTGACTGTGTCTATATTTGACTGTGTCTATCTGTGACTGTGTCTATCTGTGACTGTCTATATCTGTGACTGTATCTATCTGTGACTGTGTCTATCTGTGACTGTGTCTATCTATGACTGTATCTATCTGTGACTGTGTCTATCTATGACTGTATCTATCTTTGACTGTGACTGTATCTATCTTTGACTGTGACTGTGTCTAGTGTTTGACTGTGTCTATCTGTGTGTCTATCTGTGACTGTGTCTAGTGTTTGACTGTGTCTAGGTGTGACTGTGTCTACCTGTGACTGTCTAGGTTTGACTGTGTCTATCTTTGTGTCTTTGACTGTGTCTGGGTTTGACTGTCTATCTGTGACTGTGTCTATCTGTGACTGTGTCTATCTGTGACTGTCTCTCTGTGACTGTATCTCTCTGTGACTGTGTCTATCTGTGACTGTGTCTGGGTTTGACTGTGTCTCTTTGACTGTGTCTATCTGTGACTGTGTCTAGTGTTTGACTGTGTCTAGGTGTGACTGTGTCTACCTGTGACTGTCTAGGTTTGACTGTGTCTATCTTTGTGTCTTTGACTGTGTCTGGGTTTGACTGTCTATCTGTGACTGTGTCTATCTGTGACTGTGTCTATCTGTGACTGTTTCTATCTGTGACTGTCTCTCTGTGACTATCTCTCTGTGACTGTGTCTAGGTGTGACTGTGTCTACCTGTGACTGTCTAGGTTTGACTGTGTCTTTGATTGTGTCTGGGTTTGACTGTCTATCTGTGACTGTATCTATGTGACTGCATCTCTCTGTGACTGTGTCTCTCTGTGACTGTGTCTCTCTGTGACTGTATCTCTGTGACTGTATCTCTGTGACTGTGTCTCTCTGTGACTGTGTCCATCTCTGACTGTGTCTGGGTTTGTCAATCCACAGCCATGGAGCATCACTTCACAGTCATGGGACTCGAACACTTCGACGAGCGGGACAAGGCTCAGCGGTATAACCGCGGGAGCTCTCGGGCGAACGGCCTCCCCAGTCCCACTCACAGCGCCCACTGTAGCCTCTACCGGACCCGGACCCTCCAGGCCCTGAGCTCAGAGAAGAAAGCCAAGAAGGTCAGCTTCTACCGCAACGGAGACCGCCACTTCAAAGGGATCGTATACGCTATCTCCCAGGATAGATTCAGGTCCATAGACGCCCTCCTGGCCGACCTCACTAGGTCTCTGTCCGACAATGTCAACTTGCCCCAGGGAGTCCGGACCATTTACTCCATCGACGGGACACAGAAGATCACCAGCATGGATCAGCTGGTGGAAGGTAAGCAGCAAATGGGTCGTGCCAGAATGGACCTGGATGGACCGGTCTTCTGGACACAGGATTATTTGAGGATGTCCTCTGGCCGTAATGGTAGATGAATTGAATTGAATATAACTTTATTGTCCACCAAGGTGGAAAATTATCTTCGACTCACCAAACAGAACAATCAACACAAGAAGCCAGAAGTCAACTAGCACCACATAAAACACAAACAGACACAGAGACAGGGCTGCACATTAGAAACACATCAAAACAGTTCATGTCTGTGGCTTCCGTCACCAATGCTTTGGTCTATCACATGAGAGACCTAGCAGGGGTCGAATCCTGCTGATCAGTCAGTACTTTACCGTAGGTGAAGTATTGAATACGTGTTCTATTTCATTCTTCTTGAAAATTCAAACAGACAGCTGTTTAGAACAGACAAGAGTACAGTTGGCCTTTTCCTGTAGGCCTGTCCGTTGTGCATGGTTTGTCCAGTGTTTGCTGTCGGTTAAATATATACATTTACGTTTTACATTTTTGCTGTTTAGCAGATGCCTTATTCCAAAGCGACTTACAAGTAAGTAAGTGAATCATCAATCCACCAGTCGTAGCAGGAAAAGCAATCTAGCTCAGGCCAGCGGCCATTGGCAGTCGTCATGCGAGAAGAAGAAAGGTTTTATTTTATTCGTAGACACTGGAGAAACAGTGCAAGGGGTGTAGTAGAAATCTCAGGAGAAACAGTATAGGGGGGGGAAGCAAGCGTCTCTGGAGACACAGTGCAGGGAGGTAGTAGATGTTTCAGGAGAAGCAGTATGGGGGGGGTGGGGGGGAGCAGGCGTCTCTGGAGACAGTGCAGGGGGGTAGTAGATGTCTCAGGAGGAGCAGTTAAGGTGTAGCCTGAAGAGATGGGTCTTCTGCAGACCAGCTGCAGCTTATTTTTGCTTACTACACTCACTTGAATACATCCTGCTGGAAAACTGTTCCATAACTCATAGAAAAGTATGCAATTGCTGTATCCAGCGATTTTGGTTTGACAAAAGTATCTGTTTCTTCTACATTACCTACAGGAGAAAGCTATGTATGCGGGTCCATAGAACCCTACAAGAAGCTGGACTACACCAAGAACATAAACCCTAACTGGTCGGTTGGAGTGAGGACCGGTGCGTCTGCCCGAGCTCCCTCGTCCCTCTGCAGTGCTCAGGCCGGCTCCCTAGAAACACTGGATAAGGACTTCATCCGGCCTAAACTGGTGACCATCATTCGCAGTGGGGTCAAGCCTCGCAAGGCTGTACGCATCTTGCTCAACAAGAAGACCGCCCACTCCTTTGATCAGGTCCTGACTGACATCACAGACGCCATCAAACTGGACTCTGGGGTAGTCAAGAGGCTCTACACTGTTGACGGGAAGATGGTAGGTGGCCAAATGACCATTCCATGTGCTGTTGACAGGGTTCCCATGGGTCCTTGAAATCCTTGAAAGTTTGTGAATTTGAGAAAAAGAAATCAAGGTCTTAAACGTTTTTGAAAATAGACATGGGTCCTTGAGAGTCCTTGAAAGGTGCTTGAAAGTCCTTGAAAGGTGCTTGAATTTGATGTTTCAGAAGGTGTGGCAACCCTCTGTTGAGCTATTTACTTGATTTTCCCCCTTAATCTCTCCCCGATACATACATACGCTTCCCTTTATCTACAGTGCTTTTTTCATGCATTGATGTTGGTGATGGATGGGACAGTTTAATTAGTTGTTGTTCCTGTACACCACGGTGAAGTAACACTGCCCATTGAGTTATCAAGGCCAGCATTACGAAAGTACACAGAGCTACAAGCAAGCTGCAAGCTTTACCATAAGTAAAAATAACTGCAATAACATTTTTTTTAATGTATTTTTGCCCTTTCTAGTATATTTGGGAGACATACAGAACACCCCCCCCTGGTGTTGTATCCTTCTAACTCAACTGCCTATTCCAAACGAAAGCATTATTACCCAGGACATCTGTTCCAAACCACTTATAATGGATGGATGGCAGTAGGGGGGAGAGGAGGGGAGCACAGCCTTTGCGTCTCTCATCAGGCCTAGACTGTCAGCAGTAGTGATGTGCTGTTTAGGACGCTGGAACAGTGTCACCCAGCCTACTCCAGATCCTCTCCTTCCACCCCCACACCCCCTCAGCCCTCTCTGTGACATCACCACACCCCCTCAGCCCTCTCTGTGACATCACCACACCCCCTCAGCCCCCCACATTCACTCAGCCCTCTCTATGACATCACCACACCCCCTCAGCCCCCCACATTCACTCAGCCCTCTCTATGACATCACCACACCCCCTCAGCCCTCTCTGTGACATCACCACACCCCCTCAGCCCCCCACATTCACTCAGCCCTCTCTATGACATCACCACACCCCCTCAGCCCCCCACATTCACTCAGCCCTCTCTATGACATCACCACACCCCCTCAGCCCTCTCTGTGACATCACCACACCCCCTCAGCCCTCTCTGTGGCCCACACCCACACCCTCTCAGCCCTCATGGCCCTGTGAGGTCCAGCGCCACAGAGCCCGAAACAGAGACACTCTTATTTTGTCAACAACACACATCAGCACCACTCACCCAGCGACTGAGAGACAAGTCGGTTGTGAGAGTGACTGACAACACATCAGAAAAAGCATTAATTGTAGACAAAACTGTCTTCTGTCAGGGGCTCTGGGTGGGTGAGAGGAATGGGATGCAGGGCTATTAATTGACTAATGGATATCAAGATGATATGGTGATTATGTACCGGATTTTATTACGTTTAGGAAATACATTGGCAATATTATTTGATTTAGCTTTCTAGCTACATCTTGTTCAATTACGTGTTGTAGGCTACATCCCTGGTCCCTGACGAATAAACAAATAATAATACATTGGAAATCATATGATGTATGACAAACACATTCAAATGAGATGCAGGTGCTATAAATAGGAGAAGTAAAAACACCAAAAGTAGAATTGGGAGGAGTGTTATATCTAGAACTATGACTATTTAAAGACCTTAATTTGTTTATGTCTGGATTATAAATTCAGTGTTGTAATGTTTTCTGTATTTGGGGGGTGTAGGAATAAAGCATTACATTCTAATGCTGACAGGAATATCCTGGGTTGTTGTTATATCCAGTACTGTGTACACATCTGCAAAAATGGGGAAATAAAACCCCAAAACAATTTCAAACACGTAACTTTAAAATGTCTCTTCAGGAATACGAGTCACAACACACTGTTGGTTAACCTGACAGGGTGTTGAATGACTGGGTTCATGCTTTCAACATTTTCTATATATGAATATAATAATAATAGTATTTTTTTTCAAAATATACGCTCCTTAGTACTATTATTATAATTATTATCAAGGATTTGCGATTATTTGTCTTTTTTTGTTTTCTTTTTTTTCCCCCCTCAACGGTTTCTATGGTGATCTGCTTGCCTGAGCTGGTTGCTTAGCAACAGCCTCTGCGGCGGAGGTGTGCGGTAGTGACATCACAATTTGTAAAGCCTCATTGTTTCAGTCAGGGTTGCCAGATGGGATTGACAATTTCCAGCCTAACCACAGTAAAAAAAACACCAAAAACCACCAGCCCAAAACCTGTATTGTCAGAAAACCGCAAATTACTATTGGGCAGGTGCCCATCTCCTGCCTTTAAACTGTTTGTCTGTTACTGTAAAATAAAAAGAACCTGCACATTGTATGTTGCTACTAGGGTGTGTGTGTTTTAACTTAATACATTTTGTAACTTTCAGGCACTGACATTTTGATACTGCCTAAATGCTATTTATCCAGCCCAACCCTATAATAATAATAATAATAATAATACTACTACTACTACTACTACTACTACTACTACTACTACTACTACTACTACTACTACTACTACTACTACTACTACTACTACTACTAATAATAATAATAATAAATGCTATTTATCCAACCTAAATGCTTTTTTTTAAAGACCCAGTGTGATCAAAAGTAGCCCATTCGGCGGGAACCCACCCCATCTGGCAACCCTGGTTGCAGTACAGCTTGTCTCAGTCCCATTACTGTTAAGACAGGGCAGTAAACTGTTACAGGGCACTTTCTGTCAATCAATAAATGAAGAGGTAGTCGTTTATTGAAACATCACTGAATCATTTACATAATCTATCACACTCAGACATTGGGATTACAATACAATTTAGTTTGTGAATTATGCATATGGAGCTGTAAGGGTACTTAGGTGTTTATAGCCACTTAGGGACTCAGATCAGAGAAGCGAAACACACACTAAAGTATATTAGTACACTAAATTGATATTAAAATGACCCATCTTAAATTGTACTAAAGTTGTATTTAATATACTGAAATTGTAATTATGTAGGCTTAAGTATACTTGTAAAATTGACCTCTTAATTCATATTTAAGTATACTTATAATGAGATTATCTGAAGTACTTTCAACACACTTGGAGAGTAAATGTAGTCATGTTAAAAGTGACTGTCAAATTATATTATAATTGAATTATAATATTATAATTAATAATGTGTCAATACCATATTGTATTCATGAATTATCCTTTAATTACTATCATATAGTACTCAGAGGAATTTGTCAGTCATGCGCTTACAGGTGCTTATTCTTATCTCGTTTTTGAAGGTAGGTTATTTAGTGGCCCAGTATACTTTCCTATAAGTGCTAGGATGTACTGTGCTTGGCAATGCAATTTGACTGAAGTGATTTAGTTTTTGGCCTGTCTGTGGCCTGTCACCAGCTGCTGAGTGGCAGGTGTGTCTGTGGTTCATCCATTCTGCTGTGGGCAGGTGTGTCTGTGGCTCATCCATGCTGAGCCATATTGTTGGTAATATGTTCACTCTTGTCGATGTTAAGTACTGCACACAGCATTCTGGTGTAGCACCCATCTAGGGACTTCTGCAGGGTAGGCTTCAGGGTATTATGTGCCACAACACCAATATGATGCTTTTCAGAATCTCGTTGGAATCTCAAAGGGTAGTTGCCATACGTGCCAGTGTGTGCATACAGTAAGTAACAGTATAGAGCATACAGTAATGGCACCGGAGAATAATAATAATAAACTTATATAGCGCTTTTCTAGACACTCAAAGACGCTTTACAAACTGAAAATATCGAGTAGTAATAATAAAAAGAAACAAAATAGAAATAAAAGAAAGGGGCCTAATTAAGGTAGTTCTGGGGACACATGGGAAGGGGAGGGGGAGAGGGTTAACTGGTGAAGGCGAGCTTGAAGAGGTGGGTTTTGAGGGCCTGTTTAAATGTTGGGAGGGTGTTGGCCTGTCTGATGTGGAATGATAGAGAGACATCATTCAGACAGCAGCAGGTCCTGTAAGGAGAGGAGGCGTGGACATGGCTGTGATCCTCTGGCCTTGCATGGTACAGAGGCGATGAGCTGAGAGCATCTGCATGATTGAGGAGGTCTGAATGGAGACTTTGCCCGCGGCAATCCCATTCCCACTGTGACAGATGTGGCAGGGTAATTGTATTACACACACTGCTAACCCCTGCCTGCTAGTGTAATGAGTCAATGTGTCTAGACAACATTCAGCATCAACATAAGACTCAGGACATCCTTCAGTACATGATAGCAGGGGCCTTACACAACTTCCAGATGTGACATTTGAATACCGCTGTCACTGCTGGGTCTGGTAAACAACACATTAGTTTTCTAGATATTAGATGTCTCATTCAGAGAGAGGTGTCTGGGTAGGATTCATTGTGCTTTGTCAGAGAGCAGCAGCTACACCTGTGAGATCCAATCATTTTGTGACTTTTGCCATTTCGAAACACACTTACCAACACTGACTTACCAGAAACACCTGTCAAGCCAATTGTCCCATTACTTTTGGTGCCCTGAAATAGCAGGACTGTCATTTCCAAATGGTGAAAGCAATGTGTCCCCAAATACTCTTGAGAGTCACTACTTTAACCTAATGTGATTTAAAATCCAAAACTTCAAATCCAAACTTTTTTGGAGCCAAAAGATTAAAAAATGCTTCACTGTCCCATTACATTATGCAGAGCGCTGTGAGCCTCTGCTCTGTCCACTGTGGTATGATGGGATATTCTGATAGCCATCTTTGAGAAGAAAGAGAGTGAAACCCAGAGACATGGGAGAATAAAGATAAAGAGAAGAAAAGAAAGAACAGACTATAGAGAGGAGAGAGAGGGTAGAGTGTAGAGAGGGTAGAGGAGAGAGAGGAGAGATGATAGAGAGAACAGACTATAGAGAGGAGAGAGGGTAGAGAGGATGGAGAGGAGAGGATGGATAGAGAGGAGAGCATGGATAGAGAGGATGGATAGAGAGGATGGAGAGGAGAGCATGGATAGAGAGGAGAGAGGATGGAGAGGATGGAGAGGAGAGCATGGATAGAGAGGAGAGAGGATGGAGAGGAGAGCATGGCTTCTCAATGGCCTCCCACTGTACCCTTCTGCTGAGGGGACCTGCTCAGTCTCCTCTTTCACCTCTCCATGGGTACCTCAACACATTACTGCCATAACCCAGATTGTACTCTATGTATTTGGTGTTAGTATTGTTATGAGTATAATGTATTTGTCTACAATTGCTGTAGTGCAGGGGGTAGAGCCGGTGTCTAATGATCGCAAGGTTGGCAGATCTGCGGTTCGAACCCCGGCTGGCCACATGTCGAAGTGTCCTTGGGCAAGACACTGAACCCCAAATTAGGGCTGCAACAACGAATCGTTGAAATCGATAAAAATCGATAATGAAATTCGTTGGCGACGAATTCCATTATCGATTCGTCGGGTCTTGTTCCATAACAAACCTACTTCCTGTTGACGCACGCCACGCTGTCTTGCTGAGCCGGTGTAGGCATCGCGAATCATAGCGAATCATAGCGCTGCCTATGGCCGGAAAGGGCAGGACCTATGACCGGAACCGGAAAAGTGGGAAAATCCGGTACCTACACCGGCGCGGCGGCTACATTTAAATGATTGATTGAGAATGTTTATTTTGGTCCCCTATACAATTTACAATACAGATATAAATGTTTTTTACACAGTCACAATTCATAACACCAGGACCAAAAAGGTGTAGGCTGAAGCCGTGGCTTATTGCGCCTACCCTTGTTACATGTATGCATGTCCCCCCATGAATGCATAATCAAAACATTGAAACTTTTATAAACAAAATTTCACTTACGCATGTCAACAAAAAGTTCAAAAAATACCAAACAAAAACTATATTTAAACCTCTGTTTTATACTTGTTAATCATCTTATTTTTAAATAATTTTCAAAATCCTTTTAGTGTACTACACATTTTCATTTCCTTTTCAAAAGTATTCCATAAATTAACTCCTTTAACTGTTATACATCTTTGTTTTGCATTTGTTCTAATCTTTGTTTTCATAAACATACATATTCCTCTGAGTTCATAATTACTCTGTCTAACTTAAAATAGTCTCTGGATACAGTCTGGATCATGGCGGAGGCGGAGAAAACGACTCAACCAAAATCGTCCACGGTATGGGAGCACTTCACATTAAAAGCTACTAAAAAATGGTGCAACCTATGCAAAACCGATCTTGCATGGCACGGGAGCACAACGGTGATGCGAGAACACCTTAAAAGGAGATGCACTTGTGAGTTCTGGCGAAGCGTCAGCTAAATGACTGTAATGTAATGCGATAGCCAGTGAGTGTTTGCTCGCATTCATGAATTCAATATTGCATGACAAGTGTATTTAGCTAGCTGGCTAACATCAGTGGTAGAGCACGGTGATAAGCTAAAGGCTAGCTAGTGGTAGCCTACCAAGCTACCAGTGAGGCACTGACTGTAGCCTAGCCTATTGTATGGAGTGAGAGGACACATTGCATTGTTTTGGAGCATATCTGTTATATAAAAACATTAGTGTCTTGTCTGTAGCCTATATTGCACTTTGGGTTACTGACCTTTACATTAAGCAAAGTTATTACCTAAAACAATGCATGTATTGAGCTACAGTTCAATTACTTTATTGAAACAATCTACCGCCATAGTCCATGGCCTGTTGTTAAACCTATTTGATGTAGCAAAGTCTTTTTTATTTATATTATTTATTATTTTTTATTAATACTTATTCATTTTGCACATGTATATGTATAGGCCTGGCCGATTTAGAAAACATAAAATAAAATTTGCAAAAGAAATCTGTTTTTTTTTCTTTTTCATTTGTATCCGATTAATTGATGAATCGAAAAAATAATCTGCAGATTAATCGATTATCAAAATAATCGTTAGTTGCAGCCCTACCCCAAATTGCTCCCAGTGAGTGGGCCGGCGCCTTGCATGGTAGCTTGCCGCCACTGGTGTGTGAATGTGTGTGTGAATGGGTGAATGAGAGGCCGTTGTAAAGCTCTTTGGATAAAGGAGCTAAGTGCAGTCCATTTACCATTTTATTAACATTTACAGGCAAGACTACTGGGATGGTATGAGTAGTGTGAGCTGTGTGGTGAGTAGATGCTCTTGTCACTGACTCCACAGTAAAGCTGTGTTTCAGATGTAGGTGTGTCTTAATGGAGCTGCCTGTCTGTGCACTGTGCTGACTTGCACTTTTAAAGCCGGTCATCATTCATTTCTGAGAATCCAGCTGGAGTTATGTAACAGCCTGCTGTGACACAGCATCATGACAGGGTTTAATGAGATTCACATATGCTATATTGTCTTATTTTACACGTTTACAACATATTACATCCATAGTTGTTTGAGTATGATTACTAAGTTAGCATGATTATGATTATGAAATCCGGCATCAATGTTCTACAACATTATTATATTATATACAATTATATTTAAATGTGATTTGTTCAATAGGACTATATGCCTAGTAGTGAAATAAATGCTTTTCCCCATGTGTGGTACACTGTTTGTGAGCGTCCACATGTAAATGGACTGACTTATAATATAAGTGCCTTATATTATAGCACCTTATTCCAAAGCGTTTTACAATGGCCTCTCCAATGGCCTCTCCATTCACACACACATTCACACACCAATGGTGGCAAGCTACCATGCAAGGCGCCGGCCCCGCTCACTGGGAGCAATTTGGGGTTCAGAGCCTGGGCCAGGGCTCGAACCGCCAATCTGTCAACCTTGTGATCATTAGACGCCGGCTCTACCTCCTGTGCCACAGCGCCACAGCCACCCCATGTAAAAAAGTTATGTACTGTAATTTTGCTATTTGGCCTGCATCCTTTGAGGATGCTTACTGGTCTTTTCTTCAATTAATTTCATTCTAAAGTAAAGTATGCTGAAGTATGCTCACATCCTAAAAACAGTGCATCGTCAGTGATATGGACATTTCCTGGTGAGACGGCAGCTTGCCAAACTCTCCATAATTAACGACAGTAAAGCTGAGAGACAATGGGCCTTTCTCTTTTCAGGATGTTGCAAGTACGATTTAATTGTTCGTGAACAAGCGGCTTGTTCATACGCATAAAGCCAGAGGTTCATCACCACAGACGGCTCACTTCATCCATATCCAGATCTACGGGGCTCCAAACCAAAGGTTGCCTTTTATATATCTCAGCGTGTGAATTCTAGACACGGTCTCAGATATCTCTGTTGTCCTATTCCTTGTGTCCCGGACTGTGTTTGAGATGGAATACTTAATGCCTGCGTTAACCACAGAAAACCTTGCATAGATCGATATATGCGCCAGGCTGCCCTGAACCACTGGGATGGTGGGGGTGTGTGGGGGTGTGTGGGGGGGCACTTGTTAGTGCTGCTGTGTCACTGAGCTAGCAGAGATAAGAGATCAGTACAGAGCAGGTAGGATAGAGTCTGCTTCTATTCACTGTCATGCCTGCCCTCTCACCAGGACTTGTCTGTCCCTTATCACGTGATCATGATCACCTGCATGATACCATTAGAGACCTCAGACCAGCCTTTTAAATATCGTTAGCCTCGTAGCATAATTGCCGAAGTCATATTTTGGCCAAATTTAGATATCTGCCTAACTCTACTCTCCTAACACTGCTGGTTCACTGGGCATTATTGCCTCTATGACATTAGCCTATCAGAATGCTTGTTACATTCCAAAATCACTATCTGCCCAAGTCATCTCTTTGACATAGGCACTTTTGACACTATATACAAAGATGGCTCGGCTGACCACAAGTGAAGCATGACGTAGGCAATTATGCTATGAAGCTAACAATATGAGAAAGTTATTTTCTGAAAATATTACATACTTTGAACCAAATTAATATAGAATGAGAAATGGAATCCTGTGTCTACAACAAAGGATTAAATCCCAGAGCCACTCCTGTCCTTTTCATTGTCTAAAAACAGCTGGGATTCTGTCTGGTCTCCTTGGTGATGGTTGTGTGGCCTCTTTCCTTCACACTCAGTATGTGTGTGTGTGTGTGTGTGTGTGTGTGTGTGTGTGTGTGTGTGTGTGTGTGTGTGTGTGTGTGTGTGTGTGTGTGTGTGTGTGTGTGTGTCGGGGGGTGGGGGATCTGACTTGCAGCCCTCCACCAATCTCCATTGTTTATTTAAGAATCTTATGATGCAAATAAGATGACATCACAATGACCTGTGATGACTCCTCCAGATTAGCTCATGTGCTGGGTCACCTCCTATTCGGTTGTTAAGTCGTGACGTGTTTCCGGGTCCAAAGTTGGCTGAGGCGCTGTCTTCGAAATGCCAAAATAATAATAATAATAAATTATATTTATATAGCGCTTTTCCGAGGTTCAAATACCCTGACAATATGGAGAAAACGGGAAAGTGCTGTGTCCCTTGTTGTATGAATAGATCCGAGTCTAAAAAACGATTAAACTGTCATTCTACCGCTGTAGTTCACTGGTACTCTGGTGCGGGGAATTTCTGGTTTGGACCCGGAAATGGCTAAACGTCACTTTTGACGTCAGACTTAACAACTGGATTAACACTAGAACAGCCATGGATGGGGTCATTTGACCAAACGAGTAACATTTCTTTCTATACCTTTGCACATGACTTTTCCTAGATATGTGCGTTCTACCACCCAGTATCCTTACATTTTCAAAATCACACCAGGATAAGCTAATAGAAAGATATTTCACAGTTTTTTCTGTGTAGGAGGCAGGCTAATTTACAAGACGTTCCAACTAGTGGTCGTTGTGTGTAAGTAGCAGCTTCCCATTGTAAAGACTACGGTAATTTGACTCTTATAGTAGGTAAAATAGGCACGGCTGTTCTAGTGTTAAACCTTTTGTTTGTTAGAGTAGCCCTAAGGCATAAGAGCTGCCGTTGGAAGACACCTGATGGAATGAATTCGTTTTAGATTCCAAAATCTCTAAACTAGCCCTTAGACAATAAAGCCCCCATATGAATCTAGTGCTCTAACCAGTTGAAGTGTACAACTCTCTGGGACATGTTGCTGACACACAGGCTCTATCAAACCTAGGTTTTTAGATACATGACCATACTCGGGGTGGCTGTGGTTCAGGAGTTAGAGCCGGCGTCTAATGATCGCAAGGTTGGCAGATCGGTGGTTCGAGCCCCCGGCTGGCCACATGTCGAAGTGTCCTTGGGCAGGACACTGAACCCCAAATTGCTCCCAATGAGCGCGGCCGGCACCTTGCATGGTAGCTTGTCGCCATTGGTGTGTGAATGTGTGTGAGAATGGGTGAATGAGAGGCCGTTGTAAAGCGCTTTGGAATAGTGAATGCCATACGGTGTGATGGGCGGTAGGACCGTCCATTCATATCCACCTCCATCTTATGCACAGGTTTTATTGGAGAGAGACATTGCTCCATTAATAATGTAGTAGACGTCAGAATGGTGCATCTCTGTGGTGTTAGATGTTGTCTGCGTTGCTGTAGTGATACCACACCACCAGTGGAGGCTGGTGACTTCCAGAATTGAGGAGGCCAATTTTTTCCGCTTGCTCGCTTCACTTGCGATGGAATGTTCCCTGTTCTTCTTATCTCTGAAGAAATGACATTGCTGTAAGTCTATGAGCCTGCCTGATAATTAACTAAACTTTTTTTAAAATATATTTATATTAAATATATTGAATAAAACTACATTTGATAAAGAAACTGTTACTTATCTTTTTTATATGCTAAACTTGATTAAATTGATGATTACATGTTGAAGCTGTAGAAGAAGAAGAAGAATGAAACATTTAGGCTAAACAAAATTGTTTTTTAACCACATAATTATCAAATTCCTGCCTTTTACACATGTTCACTGGGCATTTATATTACATCCAAATGTCATTTCTCAACTTAATTATCAGGCAGGCTCATAGACTTACAGCAATGTCATTTCTTCAGGCAGGCACATAGGCTAAGCTCTGCACAATGAATTCCATCAATCAGAACTTTCTGATTGTAGCTTACACTCCAAATAGTGTTGCTGCCTTTGGCCAGCACAAAGACAGATAAGAAGAACAGGGAACATTCCATCGCGAGTGAAGCGAGCAAGCGGGAAAAAATTGGCCTCCTCGAAATCGACTACATAAAAAATAAAACTGTTCAATAAATCCTAAATGTTGTCTACCTATTCGATGTATAAATCGCGCCAGAATCTCGCCGACTTCCGAGGTCATTTTAAGCAAAAGTATTTGGCCAAATGAGCTATTATTTTCAGGGATAATAGCCATGGGTGTTCTAGACGTGTCCTGCAAAGGACAAGTTGACAGGTAGCCACTATGGCAAGTGTTTCTTTGACTGAAGTGACTGGCGAATTCTCAAAATGGCTTCATGTGATTGGACGAACAAAATGTAAATCTTTCAGCCCTGGACTCAATGCTGCCCACCCATTTTCAGTGATTTGGCCAATCACATATTGCCATGAAAAAAATTGCATTACATTGACTTCTAAGAGAAACCACTTTCCTGGGGAGGCCTGGCCTCCCTCAATACAAACGGATAGGGATTCTGGCCTGTAGGTGCTTTACAATAGCAATAATGGGTTTTAGCCATGGAAAAATTCAGATTTATGAACAAAACGGAAATAATATTAATATTTTTAAAAAATATATGTTTTTTGTTAAATAATAATTTATATTATTATAAATTATTAATTATTATTATATATATATAATTATTGCTTTTTTAAATCTCTCTCTCTTCTCTCAAATTATTGGGGAGGCCAGGCCTCCTCCACCTCTATGGAGGAGCCTCCACTGCACACCACCACGCTAGCTGTTGTTCAATAACAGAGTCAGTTCCTGTGTGCTCCTGAAGCTCTCTCCCTCTCTCCTCTCCTCTCCCTTCTCTCTCCCTCTCCTCTCCCTTCCCTTTCTCCCTCTCTCTGAGCCCTTCCCTCTCTCCCTCTCTGACTCTTTCCCTCTCTCCCTCTCTCCCTCTCTCCTCTCCCTTCCCTCTCTCCCTTCCCTCTCTCCCTCTCTCCCTCTCTCCCTCTCTCCCCCCTTCCCTCTCTCCCTCCCCCCCTTCCCTCTCTCCCTCTCTCCCCGTCCCTCTCTCCCTC
The DNA here is from genome assembly GCF_963989245.1 of Nansenia antarctica. Taxonomy (NCBI): domain Eukaryota; kingdom Metazoa; phylum Chordata; class Actinopteri; order Argentiniformes; family Microstomatidae; genus Nansenia; species Nansenia antarctica. The sequence goes on from NC_137674.1 coordinate 82,714,299, forward strand.
TCCATCCCTTCCCTCTCTCCCTCTCTCAGCCCTTCCCTCTCTCAGTCCTTCCCTCTCTCCCCTCCCTGCCCTTCCCTCTCTCCCTCTCTGAACCCTTCCCTCTCTCTCCCTCCCTTTCCTCTCTCCTCTCCTCTCCCTTCCCTCCCTCCCTCTCTGAGCCCTTCCCTCTCTCCCTCTCCATCCCTTCCCTCCCTCCCTCTCTGAGCCCTTCCCTCCCTCCCTCTCTCCCTCTCTCAGCCCTTCCCTCTCTCTCTCCCTCTCTCTCTCTCCCTCCCTTCCCTCTCTCCCTCTCTGAGCCCTTCCCTCTCTCCCTCCTTCCCTCTCTCTCCCTCTCTCTCTCCCTCCTTTCCTCTCGACAGGATATGACACGGCAGGAGCTTCATTATCCCTCCCAACGCGCCACACTTAAGCGCAGCAATTAAGCCTTTTTTAAAGTAGTGAAGGTCAGGACTACATCATTTATTTATCATCCTGCTTCCGCGGAGATGAGCCGTCTCAGGGAGATCTGCGGATGTTACGGCTCCGCTCAGCTGCACCACTGCTGTCTGGGCCTCTCCCAGTCTCAGGAGAGGCGGGAGGGATTTATCTGTGAGGAAGTCTTTTCATCGTATCCTTGGTTTAATGAAACCATACTGCCACTCAGTGGCAGAGATAGGTACTGCAGCAGAACCAACTACACCGGTGTTTCCCAAACTGTGGGGCGCGGGGGTACTGCAGGGGGGCGCAGAAATAATATGGGAGGGGAAAAAAATGCACACACAAGAGCTGTAAACAAACACTGCTTGCTTAAGGTTACCATCAGGGGTGTTGGATGATTTTATAATAAAAATTAGAACCTGAATGGAGCGCAGGCCATAAACTGTAACAAAGAGGCAGCGAGGGGGCGCGAGCCCAGGGGGGGCTCCATTCACGTCATTGACGCGCGCTCTCCCTCCCCATCATTCCAGCTATCTAGCAGCAACAACAACAATGGATAAGTTTATGAAAGAGCCAGAAGCTAAACGAAAAGCGAAGGAGCCCATGACAAACGTCCCAAAGCCAAAGTCAAGAAAGTATGATGATACATACCTCTCCCTGGGCTTCACGTCTAATGTGGTCGGTGCGGAGGAACGACCACTGTGTGTCCTCTGTCTCAAAACTTTAGCGGCAGATAGCATGAAGCCTAGCAAGTTGAAACGTCACTTGGAGACCACACACCCGACTGATGTGAAGAAGCCCCTCGATTTCTTCAAGAGAAAACTCCAAGAATACCGTGGTCAGCAGAGCCGTTTCGTTAAAACAGCATCTGTTACGTCTAATGCTCAACTTGCCTCCTACAAAGTGGCATATCGTATCGCCCAGTCTAAAAAACCACACACCATCGCTGAGGAGTTAATACTCCCTGCTGCGATAGATATGGTTTCACATATGATAGACGAGGCAACAGCCCCAAAACTCAAATCTATCCCCCTGTCAAACAACACTATTGCGAGACGCATCAATGACATCTCAGAAGACATGAAAGAGCAGCTTGTTGAGAAAATAAAAGACCAACGCTTTGCGCTCCAGGTAGACGAGGCCACAGATAGTAACAAGGACTGTCTGTTAATAGCGTATGTCAGATACATTGATGCGGAGGGTTTGAGCGAGGATTTGCTATTTTGCAACTATGTCCCAAACAGAGCAACAGCTGATGAACTGTTCAAAATCATAGACAAATACCTGAGTGAAGCCGATCTGAAATGGGAGGACTGTGTGGGGATATGCACCGACGGTGCCCAGGCCATGGCAGGAAAACGGGGAGGGCTCCAGACGCTCATCAAGCGCGTTGCACCGAAAGCAGTGTGGACTCACTGCGTAATACACAGGGAGGCACTCGCGTCAAAGCAGCTGAGTCCAGAGTTGAATGACGTTTTGTCTGATGTTATCACCACCGTCAATTACATAAAAACAAGACCACTGAAAGCTCGCATTTTTTCCGCTTTGTGCGAGGAGATGGGCTCCGAGCACACAGCCGTGCTATTTCACAGCGAGTCGCGTTGGCTCTCTCGCGGAAAGGTGCTGTCCAGGGTGCTATCGCTGAAAGATGAGATCCGAATCTTCTTGGAGGAGGAAGGGAACGAACTTGCCAGCAAGTTTAATGATGAAGACTTCCTCATGAAATTGGCCTACCTAAGCGACATGTTTGAGAAGCTCAATGAATTGAATCTACAGTTGCAGGGCAACAACACACACCTTCCACATCTGGCAGACAGGATACAATCTTTCACACGGAAACAGGACATGTGGGGCAGGAGACTTGAACAGGGGGTCATCGACTCATTTGGGAATCTGAAGGCATTCATCGAGACCAATGGGCTGCAGAGCACAGTGGTTCCATGTATGAGAGAGCACATCTCAGCCCTGAAACAAAGCTTCCAGAAATACTTCTCTGTGGATGACAGTGCCAAATACGACTGGATTAGAGATCCATTTGTTGCACCACCACCTGCCATGTTCAGCACTGCGGAAGAGGAACAGTACATCGACATGACTTCAGAGTCAACCATGAGGCTGCAGTTCACATCCACGACTTTGGCTGGGTTTTGGATTGGAGTGGTGAAGGACTACCCTCTCATTGGACAGAAAGCTGTGGAAATACTGCTGCCTTTTGCAACATCGTACCTGTGTGAGAGGCTTTTCTGCTGTTGCTGCTATCAAAAGCAAATACAGGTCGAAGTTGAACATTGAGAATGAACTGAGAGTGGCAGTCTCAAAACACCGCTTTGAGAAGATTTGCAAGGCAAAGCAAGCACACACAAGTCATTGATCGTAATTGTGATAGGAATGTGAGGAGTAAGAATAGTGATGCAGTAGAAATTAGTTAATGTTGATATGTTGAATATTTCAGTGGCACAGGATCATTTGCCAAGCACTTATGTTCCTTTTCAACCCATAATAAAATATAAAACTATAGTTGGATATTATGTGTCTTGTTATTATTAGAAGAGAAAATGTAATGTTTTTACAACTTTATACAATTAATTATATCAATCTAGGTGGGGACCGGGTTAGGGGGGGCTCGAAAATATTTCCAATTACCCAAGGGGGGCCTGATTGAAAAAGTTTGGGAACCTCTGAACTACACCAACCCAGCCTAACCTTACATTTAACACTAGAACAGCCATGGGTGGGGTCATTTGACCCTGTTTGTATAAAAATGTTATATCTTTGCACTCGATCAAATTTCAGGACCCTCCTTTCATGACTTTTCCTAGATATGTGCGTTCTACCACCCAGTATCCTTACATTTTCAATATCACTTCAGGATAAGCTAGTATAAAGCTATTTTGCAGTTTTTCTGTGTAGGAAGCAGGCTAATTTACAAGCGGCCAACTAGTGGTCGTTTTGTGTAAATAGCAGGTTAGCATTTTAAAGAGGGGCGGTTCTTTTAGTAGGTAAAAAGGCACAGCTGTTCTAGTGTTGAGCACAAAGTACTGTGGTTCAAACGTATGCTCATAGGAGTTCACAAGGGAGGTCAAAGTGAAGTATTTTATAAAAATGTTAAGTTTCAGAATTAAATTCCATGCAAGATTAAAATAAATTGTGTTGAAACCATTATCTGGATAATTACATTGTGTTCAACTTGTTGCAAGTAGAGCTTGTGACAGCCTCCTCAAATACCTGATGCAAACCAGCTATGGAAAAGCTAGCAATTCTACAGTGTGGAATGGGGGTATTTTAACTTCACTTTACCATTTCAACTTGGGTGCTTTCACCCCTCTAACCTCACAACACCACAGCAAGCCCAGCCTTTCAGCTGAGCCTAAATGACTATTGGCAATCAGAGAAATTATGAGACATAGGCATAGTGCTTTCTGCAAATGTGTCCCTGTTACCTATATTTCTCAATCTCTATCCAGTTAGACAAGACAGGCCACTAGGACATTATTCTGTGTTGTTTTGAGTGTGTGTGGTCCTAACATGAACTGTCCTCCAACTTTAATTTATAGTAGTATCATGCAGAGCACAGACCAAACCAGCTGCCTGCAATTGAATGTTTATTTCTCTACCATAAGCTGTCTCCAAAGTCGTTTCCAATTTAAATTCTCGGAAACGACTTTGGAGACGGCTTATGGTAGAGAAATGAAACATTAAATTCACCGGCAACAACTCTGGTGGACATTCCTGCCAATTGCACACCCCCTCAAAACTTGCGACATCTGTGGCATTGTGCTGTGTGATTAACCTGCACATTTTAGAGTGGCCTTTTATTGTGACCAGCCTAAGGCACATCTGTGCAATAATCACACTGTCTAATCAGCATCTGGATATGCCACATCTGTCAGGTGGATGGATTATCTCGGCAAAGGAGAAGTGCACACTAAGACAGATTTAAACAATTTTGTGAACACAATTTGAGAGAAATAGGCCTTTTGTGTACATAGAAAAGGTCTTTGGTCTTTGGTTTTTCAACTCCAAAATTGGAGCAAAAACAAAGTGTTATATTTATATTTATTATTATATTTCTGTTCAGTGTATGTTGAAGGACAATAGTAAGACATGCTGAAGCAAGCCCCCCTTATAATAAGTGAAGAAAAAATTATTGGAATTATTAAATAATTGGAATATCAAGAGTTGGACGTGCTGAAGTCAACGTTCTTCCACAGGATGTTTGATGCATGAAAACAAGCTGAATACTGAGGTTGTGTTGTTTGACTGACAGGTCTCTCTCCATCTTGGTTTCAGGTGACAAGCCTGCAGGACTTCTTTGGTGAAGATGACATCTTCATCGCCTGTGGACCAGAGAAGTTCCGCTACCAGGATGACTTCCTGTTGGATGAAAGTGGTGAGAGACTCAATGAACGTTCACTGTTTTCTGTGACATTCTTTGGTTAATTAAATGATCATGAATAATGATAAGTTTTAACATGGAGGTCTATGAAAACATATTTTTGTATTAACCAATAATTCCCTCCAGAGTGCAGAGTGGTGAAGTCCACCTCCTACGGTCGCATCTCCCCCATGCAGGGGCTCAGCTCCCCCCGGGGGGGGCCGTCCCGCAGGAGCAAGTCCCCCGCCTCCACTGGCTCAGGTAAGGCTGCCTGGGTGTGCAGGTGTCTGTAGACATCCTCTGTATGAGCACTGCATACCCACTGCTACCTAGTTAACTGCAACACTACTTTACATTGTTAGCAGGCTCACAAAACAAGCTGTGTTAGTTGACTAGCGATGTGTCATTGATTTTCAACAACGTGGAAATGTATTCACATCTTTCTAAAGAACAGTCTGATCATTACATCGGATCCCGACATGAGGACCAAAGCAATAGAATGTGCCACAAATGCTTAAATAAACCATGTAAGCCCTTTACAAATGTAATTAAAGGCTTTACTGTAAAGTGTTACTGAAAAAATGGTAGAAAATTATTAGAGTTGACAGTGTGTTATTATGATATTATCCTTATTATCCAGTGTGAATAACTTATCTTATTAGCCAGTGTGTAATTATAGGATATTATCCTTTCCGTAGTATTATGAAATGAGTGAAAACAACAAAACCATATATCATTTGAACCCCTCTCTCTCTCTCTCTCTCTCTCTCTCTCTCTCTCTCTCTCTCTCTCTCTCTCTCTCTCTCTCTCTCTCTCTCTCTCTCTCTCTCTCTCTCTCTCTCTCTCTCTCTCTCTCTCTCTCTCTCTCTCTCTCTCTCTCTCTCTCTCTCTCGCTTATTGTCTCTTGTTTTGTTCAGCCAATGGGACTGCAGGCAGTCAGCTGTCCACTCCTCGGTCAGGGAAGTCCCCTAGCCCCTCCCCCACCAGCCCAGCCAGCCTCAGACGACGCAGGGTAAGAACAATACAACAGCCTCTAGACCTGTTAGAATGTAAGCACACAGACAGCTACTACCCCCCAGCATTGTAATCTACTACCCCCCAGCACTGTGTCATCTACTACCCCCCAACACTGAGACATCTACTACCCCCCAGCACTGTGTCTCCTGAGACATCTACTACCCCCCAGCACTGTGCCTCCTGAGACATCTACTACCCCCCAGCACTGTGTCTCCTGAGACATCTACTACCCCCCAGCACTGTGCCTCCTGAGACATCTACTACCCCCCAGCACTGTGCCTCCTGAGACATCTACTACCCCCCAGCACTGTGCTTCCTGAGACACCTGCTTCCCCCTGTGTCTCCTAAGATTTCTACTTCCCCACTTTCCGCACTGTTTCTCCAGTGTCTATTAACTATAATTAGTATTTCTTGCTTAAACCATAACCATAGAAACAGACTTTTTGTTTTCTCAAGTGGGACACCTTTAAGCTGTGGGTAATGTAACTAAATACAGTGCCAGTCACATTAATTGACTGTGACAAACTGTCTTGTCTGTTTAAAGAGAGATGGTGTGGTGTCGAATAACTGACACATAAACGCAGGCTTTATGTAAACAAAACTGGGTTTATCATTTATTTATATTCTGTATTCGCCAATCTCTGTCACTGAATGTTTATTTGGGGGAAAGGAGGGAAAGGAGGATCCTAGGGCTGGCTGCAGGGAGTGGCAGGGAGACGTCCCTGTCACTGCTCCACCACCTTGAGATGTTCCGGGATTAAAGGAGCGAAACATCAGTGAAGGGTGGCTCCCGGCTGACGACCCTGCAGTCAGCCCACTGGCACCGTCGGAGGTGCGACAGGCAGCAATGCCCAGCAGGTATACCCACCTGTGCTTTCATCTATCTAATCTGGCTTGCCAGTGACTACTGAGAAAAGAGCAGTTGGCATCCAGGAAAGACTGGTGGGCTGCCAGGGAAGTCTGGCTGGCGGCAGGAAAGACTGCACCGGGGGTGGCGGGGCTAGTTACCCTTTAAACACGTCCTTGTAGCCTTGCTACAGGGACTCCCCAAACTAACTACAAGCAGAATAAGGAAAAAACAACCCGGCGGTCCACCGAGAGGCGGGATGGAAGATGGACCAATCAGGACAGATAACACGGTAACGACTGGAACGGCAACGACTAACGATCAAAGGATCCTGAGAAAATGCAGCTGTGGGTGGTCCAAAGTAACAACCTACTTGGGCCTGCGGATCCACCAGGGGAGGACAAAATGCGGCGGCAGCTACCAGATGCAAGACAAGAGACAAGACAAGACAAGGAGGAATCAGAGCCAGGTTGAGCACCACAGTGCTACTGATCCCACCATTGCATCCAGTGAGAGAGAGCAAGAACAGCCTCCCCAGCAGGATTTGCAACCACATCTGCACGACCCACAACAGGAGCATCAGAGCAGAACGTCAGGTAGAGAATCCACCAAAGAAACCCCAGAGAAGCCAGACCGGAAACCCAAGATCAAGTGGCCAAAGGCCAGCGACAAGGATTCATGGAGAAGCTTCGACGAAAGCTTACATACCACCCTCCAGAACAGTCTAAGAGGCAGCACAACGTCCAAGCTAAACATCTTCGGCCATATCATCTATGAGGAAGGCAAGGGAAGATTGAGGAGACGAAATCGGGGAAGCTGCAGACCACCGAGCAGGAGCTGGAGGAACACATCAAGGACCAGCTCAGTGACACCCAAAAGGAGAGTCCCCTTGGTTCCCCAGGGCACGTACCGCTCCCACCCGAGCCCTCTTCTCAGTTTGACACCACTCCCCCCAGATGGTCTGAAGTCAAGCAGGTGGTGGAGCATGCGAGAGCTGCATCTGCACCCGGACCAAATGGCGTCTCCTATAGGGTATACAAGAACTGCCCAATGACCCTGAAGCTTTTGTGGAGACTAATGGGCATTGCCTGGAAAACAGAATCCATCCCTTCAGCATGGAGCAGAGCAGTCACTACCTTCATCCCGAAAGAGAAAGACTCCCATAACATCAGCCAATTCAGAGGCATAGCCTTGTTGAATGTGGAGGGGAAGATTTTCTTCTCAGTGATGGCAAAGCGCATGACCAGCTACCTCCTGGCAAACAATTACATCGACACCAGCTGTCAGAAGGCAGGCGTCCCAGGCAGGGGCGCCGCTAGAGATTCTGGGCCCCATGACAGAATATCATTTTGGGCCCCCCCACCTAAACCACCCATCAACCTAAACCCAGTTTAGAACGAAAGAGCTGTACAACACACGCTGCCTCAGGAAGGCCTCCAAGATCTCCAGAGACCCATCCCACCCTGGGTACGAACACTTTGCTCGGCTGCCCTCGAACAGGCGGTTCAGGACCATGTTCGCAAGGACAAACAGACTGAAGCTCAGCTTCTACCCCAGGGCCATTCAGGCCCTGAACACAGCAAAGACCTAGGTTCTATCTAGGCCCTGGACAATCTAGACAAATTGATGGCAGCTACTAGATTGAAATCAAGTGTAATACTGAAACAACTGTGTACATTTCAAACCTGCAAACTGCGACACTTTAAATGAATGTGCAATAACACTATGTGCAATATGACAACCCTAGGGTACATAAGGTTCAGAGAATAGGAAATGTTAGAATAGGTATAGCATAGCATAGAGCAGTGGTTCCCAACCTTTTTTGTCTTGTGTACCCCTTGAGCTGTTTTGCCATGCCAGAAGTACCCCCTCACTCATGCGTGTTGATTATTTCCCAAAAATTTCAATTAAACTCTAACTTGCAAATATAACATTTATTACTGACACACAGAGAGCAAAACCTCTTCTCATGTCTCCAAAACTCTAAACACATTTTCTGCTTTACACACATTTTGCTATTCAAAATGGCACTTTTTAAATGCACTGAACACAGTTTTCTGCACACAACAATCTGACATAAAGTCACATGTTTGCCATTTCAAAACATTGCCATTCAAAATTAGACTACATGAGCTAATTGGCCAATACATGTGCCACCTGGCCACCTCAATGGTTAATTGTTACCACTTCAATCAGGAAAAAAAACAGTGTACACCTACATGCCCACACACTCACTGAAAATAGAATATAAATAATAATGAATTTGATTTGATATCTGTTTCTTTTCCCTTTCTCCTGCTCCTCTTTGGCTTCTGTCTGAGGTGCAGTGATGTCATCCTTTTCTCATCCCAGAGTATTGACTGATGGGGAGAGGAAACAGACAAGATGAGACAGGATAAAACTTATCACACACACACACACACACACACACACACACATAGAGAGAGAGAGAACACATTCAAGACATTATGATTATCACAAATTCCCTCTCAGGGACGAGAGCTAATTGAACCAGAATATCATCACAAGTGTCAGTTGCACTTGCAATACAGCCACCCACACCCCCAACCATCCACACACACACACACACACACACACACACACACACACACACACACACACACACACACACACTTAAACTTCTTATCTAACTCTACTGATTATTAATGAAAATCATTTGAACCACTCCCCTTTAATACATAGATATTTACACCATTGTGAAAAATATTCTGACTCACCCAGTAGCAGTTGCAATTCTTTTTTTCATTAGTTGAGCTTTAATGAGACACTTGAGGTTGCTTCTCTTTCATAAGCTTTGACAGTTCTGGAGGCAGTGTGGCAACAGCAGTCACCAGGCTGCTCTCCACACTCAGTCTGTTCCTTGGCTTGGTTTTGATGTGGGTCAAAGCTGAGAAGGTCACTTCACACATATATGTAGATCCAAAAGGCAAAAGTTCATTCAATGCACACTTTCCCAGCACTGGATATTCCTTTTCAACATCACACCAAAACTCTGTCAATGACTTGTCAGCATGTGCCATCTTCAACCCACGATCAGAGGACATGTCCATCAGATTTTCCTGCAGGCTTGCAGGAAGGCTGCTGCTGCTCCTGTCATTCACTCTGAATGGGTTCATCACCCAGTCCAGTTTTTCTGACTTTGTTTCAATGTCATGAAAGTACTGGTTGAAGTCAGTGTCAAGTTTGGACAGATGTGCTTTAACTATTTTCACCACAGGACCTCTGTCAGCATCAGTGGTGGCGAGATGGCCATCAAGCAGTGGGAAACAGCTCACATCTCCATCCTTACATTTCCTCTCCCATAATTTAACCTTCTTTATAAATCCATTCACTTTGTCATACATGTTAAGGATGTGTGAGTACTTACCCTGAAGTGAAAGGTTGAGCTCATTCAGCTTAGTGAAGACATCAGCAAGATATGCCAGCTGCGCAACCCACACTGCATCCTCAAACAGGGCTGCAAGAGGGTGGTCGTTTTCTGTCAGGAAAGCAAACACCTCGATGCGCAATTCATAGAGCCGCAGCAGCGTTTTGCCACGAGACAGCCAGCGAACGTCTGTGTGAAGCAGTAGCTGCTCATGCTCTGACCCGCTGCCATGACAAAGAGTTTGAAACAGTCTGTGGTTCATTGGCCGGGACTGAATGAAGTTAATCACCTTAACTGCGTCGTCCATAACTGCACTTAACTCGGGGCTCATCTTTTTGCTGGCGAGTGCCTCCCGGTGAATAATACAGTATATCCACTTAATTTGGGGGTTCACCTTCATCACACGCCCAAGCAGCCCACGCACCTTACCCGTCATTGCTGCCGCTCCATCGATACAGATGTGACTGCAGCATTTCCACTCCAGATCGTTGTCTTTGAAGAAGCTGTCAATAATCAGAAATATTCCCTCGCCAGTTGTCTTTCCTGGCAGCGTCTTGCAAAACAAGATATGCTAATTTATGTCCGACTCTTCTTTATAACGCACAACAGCCAGCAGCTGAGCCTCCCCACTAACGTCGGTCATTTCATCTAATTGCAAAGCGAACTGACCTGCTTGCTTCATTTTATCCACCACTTGTCCGACAATATTTATGGACATATCATCAATCCGACGGGAGACGGACGGTACCAACTTGAGCGCGTCAGCTGCTTTGTTGTCCAGCATAGTTTTAGCCAAAATCATAGCGGCAGGCAAAATCAGATCTTCGGCGATTGAATGTTTTTTTTTTTTACTTAGCCACTAGTAATGAAACAGCATAGGACGCCTCCAGTGCTTTGCTTGACACACTTGCCGCTTTCTTCAGTGTAGCCTGACTTGACTTGAACTCTGACAGTTTTCGCTTGAAAAAGTCGTCAGTTTTACCAACAGTTGCTAGGTGTTTGGTGCCGCTGTAAATGGGATGGCTTCATTGAATTATTAGCCATGACTTCGCCGCAGAAAAAGCACTGTGGCTGTGGTGGATCAGCCGATGTACATGTAAATCCCCACAAAACATGTTTCCAAATAATAGCGGGGTCCTTTTTTTTTCTTCTTTTTTCTGATCCAACCGTCTGATCTGCCTCTGATCTGACCGTTACTGTAGCTGGTCGTTTTAACCATCTGTCCATCTTTGCGGTATACTGACAGGCCTAGCTGACTATCGCGCGAAAATTATCGTGAACGTGATTTAAATGTGACGTGACTACCACTTGTGTTACAGTCATCACCTGTCGGGGAGGAACTTAAGTTGCATCGTACCAGTTTAACAACAGGTTTATGAAACGACTATATTTAATAATTTTTTTGGAAAGGGAAATAAATTATAATTCCAAATCTTTCCACGTACCCCCTGCAATCCCCTCACGTACCCCTAGGGGTCCGCGTACCCCCGGTTGGGAACCACTGGCATAGAGTACAGCACAGTGTTTTATTTGTATAGTATAGTATAGTGGATAGTGTACATAGCCTTTATTTATGTAAACCAGCTCTTTTCCCTTCTTTTTTTTTTTTTTTTTTTTTTATCCTATCACCAGGGGAGCCCCCCCTCCCAAATTTCGTTGTTTGGTACCTGTACTATATCAATGACAATAAAGACCATTCATTCATTCATTCATTCATTCATTCAGTTGAAGTTGATGAACTATTGATGCACTGCAATAAATCCAATGATGGACATCTTTTGTAAATGTAATTTAAAAATACAGGAATCAACAATTCAGCAAAGAAATCTCAACATTCTTTAACTTATTAAATTAAGACTTGAACAACACAAGGACAAAAGTATAATTAAATGAAGATTGGAACCCAATTATAAAAGTATAAATCACACAAAAAGTAAAAAATATAATTTTAATGGGGTGGTATTGTGTCTAAATAAATGTTGATCTTGTAAAGATCAGTTGGCCATAATACTGTCAGGATTAGATCAATGAAGAATTACAGCACAGAGATATTTACTGACTCAGCATTGCTTGTTTCACACAAAGACAAAAGTGTCTTATACAAGAGGGAGCAACACAGACATGGTGCCAGCGAAATTGAATAGTGAAATGGGAAGATTTTTATTTTTACACTGCGGCAGTACTGTGGAATAGTATACCTGGAGAGCTAAAAACTATATCTAGCCTAATGCACAACGATTCAAGATAGGAGTAAAGAGATCAAATCAAATCAAAGCTAAACGCTGGGCCTTCTTAGTAGCAAAATCTTTAATAAGATCCTTGAAATCTAGTGATGAAGCCAACTTGCTGTGCGGCTGTCATTGTCCTGTTCTTGCTCTTCTTCTTCTTCTTCTTTTTTAATTTTAATTAATTTTGCCATTTAGCAGACGCTTTTAATCCAAACAATTACGAATTACAGGGACGTTCCCCCTGGAGTAACTGAAGGCTAAGTGCCTTACTCAAGGGCACACTAGTAGTGGTGAGGTTTCAGGCGGGATTTGAACTCGCAACCTTCCGATCACAAGTCCAACTCACTATCCACTACTAGACCACCACTACCCCCCCACCTCTGCTCTCCTCTCTGGCTGCATTGCTTTAAGAGGGCCCTGGCATGGAGTATCCATAGGTACATCATTCATAAGATGTCCTATAATAGTATTAACATAATAATACATACATTACACCAGATTAGCTAACTTCAATGTTATCTAGCTAGCTAACAATATTATTAAGATGCCAGTGGTCAATGTTATTGCAATTACTGGAAGAACTATTAACTAAATATGAATATTAGCTAAAGTTGTATTCAATGCTTGCATGGTAATGCGGCATACATTAAAATATTCAAAATATGTTTGTTAACCCCAAACTCCTACTGCTTACCACCTTCTCCTTCAACTGGGAGGTGCATCTGTGCATGATGTCATTAGCATGTAACATTATACTAGCTAGCTAGCTATAATAGCAAGAGTGCATAGCTGCTGGATACAAATTCACTGAGCTCTAATAACCTATTGGACCAAAATTGCACTCATCTCATACATTTAACTGAAATTATACTGACAGTGCACTGTAAGTTAACTATACTTGAAGTTAATGTTAATTAGCTATAGCGAGCTAACTAGATCATCCACGCAGTGATTAGATCACTAAACCACTGTTTTTAGTGATTTTTTTTACTTTTCTCTTTTGAAACCCTGACTTTGGCTTTGCCTTTCACGACATCGTCCACGTACGCACACGCACATTTGATGCATTTCCAATCTGGCTGTCCTCCATCTGTCCCACACACATACTACAGCAGGACGTGTTGGTCATGGAAACCTGGTCAGAATATTCGCGGTAACGTTCCTATAGTCTAGCAGCTCGCGCGCGGTGGACTGAACCATGCAGTGAATAAATAGAGGGGTAAATAATAAGGCTTAATTTTGTTAAACATAGAGAAACAAAACTCCAGTTTGTTTCTTTTGTGACTTCTTTTAATACATAGAATTATAATTTGAATTCGGCTACATTAACGTCCTTATGATAATAATAATAATATTATTTATAAATATAATATATATATATTTTTTTAAAGATTCTCATGGGCCCCTGTCAGTGCTGGGCCCTTAGAATCGTCCTAATTTACCACCCCCTAGCGGCGCCCCTGGTCCCAGGATTTCCTGGCTGCGTGGAGCACTCGGCTATGATCTGGGAACAGATCCAGACAGCGAAGCGGAGCAAATCAGACCTGCACGTCGTTTGGCTGGACCTTGCAAATGCATATGGGTCTGTTCCCCACCAGCTCATCCACTTTGCCCTCAAATTCTTCCACATACCACCGTGCATCCAGAGCCTACTAGCAACCTACTTTAACAACTTCCATGTATGCTACACAACCCAGGAGTTCTCAACGTGTTGGCACCGGCTGGAGAAAGGGATAGCGATGGGTTGTTCGATCTCCCCCATCCTTTTCACAGCAGCGTTTGAGATCATCCTAATCGGCGGAAGACTGATGGTCCGAGGAGTCAGATCCCAGTCAGGTCTGCGACTCCCAGCCCTACGGAGCTATATGGATGATGTCACCACACTCCTTCAGACAGCAGCGTGCACAGCGAGACTTCTGAAGAGGTTTGAGGAGCTCCTAACATGGGCCCGGATGAGGATAAAACCAACTAAGTCCCGCAGTCTCTCAATCAGGAAAGGAGTCCGGAATGACAACATCTCTTTCTCAGTGGATGGCGAGAAGATCCCGCTGCTAGTGGACCATCCTGTGCGAAGCCTCGGAAGGCTCTACACGGCTGACCTTTCTGACAAGCACATGGCTTCTTCTGTCACTTCCCAGCTCTTGGACGGCCTGAAGAAGATCGACCAAAGCCTCCTGCCAGGAAAATTCAAGGTGTGGTGTTACCAGTTCACCTTATACCAACGTCTCATGTGGCCCCTGAAGTTGTGTGACATCACTTTAACAACAGTGCTGAAGTTGGACGCAAAAGCCAACAACTACATCCGCAAGTGGCTGGGCCTTCCCCGCTGCCTCACTAATACAGCGCTGTTTGGAAGAACCACACTGAAGCTCCAACTGAAATCCATCAGCCTGGGCTATAAACAGGAGAAGGTGAGACTCGTGTTCGAGCTGAGAGACTCACCCGACCCGTTTGTCCAACACAGCAAGGCCCAGGTTCGCACAGGACGCAAGTGGGATGCCACGCAGGCAGTTGACCAGGCCATCAATCACTTGAAACACCAGGAGATCGTCGGGGTGCTGCAGCCAGGCAGGACTGGGTTTGGATGGGGATCAGCACCCAAGATGTGGTCCAAGGCAACGAGGAAGGAAAGGAAAGATCTAGTGATCTCCGAAGTCGTAAAGATCAAAGAGGAGTGCTACAAAATCTGAGCCGTGGGCCAACAACAGCAAGGAAGGTGGACAACGTGGGAGGCTGTGATCAACAGAGCCATCACATGGAAGGATATGTGGAGGCTGCCCCAAGCAAGGTTGAGCTTCTCGATCAGGGCCACCTACGACACCCTTCCCAGTTCCCGGAACCTGCACCTCTGGTACGGCACAGAGGAGACCTGCCAACTCTGCAACGCCAACAACCCAAACTTGCGACACATCCTCTCTGGATGCAAGGCGGGACTGACGCAGGGTCGGTACAGATGGCGGCACGACCGGGTGCTGCGCAAACTAGCGGAAATTCTGGAAGCACGCAGACTGGAATCAAACAAGAGCAGCCCAGTCACATCACAGCAGCGGATCCAGTTTGTCCGGCAAGGGGGAAAAAGTCAGGGCAGCAGCACGAAGCAGTGGTCCCTCCTGTCTCCTGGAGGAGAGTGGAACATGAGAGCTGACCTCGATCGACAGCTGAAGTTCCCACACGCGATCACATCAACCTCCCTTCGGCCAGATGTCGTACTCTGGTCTACCCCGATGAGGCCAGTCATCATGGCGGAGCTGACCGTTCCATGGGAAGAGGGGATGGAGGCTGCCTTCGAGAGAAAGAAGGAAAAGTACACAGACTTGGCAGCTGCGTGCTCGCAAGCAGGGTGGAGGGCAGTCACCTATCCTGTGGAAGTTGGGTGCAGAGGCTATACAGGAACATCTACACAGCGGCTCCTGAGGTCGCTGGGGATCACAGGATCCAAGCTGAGAAAGGCGCTCAAAGACCTGGCGGAGGAGGCTGAACAAGGGAGCTTCTGGCTCTGGCTCAGAAGAAAGGACAAGGCGTGGGGGAAAGGAGGATCCTAGGGCTGGCTACAGGGAGTGGCAGGGAGACGTCCCTGTCACTGCTCCACCACCTTGAGATGTTCCGGGATTAAAGGAGCGAAACATCAGTGAAGGGTGGCTCCCGGCTGACGACCCTGCAGTCAGCCCACTGGCACCGTCGGAGGTGCGACAGGCAGCAATGCCCAGCAGGTATACCCACCTGTGCTTTGATCTTTATTTCATCTCATCAATGGAAAAACAACATTTGTCAGACATTTTCAGATGAAAAATACCAAAACATTGGAAGATCAAATCTCTCTCTCTCTCTCTATTCTCTATACTAGAATGTAACTTTTCTCTATTAGGTATTTGCCTTGTACTAGATATGTCTACATTTATAATAAAGCCTCATGATTTATTCTATTCAACCTGACCTTGTTGTCCTAATAAGCACAGACTCAGCGATAATTAATCAGAGTCAGATTATCAACATTAGATGTGTTTTGCTACGAAGTAAACATTAACCAGAAATCTCTGCCAAATATAATAGGACGGAAACGGATCGTAGTAAAATTCTCTCCAGGGGTAGTGGTGGTGTAGTGGGAAGTTAGTTGGACTGGTGATCGGAGGTTGTGAGTTCAAATCCCACCTGAAACACCACCACTAGTGTGCCCTTGAGTAAGTAAATCGCTTTGGATTAAAAGCGTCTGCTAAAAATGGGCAAAAAAATTCTCCCCATCTCTTTCTTCTTCCAGGGTTCTCAACACAACGGCTCCTCTCTCTCTCTGGCCTCCACCAAGGTCTGCAGCTCCATGGATGAGCAGGACGGGGCCGGCAGCGAAGGTGAGGGAGGAGACACACAAGGAAACATGACACTAGATTTATTTCTACACCTATAGTTGGGAGAATGGAGAGAGAGAACTATCTGCCAAGTCCTAAGTCCTGTGTTTTTCTGGGGGTTATTTTCCAGCTGAGCTGATGGACGAGTACCCCACAGTCCCTCCATCCATAGCGGAGAGATACAAAGTGGGGAGGACCTTAGGGGACGGACACTTTGCGGTGGTCAGAGAGTGTGTGGAGAGGGCGACCGGGAGGGAGTACGCCCTGAAGGTCATCAACAAAGGCAGATGCAGGGGGAAGGTGAGGACGCTCCGACACAGGGCTATTGTTACGCCCACAGCTTCCATCTCTGGCCTTTGTAATGGTCAAATATATCTGTGTCCTACTAATGTTAATGTGTGTGTTAAAGCTCTCACTTAGTACTAGCCATTTGAATGAGGTATGTCATAAATCATTAAGCAACACCTTGTCGATACATACAAATTCTACCCATCCCTTTACAGTTCCCTAGTGTTGCTTGAAAAGTATGTTATAAGCCAGTTAAAAAATAAAATAAAATAGGATACAGTGGCGGAAACAAGTATTCAACACATCAACAATGTTTTAATTCAACATATTTCCATTGCAGCTATTCACATGAACTTTAAAACCAGACATTGGAATTAACTCAACAAAACTACACAGCTAAAGAAATTACTTTCCTTATATTCCTCTCATGCCGCTCTAAAATGACTGTTCAGTTATCTTTTTGGGGGGCCTTTAAACTTGACTTGTCCTTTCTTTTTTGAAGGAGCACGTGATCCAGAATGAAGTGTCCATCCTCCGCCGTGTGAAACACCCAAACATTGTTCTGCTGATTGAGGAAATGGACACGTACACTGACACGTACCTGGTCATGGAGCTAGTCAAGGTACCGCCCCCTTAGCATCCCTTGACAAGCAATCAACCAAACAGTCCCATTTTTCCAAATTAACATTTTAACCCCCACCTAAAACTTTTGAGATTGCAGCAGCTCTCTTATTATGCAGGCACATTAACCTGTGCAATGAATTCCAAATAAGACAGATTTAACACTAGAACAGCCATGGGTGGGGTCATTAACACTAGAACAGCCATGGGTGGGGTCATTAACACTAGAACGGCCATGGGTGGGGTCATTAACACTAGAACAGCCATGGGTGGGGTCATTAACACTAGAACAGCCATGGGTGGGGTCATTAACACTAGAACGGCCATGGGTGGGGTCATTAACACTAGAACAGCCATGGGTGGGGTCATTAAAACTAGAACGGCCATGGGTGGGGTCATTAACACTAGAACAGCCATGGGTGGGGTCATTAACACTAGAACAGCCATGGGTGGGGTCATTAACACTAGAACGGCCATGGGTGGGGTCATTAACACTAGAACAGCCATGGGTGGGGTCATTAACACTAGAACAGCCATGGGTGGGGTCATTAACACTAGAATGGCCATGGTTGGGGTCATTTGACCATGTGAGTAAAACATTTTTTGTATATCTTTGCACTCGATCAAATTTCAGGACCCTCCATTCATGACTTTTCCTAGATATGTGCGTTCTACCACCCAGTATCCTTACATTTTCAAAATCACATCAGGATAAGCTAGTATAAAGCTATTTTGCTATTTTTTCTCTGTAGGAGGCAGGCTAATTTACAAGACGTGCCAACTAGTGGTCTTTTTGTGTAAGTAGCTTCCCATTGTAAAGGCGCTAATAGTAGGTAAAATAGACACGGCTGTTCTAGTGTTAAGATGTGTGTGTGTGATGTCTGTCTTTGTCCACAGGGGGGCGACCTCTTTGACGCCATCACCTCCTCAAGTAAATACACCGAGCGTGACGCCAGCGGGATGCTCTACAACCTGGTCTGTGCCATCAAGTACCTGCACGGCCTCAACATCGTCCACAGGGACATCAAACCCGAGAACCTGCTGGTGAGAGGCTGTGTGTGTGCAGTAATGTTCACTAACCTTTGTTGATATATTGCAGTGCTCTAAAATCACTGATATTGTTATGCTATAAAAGAGAAATCCCACAACCTTCACCTCTAATTGAAACACCCAATGGATGAGGGGAGGCTTCAACAGGAGAGCAGGGCTTTGGGTGAGGTCTGAATACAGTTAGGACAGCTGTTGTTAAGTCATCATCTACCTCAGTTTATAGGTTTTACTGTTACACTGTTCTTTTATAGGTGGCATCTCTTTGACATGGCAATTTGGCATTTTTCACACTACATACAAAGATGGCTGGGCTGACCACAAGTGAAGCATGACGTAGGCAATTATGCTATGAGGCTAACGAAATGCTAGTTGATTGTGTAGTCAGTTTCACTATGTTTCAATTTAAACTTTCGTGGGAATTTTTTGGGGATTTGCTAATCTATACATTTTTGGAAAGGGCATTGTATGGGGAATCAGAAAATATATGTTTCCATTTGCACAGATGTCTGGAAGGCGGCCATCTTGGAATTTACGAAATGGCCGCCATAATACACACGTTTTGTAATATCTTGGCTTCTAAATAAGCTAGAACATTGATTTTAACTGCTAAACCTACATTTTCAGGGTCAAGGAATCCAATGGTTGTAGTTACAAAGCATTTTTTTGTATTCTTCTTCTTCTTCCAAAAAAAAGTATATGGGCACAGGCAGCCATTGCTCTGCAGGATCCATAGGCTAATTGGATCCCCTGCCAAATTGGTACTCCAAACATGAGGATGGCATGCTTAAACCAACAACCACAGACGTCCTCCCAGCCCCAAAGTCCATCATTGAGATGGTACAATGCAAATGCAAAACTGACTGTTCTTCTGTCAGATGTTCATGCAGAGCTAAGAACTTAGCCTGTACCGACATGTGTCAGTGCAGCAGCCAGTGCCAGAACGATGACGATTCCCAAGCCGTTGTAAGGCGATCAACTTCTCCAGAATCTATTTAATTGAGTCGTCAC
Source organism: Nansenia antarctica (assembly GCF_963989245.1). Lineage (NCBI taxonomy): Eukaryota > Metazoa > Chordata > Actinopteri > Argentiniformes > Microstomatidae > Nansenia > Nansenia antarctica. The sequence goes on from NC_137674.1 coordinate 82,733,878, forward strand.
TTACAAGCGAGTTTGTTTAATCTCAACGAGACGTCCTTGATATCACTTCTTAAGATAAAATGATCCAATCAAATATTAGGCACCACTACTGAACTGTTCATTAAGATAATATTTATTCAAGCACATCAGCAAGCAATAATAGTTCATTTCCATGGAATAGTGGTCCCATCTAGTTTCACCCCCGCAGGCCAGTATCAGCTAGCCGTCAACAGGTTAACTGCAGAAGCTTCACCAAACAAGAACCCCGTTTAGCCTTGGTACATAGTCTTTATACATTTTATTTAACATTTGGGGCTGGGCTGTCCCTCCCCCCCTATCTGGTAGTTTTTTAATTGTCAGCATAAAATCTGTTGCAGCTGTGAGCAAGTGTTTTAGTTAGTTATGTGGCCTTCAACTCCTCTCTGTGTGGGTGCGAGAGTGTACTGTGTGTTATCTTCTTCTTCTGGCCTCCCTCTGTGTCCCTCTGCAGTCACACCCCCTGTCTGGGGCTCGTTAATTACATATGCACACACAGCTATGTATTTAAGAAACAGGTAAGCATATGCACACAGTTATGTTTTTAGGATGTTAGGATTTAAGTTAAAATATAGTATAGAAGAATAGACTTATCATTAATCATTAGTTATGAAAGTATAAAATCAGTACAGAAAATTTGAATATCATAACAGCAGGTATAAAATGGTTGTTAGCACATAGGTAAAAATAAGTAATTTACAGGCGGTTTGAATCATAAAACTTTATTTTAGTCAGGAGCTTGTCTTCTTGTCGCTCAAAAACAGAACCTCTCTTTTGGCTTTGCGTAACCTTCCTATTGTTCTCAACTGACCTCAGTCACATATTATTTAAATGAGCACATAGTACATGATTTATCACTACTAGTTATTTTAATACAAATGCCCAACACTGTGACGCACGAAAGTGATGATGATGAACTAATCTAACAGCCCAGCTCACATTGGCACGCATTGGACTCGCCATTCACATATCACATCACACATAGCATAAACGCTTATACATAGTCAAGAGACACAACCCGCCTGTCATTACACATAGAGTAAATACACATCCCACAAACAGAACAACCAGCACACCATACACTCCCCACATTCCTCCCATTAATTTATTTTGTTTAATTCCCTATTTTTATCATTAAATATGATATACGGAGCTTATTCTCCATGCCGCACCCGCCTTGAAGTCCTGGCTGAGAGCGTTCCTCACTTCCTGTTTGTGCCAACTCAAGATCCCCAAAATCTGGCGAAGAGCCCTAGTTTTGCGATCCCTAAACCGAATAAGCCTGAAGGGGACCCTAAGAGTTACCGTCCCATCTCTCTGTTATGCATCCCCTTCATCCTCGAGACGAGGCCGTCTTTATAGACCTGACGGCTGCCTACTATACTGTATGGCATCGCGGCCTCACCTGCAAGCTGCTCCGCCTGCTGCCGGACAGGCACATGGTCAGAATGATCATGGAGCTCATCCGTAACCGCAGCTTTACCCTTACCACCGGTTGCGGACAGCTAAGCAGGCTTCGACGCCTTAAGAACGGCGTCCCTCAGGGATCGGTCCTGGCCCCCCTCCTCTATAATATCTACACCTATGACCTGCCCAACACACTCTCGCGGAAGTACGCCTACGCAGACGACCTCGCAGTGGTGTACTCTGCTGGAAATTGGCAGTCTGTGGAGGGGATTCTGAGCCAGGACATGCAGACACTAGTGGCATACTTCCGGAAATGGAGATTGAAGCTTAGCGAGGCAAAGACGGTGTCGGCTGCCTTCCACCTTAACAACAGGGAGGCTAAATGTGAGCTTAGAGTATACCTAGATGGAACTCCCCTGCCATGTTCCGCTGAGCCAATCTATCTCGGCGTGACATTGGACAGGACGCTCACGTTTCGCCGGCACCTCGAGTCACTGCGCAAGAAGTTAACAGCTCGTGTGGCGTTGATGAGGCGACTGGTTGGCTCAGGCTGGGGCGCCGGCGTAAAGACCTTGCGCACGGCAGGCCTAGGCCTCGTTTATTCAACTAGTTAATACTGCGCCCCAGTATGGTGTCGCAGTGCCCACACCCGCCTCATCGACTCGCCTATAAACGAAGCCTTGCGGTTTGTGCCTGCATCCTACCCCCGTGGACAACCTTCCCATCCTAGCAGGCATCCAGCCCGCAGGCCTCCGCCGCATGGGAGCCACAGCACGTCTCGCCTGCCGGGCCGTGGAGCTTAATAACCATCTGCTCCACGATAGGCTCACTATAACAGCGGAGCCCTCCCGGCGTCTCAAGTCGAGACACCCATTTGTGCCTGCCGCACAGGATCTCAGGCAGCAATGCAGAGATCTTAACATCAGTGCGGCAGGATGGGCGGATTATATGTGGCGCCCGGAGTGGGAGGCAAACACCTCCAAACTCCGCGACCACATCCCAGTCGCCGGCCCTGAGCCCCTCGGCATGGACTTGCCAAGGCTATCCTGGGTGAGGCTCAATCGTCTCCGGACCGGCGTCGGGCGTTTCCGCTCATCAATGCACAGATGGGGCTTGGCCCCAAATGCGTCGTGCGAGTGTGGCGCAGAGGACCAAACCGCAGACCATGTTATCCTGGATTGTCCGGTGTACCACCCACCCAACGGGATGCATGGTCTGTCGGTACTAGATGACGAGACGATGACGTGGCTTCTGGAGGGGTGTCCAGAAATATAGCCCGGGTGAGCCCCTCAACCAGGTCTTGGGGTGGTAAAAGGTAGCCCCTCGGCCCCGAGTCTGGTGGAGTGGAGAGGAAAACAACTACCCATACGCCGAAAGAAGATCATTAAATATGCCATTAGGCTAAAGATTTACCTGCCTTACTGGTTGCTGGCTGTTGCCATAACATCCAAAAATTTATAGATTAGCAAATCCCCCCAAAAAGCCAACAAAAGTTTAAATCATAACATCGAGACTATCTAATGCAGGAGGTTGTCATGATCATACTGTGGTCTGTGGACTCACGTATGGAAGTAATAGAAAAACTACAATTTCTTAAAGTATAAGTTACACATTTTTATGTGATGATATAAAAAAAAAAAAAAAAAAAAGCTTTGTAACTACAACCATTGGATTCCTTGACCCTGAAAATGTAGGTTTAGCAGTTAAAATCAATGTTCTAGCTTATTTAGAAGCCAAGATATTACAAAACGTGTGTATTATGGCGGCCATTTTGTAAATGCCAAGATGGCCGCCTTTCAGACATCTGTGCAAATGGAAACATATATTTTCTGATTCCTCATACAATGCCCTTTCCAAAAATGTATAGATTAGCAAATCCCCCCAAAATTCCCACGAAATTATATAACAAACCTGACTAGTGCTTCCAATATCATATATATCACTGTGTGAACTGGAACTCAAAAATAGGCAGTTTTCACTACACTGCAGATGTCATGCAACCCCTCCCTCAGGCTCAAGAGCCATGTTGTTGTTGTTGTTGTTGTTGCTCCACATTCAGTCTCTATGCTGCAGCTTTAACCCTTATTGTGTCCTAACTAGGGATGCACAATATTATCGGCGCCGATATTGGGAAATTAATGTTATTAAATATTTATCGGTTTTATTACATTTTAGCCGATATAGAGCCGATAATATGAAGCCGGAAATATTTCCGTAACGGTAAGCTAAGGTAAATCGATAGCCAATGTTAGCTAGTGCTAATGTTCACCATCTCTGTAGTCTGCTCTAAAATACGCAATCAAACAGTGCAGGCAACCCATGATGTTCTGTGAATGAGACGAGCTATTGACTGATGGCTTTCTACTGCCAAATCATATTATTACAGCAAACATGTCGGTAGTTTGGCATCTGTTCTCTGAACAACAAGGAGAGGCTCATTGCGACATTGACTTCTGTTTTCGTTTTCGCGATTTCAAAATAAAAGCGCGAGCTAAGCGTTGTTGAAAATGAATGACACATCGCTAGTCAACTAACACAGCTTGTTTTGTGAGCGTGCTAACAATGTAAAGTAGTGTTCTAGTTAACTAGGTAACAATGTAAAGTAGTGTTATAGTTAACTAGGTAGCAGTGGGGATTACTCTACTCACCCAATCCATGCATTGCAATAGTTTGGCTTGACTAGCGAGTGTGATGTGATTTTCAACAATGTTGAAATGTATTTCCTTTTTTGAAATAAATGAACGTTTGAAGAGTCAGAAGTGTTCTCTTTGTTGTGTTAACAATAGTGATGTAAGTTAGATTTGGTGAGATCACTATGGAATATTAAATCATCAATCTTTGCTCACTACATAGCCTTTCTTACCTTCAGGTGTGCATGAACTACAGGTTATCAACTGTGAAATTATATCTGTTCTCATATCGGTTATCGGCCACGAGAAGCGGGTAAACATCGGTTATCGGTATTGGTTGGTGCATCCCTAGTGCATCGTGGATCCCTAGTCCTAACACTCATCTCTTGTGTCTTCTAGTGGAATTTATATTGTGCATGGCTTACTTAAAGAACACTACAACACAGTAATGTGTGTAGAAATGTGTCCGTGCCTAGCTTTTCACTTCTCCTGTCCTGCTCTGCGTTGTGTACCTCAGGTCTATGAGCACCAGGACAGCAGCAAGTCCCTGAAGCTGGGGGACTTCGGCTTGGCCACGCTGGTGGACGGACCCCTCTTTACCGTGTGTGGGACCCCCACCTACGTAGCCCCAGAGATCATCGCTGAGACCGGGTGAGTCAGAGCCACTCACTTTAAGGGAGTTGAAAAAAACACCACTACCGTATTTTCCGGACTACCGGTATAAGTCACACTTTTTTTCATAGTTTTACATTACCGTCTACAGCCGCGAGAGGGCGCTCTGGGCTTGTGACAACTATATGCTGCTCCTGTACCACTGAAGAAATTAACTGAAACATTAACGGGAGCTTGGTGAACTTGTTTACTGGTAACTTGCTTGTTGGACTAGCTGGCTTGTTATGTTAATTTAGCCTATTCAGCCGCCCAGGTATGTTCTTTATGCTATTGTGTAGCTGAATAACTGTTGTGCTATGTTAACATACCGGACACCTATTCAGCCTGTTGTTCTGTGTGCTATTGTGTAGTTGAATAACTTGCTTTTCCAGATTAAATGTCTGTTCTTGGTCTTGGATTTTTTGAAATACATTTCTAAATAAATGCGGCGTGTAGTCCAGTGCAACTTATATGTTTTTTTTTCTTCATGACACATTTTTTACTGGTGCGACTTATACTCCGGAGCAACTTATAGTCCGGAAAGTACGGTAAAAGCGTCCCCAAAAATTAAATAATTTAGTGAATACAATTGTGATGCTCACATAAAAAATAGGAGTTAAAAATAAGATAATTCAGCTCATTTGAAAGCCTGCTGCATGGATGTCCTGCTAACATCATTAGCTGGACCGAGCGTCAGCCCAGATGGGGTTAAGGTCCACTGTCTCCCCTCCTTATGTTTGTCCTCCTCCATGACAGCTACGGCCTGAAGGTCGACATCTGGGCGGCGGGCGTCATCACCTACATACTGCTGTGTGGCTTCCCTCCCTTCCGTGGGTATGTATTATGTGTGTCTTATTTTAACCTAAAATATCCACGTTTTTACTCTATTAAAATCTCCCTCTTGTGGTCACTCAAAGTAATTACGTCCCACTGAAATTAATGTAAATTCTCTGGAATTTGAATGAATGAATGAATGAATGAATGAATGGTCTTTATTGTCATTGCTACAGTACAGGTACCAAACAACGACATTTAGGAGGGGTGGCTCCCCTGGTGTTAGGAAAGAAAAAAAAACTTTAAAAAAACACTTAAAAAAAAAACACAAGAAGGGAAGGAGCTGGTTTACATAAATAAAGGCTATGTACACTATCCACTATACTATACTGTACAGATAGACGACTAGGGTTGTCATATTGCACATAGTGTTATTGCACATTTATTTAAAGTGTCGCAGTTTGCAGGCTTGAAATGTACATATTTGTGCCTCAGCACTACACCTGATTTTTTCAGTCCAGCAGCTGCCATCAATCCGTCCAGACTGTCCAGGGCCCAGAACCTAGGTCTTTGCTGTGTTCAGGGCCTGGACGGCCCTGGGGTAGAAGCTGTTCTTCAGTCTGTTTGTCCTTGCGGCCATGGTCCTGAACCGCCTTTTCGAGGGCAGCCGGGTAAAGTGTTCGTACCCAGGGTGGGTTGGGTCCCTGGAGGTCTTGGAGGCCTTCCTGAGACAGCGTGTGTTGTACAGCTCTTCCAGAGAGGGGAGGGGGGCGCCGGTGATCTTCTGGGCTGTTCTCACGACTCTCTGTAGCGCATTTCTCTCCGCGGTTGTGCAGCTGGAGAACCAGTTGCAGATGCCGTAGGTGAGGATGCTCTCCACTGCGCCGCGGTAGAAGGTCACCAGTATCTCCTGCTTGCTGTGTTCCTTCCTGAGGACTCTCAGGATGTATAGCCGCTGTTGTGCCTTCTTGATGGTGGCTTTTGTGTTGTCCTTCCAGGTCAGGTCATCCTGCATGTGCACCCCCAGGAATCGGAGGGTTGAGACTCTCTCCACGCTCTCTCCGTCGATGAGCAGGGGCTGGATCTCGGACTTTTTCCTCCTGAAGTCTACGATGATTTCCTGGGTCTTTGACTTGTTCAGCAGCAGGTTGTTAACCTTGCACAGCTTGCTCAGTTGCTCTACCTCATCCCTGTATGCCGCCTCGCCCCCCCCCCCGAGATGCATCCCACCACGGTGGTGTCGTCTGCAAACTTTACGATGGAGTTGCTGGGGTGGACGGGGGTGAAGTCGTAGGTGTAGAGGTTGTAGAGGATGGGGCTTAGCACGCAGCCCTGGGGGGACCCAGTGCTGAGTCTGAGGACTGTGGAGGTGTGGGGGCCCACCCGCACCCTCTGGGGGCGGTCGGTCAGGAAGTCCTTGATCCATGCACATATAGAGTGTGATAGACCCAGGTCTAGTAGTTTGGTCACTAGCCTGTCTGGAAGGATGGTGTTGAAGGCGGAGCTGAAGTCCACAAAGAGCAGTCTCGCGTAGCTGTTTCCCCTCTCCAGGTGGGATAGAGTGGCGTGGAGAGTCGTCGCGATGGCGTCCTCTGTGGACCTGTGGGCTCTGTAGGCGAACTGGTATGGATCCAGGTTGGGCGGGAGGCGTGTGAGTATGTGGGCCCGGACTAGTTTCTCGAAGCACTTCATGATGATTGGTGTGAGTGCCACCGGGCGGTAGTCGTTTAGGCAGCTCACCGTGCTTTTCTTCGGGACTGGGATGATAGTTGAGGTTTTCAGGCAGGGTGGGATGGTGGCCTGGGACAGGGACTGGTTGAAGATGTTGGTGAATACCCCGGCCAGCTGGTCGGCGCAGTCCCTCAGCACCCGTCCCAGGACGCCATCCGGCCCCGAGGCTTTCCTGGGGTCCACCGCCTTCAGCACGCGTCTCACTTCATGCTCTGTGAGGGTGAGGCTGCTGAGAGCTGGAGAGAGTGGTGTTTGTGTTGTGGTTACCTCCGTTCGCCCCTCGTCGAACCGGGCGTAGAAGGAGTTCAGCTTTTCCGCCAGCAGCTTTTCAACATTCAACACAATTTTGGCAGATGTTAACATGCCCAGTTATAGTGCTACTGAACCATAGCATTATACAGATCATTTTTCAATAATTCTAGTCAATTAAATACTTTTTTCCTCATCTGTTTATACAGCAGAAGTGAAGATCCAGAGGTACTGTTTGACCAGATTCTGACGGGACAGCTAGACTTCCCTTCACCATACTGGGACAATGTGTCAGACACTGCTAAGGTTTGTGAGAGGGCTTGTCTAATTCTAAACTCTAAACTAAGACTTATTTCTGACAGGCTCATCACAGTTAACACTAGAATAGTCATGGGTGGGGTCATTTGACCATGTGAGTAAAACATATCTTTACACTCTCAAATTTCAGGACCCTCCTTTCATGACTTTTCCTAGATATGTGCGTTCTACCACCCAGTATCCTTACATTTTCAGAATCACATCAGGATAAGCTAGTATAAAGCTATTTAGCAGTTTTTCTGTGTAGGAAGCAGGCTAATTTACAAGGCGGCCAAACTAGTGGTCGTTGTGTGTAAGTAGCAGCTTCCAATTGTAAAGACGACCCCAGATGGATCTTACAGTAGGTAAAAAAGGCACGGCTGTTCTAGTGTTAATCTCTGTCTCTGCAGGGCCTGATCTCCGGGATGCTGCAGGTGGAGGTGGATCAGAGGTACGCAGCTCTGCAGGTGCTGGACCACCCCTGGGTCAACGTAAGTCACACACCTGAGACACCTGCTTCCCCCTATACTGTGTCTCCTGAGACACCTCCCTCCCCCCTATACTGTGTCTCCTGAGACACCTGCTTCCCCCTATACTGTGTCTCCTGAGACACCTGCCTCTCCCTATACTGTGTCTCCTGAGACACCTGCTTCCCCCCTATACTGTGTCTCCTGAGACACCTGCTTCCCCCTAGACTGTGTCTCCTGAGACACCTCCCTCTCCCCCTATACTGTGTCTCCTGAGACACCTCCCTCCCCTCTATACTGTGTCTCCTGAGACACCTGCTTCCCCCTATACTGTGTCTCCTGAGACACCTGCTTCCCCCTATACTGCGTCTCCTGAGACACCTTCTTCCCCCTATACTGTGTCTCCTAAAATGTCTACTTCCCCCCTTGTACTGTTTTTCCAGTCTATTAAAAAAAAGTGTTCCATCACGACCACTGCCAATGGCCTGAGCTAGATTACTCTCCCTGCTACGACTGGGGAATTGATGATTCACTTGCTAAGTCAAATGTATCGATTGTAAGTCTCTTTGGAATAAGGCGTCTGCTAAATCCCAAAAATGTAACGTAAAGCATTGCAAGCACCTTGTACTGCAGTTGATGAAACTAAGATTCTTAGAAGAAAAGAACATCTGCGTCCGTTTGAGTTCCCAAAACCCTGACTGAAGTTACAATCACTTAATCCCAAGATGCATCAGCTGAACACACAAAGAATGAGAGTTGCAGCTCTCCTCAGTACTACTCCCGTGAACACACCGCCCAGCCCCGAGCGATACGACTCTTGAGAGTCTACGATATAATGAGCAGAACATCGTCTCTCTGTCTGAACAGCTGCTCAATACTGGTCCGCCAGTGAAGCTGTACTCTCCAATGTTGTCTTGTGGGAGAGTTTTCCACAGAACTGTGAGAAAACTTAACATAATACTTGAAACTAGACCGATGGCCGGTCAATACGTATTATACAGTTCACACAGTTTCTATCACAGTAAAGGGGAAGAGAGCCAGTGAGTTTTTTTCAGAGAGCCAGCCGTTCATTTCATGTTGGTCCTGTGTTAATATTCTTAGTAATAGAATGGTTTTCTTTTCTTTCTTTTCTTCTAAATTCTTCACAACTTTTTTTCCTTTCCATGATTTTTTTTTCCTTATTATTTCTGTTTTTCTTTTCTTGATGTTTTCCGAGCAAACTATGTATCCTTGTGTCTTTTCCGTAAAAATGTTTTGGTGCACCATTTTGCCCCATGGATATGATTTTGTTTGTGGTTTCTTTTATCTTATTTACATGTGTTAAGTGTTCTTTATGTTATATTGAAACCTAGCTATTGACAGGAGTGGAACTATGTACAAGCCTTCTGGGCTTCGTTCCCTCCTTGCACCGTTTCATGTGTGATAAATAAACTAAACTAAACTAAAGAGTATTGAACAGCCCTGCTATCCTTGTTGTTGTTCCAGGATGACGGCCTGGCAGAGAATGAGCACCAACTGTCGGTGGCGGGGAAGATCAAGAAGCACTTCAACACTGGACCCAAACTGAGCAGCACCACCGCCGGGGTGTCTATTATTACAGTAAGGATCTATGCACATACACACTCTCTTATGGAGACTTTGTGGGAAGTCATAGTCAAGCCAAAATCTTGGCTCTATTGGCTTTCTTTCTTTCTTGACTTCTCTTACTTCAGTTGAGCTGCTCCGTGTCCCGGTGGCCCTGCTCTCATGTCAACTCCCCCCCCACCTCCCTGAAGGTTTCATCATCATTAGTCCACCCATCCTCTTCCTCCTGCCAGGTGTGCTCTCTGTGTGCTCTGACCTTTACCTCTCTCTCCTCCTCTTCCTCTCTTTAAGACAGACTGTTAGCACTGTTGTCAGGGAGGATCCCGTTAGCTTTGCTGTCCTTTGTTTCAAACCCCAAATCTGTGAATTTTTCTACTTCTTTGAACAGGTTTATACTGTATATTAGTGTTGCAGTTTTTGGACATTTTTGACAATTTCCCAAAATCCTGCGGGTGAGCTAACCAGTTGCTGTTGTCTCCCACGTGTCGCCCCCCTCTCGCAGACCACCGCTCTCGACAAAGAGAGGCAAGTACTCAGACGAAGACAACGCCACCCGGACGTGAGGCCCGCGCCCCCCCGCTCCCCGCAACGCAGCTTCCCCCCCAGCACCGCCCACCACGCCAACCCCCTCCCCCACCTCTCCCCCGCTGACTTCACCTCCGAGTCGGAGGACCTCTCCCCCTGCTCCGCTGACACCGTACGCTCGCCCACCTCCCCGTTCTAAAAGCACCAACCACAGCCCAACAGTGCAGCGCCCCCTACAGTCCTGGGGGAGGTACTGTACTATACTCAGTGAAGGGGGGGGGGGAAGAACGATAGAACAGGTCCTTGTAATCAAGCCAGTCAGGATGCCTGCTTACTTAATCACTTAAGTTTTCATTATGGTTGTGGGGTTACAGTACAGTACAAAGCTTTGTCGTTTAAGCCAATAATATGTTATAGAAAGGTTCTACTCTGACCCTGTTAATACTTGGTTAGAGTACGCTGATGTGGAGAATCTCTATCCCTGAGTGTTTTCTAGACACCTCACCACAGCCGTCGAGCTGTGTTCAGAGCAAGAGATTTAGTTAGTTAGTTACTGTTAGTGCCCTCTGCTGGTGTGTGGCAGGAAGGAGCTTTCTGCCGATCAGCCGACCTGCAAACACAAGTCACTTTATGGGTTTCTTTAGAGAAACAACATGCAAAAACTAAAACCTTGGAGTGGAATTGGCATATATACCTGGCCAGGTATAGCAGTGACAGAGACCTACAGATCAAACTCTTCCATTTAACATGATGGTACCTCGTGTGTGCCCTGAAAAAGGGCCTTTTATGTGTTTTTGTATGGATGTCTGTATGAAGTCACATAAGCCAGTATCACACTGGGCGGCTTTTAGACGACTGTGGTTAGGCTGGAAAACAATCCCATCTGGCAAAACTGCACATAGCCACACTTATGTTCAGTAATATCCAATTCGTTCTATGGAAATATATACTTCCATTTTCAAGGTATTGACATCAACGTCAACCTTAATTCTAACATAAACTATTCAGTATCAACCCATATGAACCCACCTCAGATGTAAGGCTTGTCTTGGAATAGAGTTTGGGTCACAGTTCTGCATTGGGTCTAGCTATTCGTCAGTTATCGGTGCTGGTGTAGATATACTGAACAAAACACTTAACAGAGGACCAGAGAATGAAAATGTAAAGCTGTCCAGGTATGACGCTGCTATACCATAACAGATGTTCTATGATTCTGTGCCAGTGAAACTGCACGCTGTTTTACATATTTATATATATTGTTAATGAAATGATTACTGTTGATACTGTACAGTCATGTTCATGGCCTTTTTTTGTCATTGTCAAAATTTGGCATTGTTTTTAGTTGAATGTCAATACCGTGGTTGATACACTGAAGGTTGCAAGTACATAGACTTGTCTGGTCACAGATGGATCAAGTGCAATTAGGTATACATGCCCAATGAGCACCGTTTAACATTCCTCACGTTGCTGGTGAGTGAAGATCTCCTTCTTACGTTGGTAGCAGCACAAAGACCCATCAATCATAGGAAAAGTATATTTTAAAAATGATTGTTACCTACATTGAGAATGTATACAGTAGGTCAGTAGATTGTGATCACTTGTTTTATGAGGTAACAAAGGGATTCTCACATACTTGAGACAGTTTGATTATGTCTGGTGATAGAAAAGGCACAAGGTTTCTATAAGGCTTTTATAGGTTGCTGCATGTCTCTCCATCCCATTTTAGGAAGACATTTAGTGTAATGCAGGACACTGACTGACGCAGTGAAGCCCTGCTAAATGGCTCTGCATTGTCTCGACTGTGTGAACTAAACTTGAGGATGCTGTTATCAGGAGCACTTCAAAAGAATTTTATTGAATTGGGAGTTTGCACTTATCAGGAGTCGACTGATGAAAATGCGATACATGAGAATAAACGTCGAAGTAATGAGTAGAATATACTTTGAACTGATGATCTAATCTCTCAAAAATGTAACTGACACATTTTTAAGTGAGCTAATCTGTTGAAAGAAGACAGCTAAATCAAATCTCAAATCGAATGTATTCAGTGTTGGTGGGCAATAGGCATGAAAAGACAAATCCTGCACAAATAACTACAACTATTTCCATTGAAGTTGTTGTACAATGTCTCTGTAGGTCACTTGGAACTTACCATGTTAGCAGCTAAATATTTAGGTAAATTCCTGGTTTAAGAAGTTTCAGTAATGGTATTAAGAGTATAAACCACTACCTTGGTAACAATTGATCCCACTTGCAACGAAGATAGGGCTCAAGATACGTTCAACTGAGTGCGGCTATGTCACCTAGCATGTTCCAGTTAGGCCTCGTCTTGAGTGTGTTATCCAAAAGCTGAACATTTGCTGGTTTTCGCTGAGCCTAATTCATAGCATCAATCATGCTGGTTCACAAAGATGGTTTGCGGTTAAGGGTTGTCTATCGTTTAACCAAACATAGTATAGTATGATATATTATGATGTAATATAGTAAGCGTCACAAAAAAACCAACATAGTATATAGTATGACTACATCGTTCTTCTTTTTTTTCACTTAAATTATAATTTTTCCCCTTAGTATGATATAAAGGGGAAAAAAGGAAGGAAAAAAGGGAAAAAAGAACATGTATTTTTTTTTTACTTACTACCATACTATCATTCCAAGGGGGAAAAAAAGGATGTTCTTTTTTTCATTTTTTTTGCTTCATTTCTTTTTCTATATATCATATACATATACATAAAGCAAAAATAAATTTAAAAAAGAACATAGTATACTATATACTTTTTTTTTCTTTTCTTTTTTTTGCTTAGAATGATAATAATATATCATACTATACCATACTATCATTCTAAGGGGAAAAAAATATATATATATATAAAGGGAAACCTAGGATAGAAAGAGAAACCTAGGATATAGAGGGATACCTAGGATATAGAGGGAAACCTACGATAGAAAGAGAAACCTAGGATATAGAGAGAAACCTAGGATAGAAAGGGAAACCTAGGATATAGAGAGAAACCTTGGATAGAAAGGGAAACCTACGATAGAAAGGGAAACCTAGGATAAAATTAGAAACCTAGGATAAAATTAGAAACCTAGGCTATAGAGAGAAACCTAGGATAGAAAGAGAACCCTGGGCTATAGAGGGAAACCTAGGATAGAAAGGGAAACCTAGGATGTAGAGAGAAACCTAGGATATAAAGGGAAACCTAGGATAGGGAAACCTAGGATAGAAAGGGGAAACCTAGGATATGGAGAGAAACCTAGGGATATGGGGTGTAACAATTAGATAAAAGCGGGGGGAGAATATCAAATAAACAAGATGTATTGTAAAATAGTAACACAAACACCTTTAAGTGAAAATCTGATGTACAATAATAAAGGATAAAGTCAATTAATTAACTGGCCTAGTGGTAACCCTAACTAACCGATCAAATACAAATAAGACTAACTGGCTACAAACATAAGATTAACAAACAACAACCTACAAAACTACAGCTGTATCCAAACAAAACCAACACAAAATCAACTCAGGAGTTGTCATCTGGCCCACTGGCACCATAGAAGTATCTCTCCCAGCCTTTTATCCTCCACCCTTGATTGAGGATTGAGCACAGGTGTGCCCAATCAGGCCGTCACCATGGCGATGGCAGGAGGAAGGACAATCACCTGGGTGAAACACAGGAAACAAACAAAACACACACAGAACCACACACGACGGACGTAACACTAGGATATAAAGGGAAACCTAGGATAGGGTAACCCTAACCCTTTTGTTATGCAATATATCATACTATATCATACTATCATTCTAAGGGGGAAAAAATGAAGCAAAAACATTTTTCTTTTTCTTTTTCACTTATTTTCTTTTGTGAATGTTTCCAGAACCTTGTTGAATCTCTGCCATGAAGTATTAATAATAATAATAATACATTTTATTTATAAAAGCACTTTACATAGGAAATCTCAGTGCTACAATAAAAAAAAAATAAGGCAGAAGATGGGGTCCAACCCAAGGTGTGCCTAATTAAGTGGCCGGTGAGTGGGTGAGTGAGTGTGAGTGTGAGTGTGAGTGTGTGTGTGTGTGTGTGTGTGTGTGTATATATATATATATATATATATATATATATATATATATATATATATATATATATATATATATATATATATATATATATATATATATATATATATATATATATACTGTGTATATATATATATATATATACTGTATATATATATATACTGTATATAAATATGTACGGTCTACTGGAACAGTTTGTATTCTGACCAGTTGATCAACTGTCAACAGTTGAATGACTGGTTCTCCAGGCCCTCCATCAGATGTTGTAACCTGCATGTGTACTGTATGCTATCTAAATGAATTGTGCTGGTCTTTGTCCTATATACAGTATATCTCAAAAGTGAGTACACCCTTTAGATTTTTGCAAATATTCTATTCTGCATATATCCTTTCAGGGGATAACACTATCTTCTTTAAAAAAATAAAATAAAAATCTGATTTTATCCCTTTTTTCACCCAATTTAGTATCCAATTGTACCCAACCTAGCATCCAATTATCCCCTGCCTATTGCGTAGGATCCGCCGCACGACCCCGTGGCCGGCAGCCCCAGAGGAGATAGCCAGGCAGACTAGCTGTCTGGCTTCTCGAGCCCGACACCGTTATTCCGGCACCGGTGTTGCGCGACGGATCCTTGTCCGGAAATAGTCCTATACCCCCCTTGGGAGCGGCCGCTCAATATGCCGCTCCCTGTGAGCCCCGGCCATATCCGGGTCTGGCGAGACCGGGATTCGATCCCAGTCCCCGGTGGGCAGCTTGCACTAGAGGCTAATGCTTAGACCGCTGCGCCACCGCGGGGCTCGGGATAACACTATCTTAATGAAACTTTGATATAACTTAAAGTAGTCAGTGTGCTGCTTGAATAACAGTATAGATTTATTGTCCATTGAAAATTACTCAGTACACAGCTGTTAATGTCTAAACAGCTGGCAACAAAAGTGAGTACACCCCATAGTGAACATGTCTAAATTGTGCCCAAAGTGTCAATATTTTGTGTGACCACCATTGTTATCTAGCACTGCTTTAACCCTCCTGGGCATGGAATTCACCAGAGCTGCACAGGTTGCTTCTGGAATCTTCTTCCACTCCTCCATGACGACATCACGGAGCCCACGGATGTTGGACACCTTGCACTCCTCCACCTTCCTCTTGAGGATGCCCCACATGTGCTCAATTGGGTTTAGGTCTGGAGACATACTTGGCCAGTCCATCACCTTAACCTTCAGCTTCTTCAGCAAGGCCGTTGTCATCTTGGAGGTGTGTTTAGGGTCATTATCATGTTGGAAAACTGCCCTACGGCCCAGTTTCCGAAGAGAGGGGATCATGCTCTGCTGCAGGATGTCACAGTATATATTGGAATTCATGTGTCCCTCAATGAAATGCAGCTCCCCAGTGCCGGCAAAACTCATGCAGCCCCAGACCATGATGCTGCCACCACCATGCTTGACTGTAGGCAAAACACATTTGTCTTGGTACTCCTCACCAGGGTGCCGCCACACACGCCGGACACCATCTGACCCAAACAGGTTTATTTTGGTCTCATCAGACCACAGGACATGGTTCCAGTAACTCATGTTCTTGGATTCATTGTCTTCAGCAAACTGTTTGCGGGCTTTCTTATGCATCGGTTTCAGAAGAGGCTTCTGTCTGGGGCGATGGCCATACAAACCGATTTGATGCAGTGTGCGGCGTATGGTCTGGGCACTGACAGGCTGACATCCCACTTCTGCAACCTCTGCAGCAATGCTGGAAGCACTCGCACGTCTATTTTTGGAAACCAACCTCTGGATATGACGCTGAGCACGTGGACTCAACTTCTTTGGTCGACCCTGGCGAGGCCTGTTCCGAGTGGAACCTGTCCTGGAAAACCGCTGTATGATCTTAGCCACTGTGCTGCAACTCATTTTCAGGGTGTTGGCAATCTTCTTATAGCCAAGGCCATCTTTGTGAAGCGCAATAATCATTTTTTTCAGCCGCTCAGAGAGTTCCTTGCCATGAGGTGCCATGTTGTCCAGCATTCAGAGAGAATTGTGCCCAAAACACCAAATTTAACAGCCCTGCTTATCATTTACACCTGAATCCTTGTAACACTAACGAGTCACATGACACCAGGGCGGGAAAACAACATCATTGGGCACAATTAGGACATGTTCACTATGGGGTGTACTCACTTTTGTTGCCAGCTGTTTAGACATTAACAGCTGTGTACTGAGTAATTTTCAAAGGACAATAAATCTATACTGTTATTCAAGCAGCACACTGACTACTTTAAGTTTCAGTAGGATAATGTTATCCCCTGAAAGGATATAACAGAATATTTGCACAAATCTAAAGGGTGTACTCACTTTTGAGATATACTGTATATATATATATATATAGTATATATATATATTATATGTATATACTGTATATGTCACTATTTTTCGCCATTTGTTTTTTATTTTATCACTGCATTTATGCTCTGTCCTGTCAATGCAAACCTGTAGCTGCAAGTAAATCATTTGCATACTGCAACAGACGCGAGAACACATAATGTGAATATGTATTCTAGAAATGTGTAACTTTCCCACCCTATCCATGTACTCGCTAAGAGGGCTTTCAGACACATGCTTAAGGAACTGATATCTCATTGAGTTTGCTGTTCTTAGTGAGTGAACCAAAAAGAAAAAAAAGAGAAAAAAAGCATGTCGCTACTTTGCTGTATGGAATGCGTTTGCCTCCTCTGGGACAATAGGCTTTTCTTCCTTTCTTTTTTTTGTTGCATAGAAATAGAGGAAAAAGCATCATTCTATTTAATGTGATTGTCCAAAATACATTTTAACCAAATTCTTGAGTGAATAGACACTGAGGTGCTTCTGTGGTCCGTTTCTGTTGTGGAAGAATGACAAAGACTGTGTCGTGTGGAAGCACAAGTCCTGTGAGTTGCTGTTAGATATTTATTGATGCACAATATCTCTTAAGAAAGGAAACATGAAACCAATAAAAAATGGCATTGATTACCAGTAGCACATTTCCTGATCTGATTTTGTGAATCATTTATTCAGTGAATTGTCGTTGTTATAGAGATTATCCAACAGTGCTGTACTCAGCCACAGGCCAAACCTGTGAATAAAGTATTTCCTGTAAGCGAGTAATTTCTTTCTACTTCAGTACTGAAATAATATCTGAATGAAAGGGCCAGTAGAGGGCAGTATAAGCTTGTTTATACAGACCATAAGATAGGACTCCACCATCCTGACCTGAGTGGACTAATTTACACATTTTCCAAATGTTCTACCCAGTTAAAGTACAGTTTACGTACATGGGTTATTTTGAAGGGATATAATCAAGCACATTAAAATGAATATTTACAGGCGATATATTATTTACTTTTGCTTTTTGTCATTGTTTCTAGATAGAAGGACTCACCAAAAGGGAAGCTTATTTGTACATTTCTATTATAAATACAACTTGTTTTTTTATTTTATTTTATATTATTTCTTTTACACTTAGCAATTAGCTTTTATATTGGTATAACCTAATGTTAAAAAGCTTCAAACTAGGACTTAAAGTAAACCCTGCCTCTGAAGTTGCAAACCTGTAACCAACAGTAAATAACGTTAACTTAAAAAACATATTATGTTTGTCAACAAAATATATTACCTTCAATCAAAATGCATGGCCAAATGTCAACATAATGAAAATGCATTTATTTCGCTAAATCGTCCTCAGCCAACAATGTCCGTCAACAATTCAAAAATATGAATGTGAACGTGTCAAAGTCGCATTGATTCAAATCGGTAATCAAAAAGTAGAGTCAAATGTGAAGCTCCAAAGCACGTCTACGCTAGCTCCTAGCATGCTACAGACACTGTTCTACTGTGAGCTGGTCAATGAGGGATGAGGTCTGCAAATAATATTTGGGATATTATCCCAAAGTCTTTGCATATTTCCCAAAGTCTTTGCATATTTCATTTATTTTTTCCCTATCAACTCAAGCACATTTGTGGCACTTAATACATCTTTGCATTAAAACATGGTTATTATATTTCCATAATATCTAAAATAGCTGACAATCAGTTATGTATGACCATAATAACCTGTTTAACTTTAGGATTTTGTTTGTTTTTAATTGTTTAAAATAGCTAGATGCCTCTCCCACACGTTTATAGACCCATTCATCTTGTTTCCTCACAGGTTATAAATTCATGCTATTGCGTACCATCGAGTGGTTATACACAATAAGTATTACACTGGTTTCCTCTCATATTCATAGGCTGGAAATACAAACAATGATGACTGATGAATCCAGTGCTAAAACGATCTCAGATACATTGGACAGTATAACCATGCACCAGAAACTAAATAATGTATTATTGTTCCTTCACTATCACTATTACATGTTTCTGGTCCATGGATCTACTATGCAAAGATTTCCAATGACTTAGCTCTGCCAAATACAGTACATGAATACAGTTCCTAAATTTCGTTGTTTGGTACCTGTACTGTAGCAATGACAAATAAAGTCCATTCCATTCCATTCCATGACAATGTAAGTGTCAAAGTATTTTATGTCTTTGGAAATGACACTCCTATCATCTGCTCATAGTCCAGTCCTCATATGTACACTGATGTGGAACAGTACAAAATCTACCAAAAATATGTTATTTTATTGTTTGACATCTGTTGCACTAATTCACTCAGTCTTATTTAAATGTCTGTACAGTTAAAAGTAATTAAAAATCCTTGCCTACATTGAACTATAAGCATCTTACTGACCTCTAACAATAAATGGATTAGATTACGCTTATGTAACAGTTTCTTTTGTCACTTCTGAACATTAATGATCCCTTCCAATAAAGAAACACTACATCTTCTTTATGTACAGTTTTTACATAGTTTTTTTCCTAGAAAAGGGTCACAACTAAGATGTGTATCCGGCGTCCAAATGTTGTATAAATGTTATTAACGGTAGGTTGTGTTTGTTTATATGTTTCATATTCCAGTTTGTAATATGACCAACAGTTGATAAAACCTTACATTCCGTCTTTTCCGAACAGCTTTTAACTGAATCGAAACTGTACTTTAACCCTCTGACTCCCTCCAGGCCTTAGATACTCACGTTAAGATCTTCTCTGTCTCTTCTGGGGAGATCGACTCTGTCTCTCCTGGGGAGGTCAACTCTGTCTCTACTGAGGAGATGAGGACAGCGTCTGCTTGACTGACCTGGACGGCTGCTTGCTCCAGCGGGGGGGCTCAGGCGTGACATACTGTAAGACCAGGGAGAAGTCAGACACATCGATGCTATCAGCAGTAGCATGACAACATGGACGTCTCACCACAAAGAGGCCCGACGCTCACGTCAAGCCCACCCACTCCTCTTTTCACTTCCGCCTTCCTCTGTCGCTTCTCGGTCTGATCATTTTGTCTTTCTCCTCCTCTGTCCCTGGTGACCTAGTAGAATCCCTGTAGTATGAATGTTACTGTATGTGACAGCAGCTGGTGAAACCGGGGGAACAAGTCGACAGCCGATATACGGTTCTGACTTTTATTTTTGAAAAATGTAAATACATTTCAGCATTGTTGTGAAAAAAAAAAATCAATGACACATCGCTAGTCGACTAACACAGCTTGTTTTGTGAAGCTGCTAACAATGTCAAGTAGTGTTATAGTTAACTAGGTAGCAGTGGGGGGGATTACTCACCCAATCCATTGTGTTGCAATTGTTTTGGCTTGACCAACGAGTTCGTCATTGATTTTCAACAACGCTGAAATGTATTTACATTTTTCAGACTTGTTCCTGGTTTCACCAGCTGCTGTCACACATAGGCTGAGAACGTCCCTATTGGAGCGGCCCACCACAGCTCAGTGTCTGACTCTGTTCTGGTACTGGTCTCGTAGTGCTACCAGTTGAGATCCATGTCGACCACCACACATTTCCCAGACGCCCGTGAACAGTCCTGGGAACAGAGGAAGACAGAGGAACACAGAGGAACACACACTAACGTGAACACTGACTGAAAGAACATAGTCAAGTGTACAAGTGTACATGTACAAGCACATTATTACCATCGTATTTCATTAGTAATTTCATTAAATTAGAGAGTTAAATTATAAATTCGATTATAGAGTCTATTTTTATAGAGTTACACTATTTCCCATACCGTACTCTAAAACAATCAGGGTGTGTGTGTCTGTGTGTGTCTGTGTGTGTGTGTGTGTGTGTGTGTGTGTCTGTGTGTGTCTGAGTGTGTCTCGACGTCTATGTGTGTGTGTGCGCCTGCATGGCCCTAGCCAAACCCATGAATGAAGGCCTATGTGTGGTGCGTACTGGTGTGAAGCACTTTCCTTGCGTCGTAAGAGCGGATTATTAAAAGGAGCCTAAGTGTAGAAGGAAGCAGAACGGAAGGTCATAAGTGGCTGTGACAGTAAATTGCCGAAGCCCGTCTGACAGCTGAAGTGGACCATTGAGTCCCCCTGTGTCCATCTGCAGGCCCCTGTGTCCGAGGGCCCGCTGGTGGGGAAGAAAAGCAGCTGATTTCACAGGGTCGTCCTATACTACTACACCCGCAGGGCTCCTCTCAGGGACAATGAACAGAGCCGGGGCAACGCACTCCTCTTTACAGGGATGCTAGCTAACACGGGTCGCCCTGGTGTGTGTGTGTGTGTGTGTGTTGTTACCTCAATTCAACTCGTAACGAGAAATAATCTCCCAACCCTAACTGAATCAAGGGGCTCTGGGTAAATGTTTGTATCTATGTGATTTACCGTTTCGAAAGCGATTAAACCGATTCGATTCTTGGCGAAAAAGGCACGAAATATAGTTTATTAGAATTTTTCAGGGTTAGAAATCATCAGGAGGTAATTTAATGCCTGTGACCCGTCTGAAGACGGAAATGCTCTCTGACTTAACTGGAAAACTTAGTGAAAGGCTCTCATTGTTGTCAATTGAATCTCTTGTCTGCCCTGCGCCGGGCCTGGGTGTCTTGGGCAGAGCTGGTGGATATGAGTCATGAGTGTCTTAATGGGGCAGCAGTCGAGCTAATGTGTGGTGTGTGGGGGGGGACTGGGACTGGGACTGGGACTGGGGCTGGGGCTGGGGCTGAGATAGACCCACTGCTTGGGTGAGTAAGAGCTGGTGTGTGGGTGAGTGAGAGAGGGAGTGTGGGTGAGAGAGAGAGGGTGTGTGGGTGAGAGAGTGAGTGAGGGTGTGTGAGAGAGGGCGTGTGGGTGAGAGAGAGAGGGTGGGTGAGTGAGAGAGGGCGTGTGGGTGAGAGAGAGAGGGCGTGTGGGTGTGTGAGAGAGGGCGTGTGGGTGAGAGAGAGAGGGAGTGTAGGTGAGTGAGAGAGGGAATGTAGGTGAGAGAGGGCGTGTGGGTGGGAGAGAGAGAGAGAGAGGGTGTGTGGGTGAGTGAGAGAGAGAGGGAGTGTGGGTGAGGGAGAGAGAGGGTGGGTGAGTGAGTGAGAGAGAGAGGGAGTGTGGGTGAGGGAGAGAGACGGTGTGTGGGTGAGAGAGACGGTGTGTGGATGAGAGAGAGAGGGTGTGTGGGTGAGAGAGAGGGAGTGTGGGTGAGTGAGAGAGGGAGTGTGGGTGAGAGAGAGGGTGTGTGGGTGAGAGAGAGAGGGAGTGTGGGTGAGAGAGAGAGGGAGTGTGGGTGAGAGAGAGGGTGTGTGGGTGAGAGAGAGAGGGAGTGTGGGTGAGAGAGAGGGTGTGTGGGTGAGAGAGAGGGTGTGTGGGTGTGAAGTGGAGCCTGAGTGTTTAGGTCTGTTAACCTCCCCTGGCGTTTAGGGTCACATGACACATGACATCATCAGCCCTTGTCGAGCGTGAGACAACCACTACCACTGTGCTGCCTCCATTACTCTCTCTCTCCCTTCTGCTGTCGGCTGCAGGCGAGCACAGACAACTTACAGAGCAAAGCACCGTGTGTGTGTGTGTGTGTGTTTAGGTGTGTGTGTGTGTGTGTGAAACGCCACAGTTGTGTAGCGCTGTTGTGTATCATCGCTCCAAGGCGTGTGTGTGCTTTCAAGAACCTTTCCTCTGCAACATTGTTGTCTCCATGGCAACCACATATTCTATTTAAAGAAAAACAAAAGCTCACTGAATGCTCCATTTCCCCAAAATGTGCACTGACAACCATGACAGTGGGCTCTTCCACCATAACCTACATGCTCACACCACCACCCAGTGATATGTGACACAGTCTGATCATTCGGTCCGCATGTCGGCAACCGATCAAAATGTTCAGACTTTTCTTTCGAAACACGGAACTGTTTCAACTTGAGAATCACAACAGAAACTCACTTGTCAAGCCCAAAATACTGCAACAACGCAATGGATTCGGTGAGTTGCTACCCAGTTAACTATAACACTACTTTACATTGTTAGCAGGCTCACAAAACAAGCTGTGTTAGTCGACTAGCGATGTGTCATTGATTTTCAACTACGCGGAAATGTATTCACATTTTTTCGAAAGAAAAGTCTTATCATTACATTTGATCCCTACATGAGGACCAAAGAATTCCAATCCAATCCATTCCAAGCCCAATCCGTTGTGTTGCAGTATTTTGGCTTGACTAGCGAGTTTGTGTTGAACGAGTTGAAACGTAGTTCTGTGTTTCGAAAGAAAAGTCAGAACATTTTGATTGGTTGCCGATATGAGGACCAAAGCATTAGAACGTGTCACAAATGTCTGGGCCCTCAAAGGCCCTCAGCAGGTGTCCTGTGATGGTGTCGTCCAGAGCAGACAGGGCCTCTCTGTATAGTCCAGTCAATCTGTGGTTTAACCCAGGGGAAATTGCAATAGTAATCATTCAAGTTTTTTTGTGATCCCTAGGGACAACCAAATAACATATTAAAAGTCTTAGTCTTAATATTTATTGGATCAAGGTAAATTCAGGGGTCGAAAATGTGGGTTTTTGTGCCAGGCGCAACACAGCCAGTTAATAGGATAAAAAATTTAACTAATAGATATCACCATGAAACTTCCCCAGTTAATCACTTACATTAAGACTACTATTTTTTGTATTACAAGTTTTCTGAAATATTATGTTTAAATATGCAAATTAGGCATTATCTAATGAAATATGTGCTAATTTGCATAACATTCAAAATCAGAAATCTGAACATTGGATAAAGCCAGGTAAAAAATTCTTGTTTCATCTTGTTGTCATATTAGAGTCAAGGTCCTCTATAACAGGGAATTTGGATAACTCTTTTTATCACTCCATAAATCTGAAAATGCTGTCAACAGCCATAAAAAGTAAGCTTTGCCATGTTTTTAGGAGTAAATGTTACATAAATCAGGCTATGAATGATATATTAACAAACCCCTCTATAGCAGAACTCGGAATGTAGATAGGAATACAACTGGAAAGTTTGGTGTATGTAAGTGCTACTGAAGTGGAGATTTCTGGCTCAGAGTATGAGAAAAAACAATTTTTGAGAAAACGGCCATTACCCACAATTATATTTTTATTTTATTGTATTCAAACAAAGTCAATCAAATTAGTTTATAACACATTTATTATCATTGACATTTCGGAACATAGAGAAATGTTAATGTTTTTCTATGAAAACCATGTTGCATATCATATACAGATTAAACACTTCAATGAGAAATAAACCACATAAACCTATAAACCTATTAAAACTTTATAAATACAATATTTAAAAAATTAGACCAAGCTTGAAATATGCCTTTACTGTAGGCCTACATGTAACCTTCACTCCATGTCCTCATCCCAATGTTGTGCCGACATATTCGCGCATACACCTCTGCATTCTGAACAGGCTACAGAGCAATCAAGTCCTTGACGACGGCATTTGCAGCGCATAGTGCCACAACCTGACTTGCAATTACAGCGCACAAGCTCCAACAAGTATTGAGGAGCAGGGTCCTGGTCAGAATGGATGGGAATGAGGCATGAGTCTTGGATCCTCCAGCCCCATTCCTCTGGTGGTAGCGAGTTTCCCATCCATTCCTGAACCTGATGGTACACTCTGAAGCTGTGAAGCATGGCAGACGACGATGTTGGCGGCAAGTTGCGAGGGTGGATAGCCGTTTTGCTGTCAGTCACTTTAGTATAAAAACTTTTCAGCCTGAGGTCATTGAGAGAATCCATTTCTGCTCCTTTGTAGATTAGTATCATTGCCCTTTCCCCTGCAGCAGCAATGTCATCCTTGGTAGCAGATTGTTTCTGAAAAATGCTGGCCTGTACTCTGAATGAGTCGCTTTCTCTAACCAGACCCAGAGATACCCCTTTCCCAACCCCAAAGAGTCTGGATGTTGTATCACAGCCAAGCATGGCATGCGCGAATAAGATGTTGTTGCTAACATCTTCACCCAACACATCTCTTGCTTGCCCAATGTTCAAAAACCTGTAACTTGATGAAGACGACTTCTTGGGCTCAGACATGAAGTACAGTTCTCCTTGCTGATAATGGTGTAACAGAAGAATGAGGAGGTCGGTGTTGTCTCCAACAAGGACAGTTCGATGTTTCAATGCTGCTGTCACTGCAGTTTGAACTATGAGCACATCGGCGTCTCCCTGAGCATTGTGAATGTCAAACCCTGCAAGTGTTAGTCCCTCCCCCAACAGGTTTATGAAACGTTGTTTGTTCTCCTTGTTTGACAGAAATTCCTGTTTTTTCAACCTCAGTGACATGGTTGACGGGAATTAAACCTTCCGGCCAGTGTTTGTGTTCCTCCTTTTATGGGCACCATCCTTTGTAGATGGCTGGTTGCTGTACCCATCAAACACAATCACCACTGATTGCCCATAATGTTTTCGAACATAACCTATGTACGTTTCCACTATTGCTCCATATGTTTTTCCTATCTCCCAGGGTAGTCGGTGGAGAAGGGCCCCTCCATCTAAAACGTACAGAATGTCTCTTTCTGGCACATCATCATGAGGGACTGCGTTCCATATTGCTTTTGCAATTTGGGGTTTGTTCGCTGGGAGAAACACTGTTTTCGTTTCGAAGAGCGCAGGTGGATACCCGCAGAGTTCATACTTGAAGGCTTCAGCTAACTTGTCTGCCTGTGTCCCAGCAATCACTAGTCTCTGAAACAAGAGCTGCGAATCAATATGGACAACTTCTTCTTTGTTCAGTTTGACTGTGGATTTGGAATCCATGGTGACTGCATGTGCTTTCCTCTTGAAGGTATATTCTGTCACCTTTTTCCCTACCATGTCCTTTAAGACCCTTCTACCAACTTCTTTTGAATGGTCCACATTCACCGCATTATGGGCTGTCACACCAGTGATTAGGTGCTGAAGGTGTTCATACCCGGCAAACGGATTTTGTGACTCCAACAATTGAAGTATTTTGATAGTGTCAGCGTTGTCTCATGCCTGTCTTGATGCAGAAAGGTCCTTGTGCTGTTCACTAGTTTCATAGTTTACCCCTGTCACTTCTTTCATGGCATTGTTGATTTCAGATGTTGCAGGGTTGGAAAGAACCCACACCAAACGTTGTGTTTCAGACACACCCCTTCCCCGTGTCAGTCCTCCGGTTGATTTCATACTTCGCATGAGGGCTTGCTCTATTACAAGGTCGGGGGATAGTCCGGCCCAGTATTCATTTGATCTACGAACAACTTGCAGACCATCTTCCTGAAATCGTTTGTAAACTTGGGGATGTGTGTCTTCTAGTTGGCGCATTTTCTGGAGGTATATGGTCAATGATTTTACATACAAGTTATGTCCGGAGGCAGCCATGAATGGCATCATGTCTGTCAGGGTATCAAGGTGCTGATCCCAATTTCCAGTTCTCTCCGATCCAATGAATGCACGGACTAGGTCGATCATCTCCATGTACTGTAGCCAGAGTGCTGCTGTCCGGTCATCTACCATGGTTCTCTTCTCTGCCTCCAAACGCTGAGCTATGATCTGGAGTAGTGCACTTGCATTTGTCCTGGTTGCAGTGGCAGCCATAACACTGTCATACAGATCTGAGGCTTCTGCTAGTTCTTCTGGTACTTTGGCATGGTCTGTGGATTCTCCATCTGGCTGATCAGAAACTGTTTCCTCACTGTCATCACCAACAGTACCATCTTGAGTCAACTCTGACACATCCTCTGAGTCCACAGCATAGTTTGCTTTGATTGGGACAGGCAGTTTGACATGAAAAGTTTTCGCTTCCAGTAGGGTGTTCAGTGCTCCATCAACCAGGAAATGACCTCGTATGGCCCTGGCAACTGCTTTTCCTTCGAGCATTTTGGGCACCGTATTTGGTGTGTACACTAATTCAAGGATTTCTTCCAAGCCAGAGCCTGACATCAAATGGCCAACTGCGCCAAGGAAACTCATGAGCACATGGAACCCACCAAGTCGGAGAACGATAGATTTCAATGGACTGCCAGGTGCTTCACTTTCAATAATTGTCATCGCTTTCCACCATAGTGGTTGATCAAAGGTTAGAATTGGAGTGACCTGGTAGCGAGCTGCGTGATCATGAACGAACTGCAGAGTGGAATGAATGCAAGTCAGATCTCCTGGATCCATGTCAATCATGGGTAGGAAGATGACTGACGACTGACCAGGCTGATCTCCAGTGTTGAGCATTTTCATCATCCCGGACCATCCAGGCCTTGAGCATTTGCCGAGCAGCAAGGACAGCTTCCAGAGTCTATCAGCAGGCGTCTCTCTATCGTCTTCAGAGTGCTCTTCACATTCCCTGTAGGTAAGATTCTTGAGGCCCCCAGACTTCTGTACATATGGAACAATGTTAATGCGTCCGACATCTGTTAGGTCCTTTGCTGTCACCTTGATACGTGGAATGATGGAAGCTTGTTCAATTTTGGGGGTGATGCATGCAATAATTCCCATGCCATGGAACATTCCATGGCCATCAATTGTTCGGATATTATGGTCAGCATTATCAGCAACATATTGTATGAAGTGCCCAGGTGTGAGTCCACGTACCTCAAGTTTCTCAGCTACTACTAATGTGTTTTATTGTATTGAGTGGTAGAATTAAAGAAATGTCTAATCCTTTGTTTGAACTAGGCTACTTACCAGTGACAGCTGTACACACACTGTGGCTAGCTAGCAAACGTCAGCTAACCGCTAGCGAAGAGTAACCTGTAATTCAATGCAGCAAAAATGACGATTGATGACAATTATAAATGTGTTTTATTGTATTGAGTGGTAGAATTAAAGAAATGTCTAACATCTTTGTTTGAACTACTTACCAATGACAGGCTGGGAGTGGTGTTTTCATTGTGTAATTGTATTGAAATTACGTCATTCACTTCATTAATCAATGATGCATCAAGTTGTGTGTTATATATTGTATTCACAGGATGGGGGGGGGGGGGGGGGGCGTGACACATGATGAGGAACATTTGTGATGAAAGCCAGTCTAGCGCTAAACCAGTCGCAGAAAATGAGAGTGAAACTTATAGTGTCAACAATATTTGGTTTCGTTTTTTTTTCTCATAACACGCAACTTTAAGTTTTAAAATGTATTTTCATAAATATGTAGTAATGTGTTTTTAGCATGTTGATGTTCTCTCAGTATGTTGGGATCTTATAAAAATGCAGTTAGACGTTCGTAGCGATGTAACACTGTTAGCAGCGTTTGTTGTGGTTTCATCAGTGACTTTTCTCCCATTCTGTGTTTGAGGTGCACCAACATTCAAATACTCGTGTCGTCTTCAATTTCTGTCCGATTTCAATGTGTGACACATCATTTGAAAGCTTACAATCTGTATTTTCAGAATATGTAAAAAACTGAAAGTGTATGTTGGCAACTGATTGATGAAAACATTGTCTGGCGTCACATTTGGCAAATAAGTGGGTGTTGGGGTAGTTGTACCCCTAATACAGGTATAAGACTTAAGAATATCCTCTGAAAAAGTGTTTTATTGGAAAGATTGACCCCCAAAACATAGGAAAAGACACCAAATATGTTGGATAGGTATACATAGGCCCTCCAATATTAACACCATTTTACCCAGATGGCGTCACTCTAAAACATTGTTTAACCTCTTTTGACCTTGAAAAAAGTATGATCCAATAAATTAATTAATTAAGACTTTTAGTATATGATGCAGGAGGGTATTAGGAACAATAAAAACTATGAAATATTACTATTGCAATTTCTCCTGGGTTGGGCCTTTTTTTGAGTTAGATTGACTGGACTAGTATGCAGACACAGTAAACACACCTGAGTAAGTCAGTAAGTAGACCTGTACTTTTACTACTGATTTTTTCTTCAAACCTTTTTTTAAAAATGTACTTAGTATTTCAAGAATGTCAAATCACATTCCTTTCCACACTGAAACATAATTGGAGTGGGATGACTGAATGTGACTCAGGCAACTCACATACCACCGCAATAACATCCATTCTGATCATACCGACAGCGGTCTGTTTCAAGAAGAACCACTATATGATAGACATGTCCAAGAGATATGTTGGCATGTTGATTTTCAAGTAACACATACTGTAAAGGAATTTTCCCACGGACACTTCGACGTGTGGCCAGCCGGGGATCGAACCGCCGATCTGCGGACCTTGCGATCATTAGACGCCGCCTCTACCTCCTGCGCCACAGCCTCTACCTCCACCAGCCACAGCCTCTACCTCCTGCGCCACAGCCTCTACCTCCACTAGCCTCTACCTCCTGAACCACAGCCTCTACCTCCACCAGCCTCTACCTCCTAAGCCACAGCCTCTACCTCCTGAACCACAGCCTCTACCTCCTGAGCCACAGCCTCTGCCTCTACCTCCTGAACCACAGCCTCTACCTCCTGAGCCACAGCCTCTACCTCCACCAGCCTCTACCTCCTGAGCCACAGCCTATGCCTCTACCTCCTGAACCACAGCCTCTACCTCCTGAGCCACAGCCTCTGCCTCTACCTCCACCAGCCTCTACCTCCTGAGCCACAGACTCTACCTCCTGAACCACAGCCGCCCGTTTGGAGAACAGGGCTTGTGTCCGCCTATGGTCCAGCCGTTGTGAAGGAGGGGCAGAGAGGGCAGAAGTGTCCCAGGACAGTGGTCTTCTCTCAGGGGTCTGGCAGGGCGGCAGGGCAGCGAGACAGGAACAACACTGACCTTTGGCTCCACTGATGAGCAGGCCCAGCTCAGCACAGACGGACACACACACACACACACCACCTCACGGTCACGGCCAGTCAACACAGCCCCCTGGCGCAGGGTTAGAGGCTAGTCACCTAAAACACACACCAGACACATGGAATCTAACCAAAGCAAAGTTTTTTTTTTTTAAACTGTAATTTCTTTCAAACAGTCATTTTTTAAACAGTCATTTTTTTCAAACAGTTATTTTTTTCAAACAGTCTTTTTTTTACAAACAGTACTAACAAGGCCAGAAAATATTTGTTAATATTTTTTCACTGGTTAACTTCAACTGTAGACAAACTAGCTTTTTTTTTTTTTTTATCCAAATTTCTACACAGACATTTTTTGAAAATGCCCACGTCCCACAACCTTAATTTGGTGATGAAAACATGAAATGCAGACGTATTGTTGGGTGTGACACACATCTGCTGGCAGCGAGGTCCCTTTTAATTGTCATGTAAATGTTGGGCTTCCCAGCGGTGACAGAAAAGCCAGTTGCGTCCCTCCAGTGTGTGGTGTGAGATTGATGACGGCCGGGGGAGAGGTTAGCGAGGGAGGTCCGCTGCACCTGGAACCAGCCTCTCTGCTCCGCCAGCTGACAAACACACCACTACAACACTGGCAGCACCATGTCAGGGTCTGGTGCGTTGTTATAAATGTAAAACATAAACCTATGTATACATACTCATGTAAAACACTAGTATCATTCAAACACTTGGTTTAACACTAGAACAGCCGTGCCGTTTTTACCTACTATTAGAGCCGCCTCGGGGGGTTAAATGGCTATAGACTTTACCATGGGAAGCTGCTACTTACACACAAAGACCACTAGTTGGCGCGTCTTGTAAATTAGCCTGCCTCCTACACCGAAAAACTGCAATCAAATCTGCTTCATACTAGCTTATTCTGATGTGATTTTTTTGGAAAATATAAGGATACTGGGTGGTAGAACGCACATACCTAGGAAAAGTCATGAAAGGAGGGTCCTGAAATTTGATCGAGTGCAAAGGTATTAACATCTTTTTACTCATCTGGTCAAATGACCCCACCCATGGCTGTTCTAGTGTTAATGAAAACTATATTAATTAATTGATCATGAGGATTAACAGTATTGGGTATTGTTGAGTCAATTCTACAAATGTCACACAATAACACAAGCAGAGAAACAGGGAATGAATAAACCCTTGAGTATAATGAACGTAATCAGTAGAATCAACACCAGCTGAATCACCATTACAGACAGATCAATACCATGCAAACAGTCACAGGGGGGGGTTAATCATTTAACTAGGGGGAAACTTTAAATAATTGATATTTCCTATGCATACACAGTCAAACCCAGAGCTCAAGAGAGTGCCTACCTAGTAATTCCACAGAGCAGACAGCTAGTCCCCCCAACCCCAGCTCAGCTCAGTGCCCTGGACAGAGGGTGGTCAGCCATCTTTGGCGCCCCTGGAGCAGTTAGGGATTAATACTAGACTAGCCGTGTCTATTGTACCTACTATATAAGCCGCCTCGGGGGTCAAATGACCATAGTCTTTAGAATGGGAAGCTGCTTCTTACACGCAAAGACCACTAGCTGGCGCGTCTGGTAAATTAGCCTGCCTCTCCTACACAGAAAAACTGCCAAAATAGCTTTATACTAGCTTATCCTGATGTGATTTGGAAAATGTCAGGATACTGGTTGGTAGAACGCACATATCTAGGAAAAGTCATGAAAGGAGGGTCCTGAAATTTGATCGAGTGCAAAGATATAAAACATGTTTTTACTCACAGGGTCAAACGACCACCACCCACGGCTGTTCTAGTGTTAAGTGCCTTGCTCACGGACACAACGGCAGCACCTTAGACAGACACGACGCCAGCAACCCTCCAGTCACCAGCTCACACACCCAGCACCCAGCTCCCTCCTGGGGTGGTGGAAGAACCTTCCAAGGTTCTCTGTCACATCTGCCGCGACCCACAACACCTTGATGGGTGTCCTATGGACAGGTGCCAGATCCCTGCCTCTACCCCTCTTCTTCCTCCCTGCTCGCTCTCTCTCCAGGGTCTGGGCTGCTCCCCGCCCAGGCAGTGACCTGGGCGGCTCAGTGATCGATGGTGGCTCAGGGGCTCGTCAGGGACCAGAGAGACCAGGCTCCTGGGCAGGCCTGTCAGTCGCACGGCCCAGCGGTGACGAGCCTTGATAGGACACATGTCAGAGAGAAGGCCTCCGGAGGGACCTGGGGAGGCCTAGTGTAGCTCACCTACAGTACACCACCACAAAAGATTCAATCAGCCCCACACACCGAGCCACCCCCCCCCCCCAACATCCCCACCATCCCCTTACACCCCAGGGATCCCTAGGAGCTAGCCCCCCTTAGCCCCCCCTGGGGTGAGAAGCCAGGGTTGAGCGGCAAGGGCAGGATTGAGCTTTAATTATCACACGTTTAGGACACATATAGTACAGGGGGTGCAGGTGAAATCAATTTATCTGCTGGCAGGGAGACAGGGGATGTAGAGGGCCGCTGCATAATCACACAACCTTTAGCTGTCATTGTGGAAGGTAGAATAGGCACGGAATAACCAGAGTGAGGCTTATCTTAAAAGATCCCTCTGATGATTATACTTACTATACTTTACTATAATGATAGTTTTAACCAAAACAAGCAGACAAGCTCATATAACTCCTACTTTAGAGACTCCACACTGGCTTCCTGTTAAGTTCAGAATACATTTCAAGATCCTTCTACTTGTTTATAAAGCTCTCACTGGCACAGCACCAGAATATCTGAAAGACCTTTTGCTAGAATATCAGCCCAATAGAGCTCTCAGGTCCTCTGACGCTGGTTTTCTCTGTGTACCACATGTACAAAAGAAGAGGTTTGGTGAGGCTGCATTCTCATTTTATGCACCCAGATTGTGGAATGCACTGACAGTTTACATTAGGGATGCAACCTCAGCACATATGTTCAAGTCAAGACTAAACACCCATCTTTTTAATATTGCCTTTAACACTAGAGGCGTGACGTTTTTTCACCTACTTTAAGCGCGACGAGGTGTCGAATTACACGACCACTCTTCACAATGGGGGAGTGTGTACTGACGCACAAAGATCACTGGATGGCGATGTCGCACAAGAAGAGAAAATGACAAGATCACTACCTCTAAAAATGCATAAAGTTCCTATGCGCAGAGAAGCAGGGAAAAACAATAGTAATAAATATTGCAATATTGTGTTATCATAGTTATGAGCTTCACAGTGATAAAGTCTGTTTATTTGTCGTGAACTTCGCCGGTAACATCAGCCTGTCAGCCCCTGCAACTGCTCACAGGGGTTGTTACATGTGATTATATGGAATGGCTGAATATGTTCATTCTTTTTATTTTGATTACATTATATAATTGTATTTGGTATAATGACAAATAAACTTGAAAGTTGAATGATCTCACAGGAGCGCGTACCTGCATCTGCCGCAACCTGTTATAGTTAGTTTCACCTATATTAGTGAAAAGAGCTGAAAGAAAATACATGAAAGAAAGGAGAGAAAGAGTACAGAATGATGAATCATTCAGAATGTTATTGGTTTTAATATTTCACAATCTGCCAGAATAAGCACGCTCCCTCGCACGCCCAGCCCATCATTTTTGATGCCGCTAATGTGTGTAATGAAAAGTGTGACAATGTTGAAAGACATGATGTCATAATCAAAATATAAAACCTGGTTGGATAAAATAAGATTCTGTTGTGATTGTGTTGACATTGTTGTGATGTCAAAAGAGATCTTGGTTATGTAATGTGTAAAGTGGAGAGGAGATTGATCGGGACTGCGGGAGTTTTCATTACTAACGAATGATGGTTGATTATTATTATACAAAAATAATAGTAATAAATATTGCAATATTGTGTTATCATAGTTATGAGCTTCACAAAGTCTGTTTATTTGTCGTGAACTTCACGCCGGCCGTAACATCAGCAGACAATCGACTGCTGTAAGCTTGTAAGCTTTGAAACCTGCTTGGCAGCTTTGAAACCCGCTTGGCTCCCTCATGAATTGTCTATTGTTTAGTAATAAATATTGCAATATTGTGTTATCATAGTTATGAGCTTCACAAAGTCTGTTTATTTGTCGTGAACTTCACGCCGGCCGTAACATCAGCAGACAATCGACTGCTGTAAGCTTGTAAGCTTTGAAACCTGCTTGGCAGCTTTGAAACCCGCTTGGCTCCCTCATGAATTGGCAGCTATTGTTTGCTGATGGGAAACGATCAAGAAACAATTAGAGAATAAGATTACCCTCAATATCTTATTATCAATTATCAATATACTGGTGGCCTAACGTGGTCCAGTGGTCTAGCACCGTGGTCGTGCACACATATGTCGGCCCTTCATCTCCTTACTTTCCTGTCTGTCTTCACTATATCAGTCCAATAACATGAAAACTATGAGTGGGACTGCCCCACTCAGAAAAAAACATTATACAATAACATTATATACAAAAAAAACATTATATACAATATTATAAATATCCGTTCGTTATATAATATTCGTTGATGAGTACAGGCATAATCAAACGTAGGTTACTCCAATTACTTTGCTGCAGTAGCTATGCATACACCACACAACTTGATAGGTACATACTGTGCAGTGTATCATTCATAACTGTACATAGGCTACACATATCATAATATCTTATCACTATTGCATGGAACTTGGGTAAACCCGCTGTGAAAAAAAACCCTCAGCTCCAACAAATCTGAAGGGATTGGGAGACATACTGTACAGTTGATCATTTTCATAACTGTCTGTACATATACATATCTTATGTATCACTATTGCTATATTACTATAGCCTATATATAAACACATTATGTTACAAATATCAGTTTTATCCACTGTATCTAATTCAGCACTGAAGCCTGAAGGTTGAGCACAGTGTGTGCCCCCTTGCTACCTCTGCTGATATAAAAGAGAATTGCAGCCTTGGAGAAAAAGATGGCAGCCGAATCCCAAGGCAAATACACAGGCACACACAGAAATACTGCAAAATCGCTTTAACTCGATTTTGAAAATGTAAAGATGCTGGGTGGTAGAACGCACATATCTAGGAAAAGTCATGAAAGGAGGGCCTTGACATTTGATCGAGTGCAATGGTAGAATTTTTTTTGTACTCACTGGTGCCCGATGACACCTCACGGCTTTCCTAGTGTTAAATGACTAAACAATTAAATTATGATTATGTAATGATTGGAGCACTTTGAGCTGCAACATTTGCAGGAAAAGTCCTATAAAAATAAAAGTTATTATTATTATTATAATGGCTATACTGTTCTCTGGGTTTTATGAGGGTTATTAGAACCAGTCCAAAACATACAGGGGAGCTTGCCATATACATAATTGCATCAAGAAGATGTTTTAAGCCAGAATGACCTCTTGGGAGAACTTAAAACAATTTATCCAATTTTGTCAATTTATTTTGACAAAAATGGAGATAGAATTTTGACAAAAATGGAGATAGAACCTTATAATTCTAACGTCACGATATCTCTATGGGTGTAACCTCCCTTTGTTTGTGGTGCATTGTAAGCACCATCATCAGTGGGAATATCTGAGGAGTTGCGTTTTCTCCTCCAGCAGAAACACACAGAGCTCCTACCCCCTGTGCTAATTGGAACCAACCAAGCTGAAATCATTAATGAACTGTCTGAGACACAGTGAAGTTAATTAGAAAAAACACTCACACCTAAACCAGTGCTCCTAAAATGTGAGACTTGAAACACAGCATCATCCAATACACTCAATACACTCTCTCTCTCTCTCTCTCTCTCTCTCTCTCTCTCTCTCTCTCTCTCTCTCTCTCTCTCTCTCTCTCTCTCTCTCTCTCTCCACTCTCTCTCTCTCTCTCTCTCTCTCTCTCTCTCTCTCTCTCTCTCTCTCTCTCTCTCTCTCTCCCTCTCTCTCTCTCCCTCCCCCACGTACCCTGAAATAAATAGTTTGAAACACAGGATCATCCAATACACTCAATACACTAAATTATCTCTCTCCCGCCCCTCTACTTCCCTCCCTCCCCCTCTCTCTCTCTCTCCCCCCCCTCTCTCTCCCTCCCTCCCTCCCTTCCTCCCTCTCTCTCCCCCTCTCCCCACGTACCCTGAAATAAATAGTTTGGAACCCAGATAATCAGTGAGAATGAGGAACTCTCTCTCTCTCTATCTCCACCCCTCTCTCCCCCTCCCCCTCTCTCCCCTACGTACCCTGAAATAAATAGTTTGGAACCCAGATAATCAGTGAGAATGAGGAACTCTCTCTCTCTCTCTCTCTCTCTGTCTGTCTCCCCCCCCTCTCTCTCTCCTTCCCTCCCTCCCTCTCTCCCCTACGTACCCTGAAATAAATAGTTTGGAACCCAGATAATCAGTGAGAATGAGGAACTCTCTCTCCCCCTCTCCCTCCCCCTCTCTCCCCCTCCCTCCCTCTCTCCCCTACGTACCCTGAAATAAATAGTTTGGAACCCAGATAATAAGTGAGAATTAGGAACTCTCTCTCTCCCTCCCTCCCTCCCTCCCTCTCTCCCTTACGTACCCTGAAATAAATAGTTTGGAACCCAGATAATCAGTGAGAATGAGGAACTCTCTCTCTCCCTCCCTCCCTCCCTCTCTCCCTTACGTACCCTGAAATAAATAGTTTGGAACCCAGATAATCAGTGAGAATGAGGAACTCTCTCTCTCCCCCCCCCTCTCTCCCTTCCTCCCTCTCTCCCCAACGTACCCTGAAATAAATAGTTTGGAACCCAGATAATCAGTGAGAATGAGGAACTAAATGAGCAGCGCTGCAGGTTCGCCATATTGAACGGCGAGACATCTGGAAGCCTTCACATGAAAGCAACACACAGAACAACACACGGCATCCCGCTAATACATCACAGCCTCGGTGCAGATAAATTATCCACCCCGTCTTTCCAAATATTTTTTTTTATTTCAAGAATGGAACCTAGGTTTTCTTCAACCGTGGATCAAAAGACAGTTGCTTTCAATATAATTCCAGGGGAAAAAAATCATATGTACCTCATCTACCTTTTAGATGGTGGGATTTCACTGATGAGGGACTATAATTAATTGGTGCAATTTGAGAACTTAAAAATAGATTCCTTCTATGCCCTTGGACAGAGGGCAAAGCTACTGGCTGCCTGTGTCTTTTATAGGTTAGTACCACAGGCCTTACTGTTACCGTTCAGTGTGTGTGTGTGTGTGTGTGTGTGTGTGTGTGTGTGTGTGTGTGTGTTTCTGTGCCTGTGCGAGCATGTGTGTGTGTGTGTGTGTGTGTGTGTGTGTGTGTGTGTGTGTCTCTGTGCCTGTGTGAGCATGTGTGTGCGTCTCTGTGCCTGTGCGAGTGTGTGTGTGTGTGTCTCTGTGCCTTTGCGAGTGTGTGTGTGTGTGTGTGTGTGTGTGTGTGTGTGTGTGTGTGACTGTGCAAGTGTGTCGCAGTGTTTCCTCCAGGAATTTTTACATTGGTGGCGGATAGCCCTGACCGCGCGCGCAGCTCAAAACAACGACCTAATTTCAGCCAAAACTAGAGGATGGCCCAAAAAAAAAAAAAGAATATACAGAATATAAACTTGTGACTGACAGTCACATACACACACACAAAGATCATCAGCTATAATATAATACGAAGTAGGCCTACATGAGCACAAAAGCGGCTAACGTTACTGATTAACTGTTTACTGTAGTGCAGAGAGATGGTAGTCGTAGGCGGCGTATCAAATGACAAAGCTAAATGTTTAATGAAGGACATGAACGATTGTCAACAACACACTCAAGCAGTAAATAGAACAGTCTAAACAACTTGGGTACTACGCACTCAACTGCGGACGGAACAATACTCTCAACCTATAGTTCCGTGCGTGAATTATGTCAACCCACCACATTACAGAAGTAAAATCACAGTCAGATGGAGCATTCGGTAAACAGCTGAGTATCAGCTGAGTTAAAGAAAACAAACTCTTACCTTTGATGACACCCACATGAGCCCTGTTTTCCCGTACTTCCCCTGTGTGTCTCTTATTGTCCAAATGTTCCCTGAATTTTAGCTGCATGTTTTTCCAGCATGTAATTCCGTTGTCAATAAAAAAATCGTCTCCCCTTCTTTTCCCCTTGACAATACTGTGTCGTTGCTAAAGTGACGGCACATAAGAATCGTTTTTTTATACGATTTATACGTTTTTTTAACCCACAGATTACATGAGAGAAGCTATCTGTCATTATTTCAACCACTGTCCAAGTGGGGACTTTACAATACTTTCGTTTTAGAACGAAACGTTAGCCGCTAGCAGCGTTTAGCAGTCACCATTCTTGAGCAAAACATGATACAAACAAACATTCAAATACTCGTGTCGTCTTCATTTTTTTTCCGATTTCAATGTATGACGCATCATTTGAAAGCTTACCATCTGTAGTTTCAGACTATGTAAACAAACGAAAAATTACGTAAGCAAATGGTTATTATTTATCTGGTACACTTCTGCGCCGAATGTACCGCCGGCACAAATCCGCACCCGACATTGTAATTACCGTAATTTCTAAACGTTTTGTGCTATCGAAAAAAATCCAACTGTCCCTGAAAGCTGAGATGTTGCACTTCAACCAACATATAGGGCCAGTTTCACAGACAAGGCTTAAGCCTAATCCTGGACTAAAAAGCATCTTCAATGGAGATTTTACATTGAAAGTGTGATTTAGTCCAGGACTAGGCTTAAGCCTTGTCTGTGAAACCGGCCCATAGGGTATTACAGTAAAATGTGACGTGAGGACATTCTCAGAGTCCGTTTACTCACAGTGATTGGCGGAGCGTTCAGGGACACATGCTTTTTTTCTGTTCTCTGGTCATAATAACTCGCTGCCTTTCTGCGCAGCCTGAATCAAAGTGGACTGTCTGAATCATTTGGTGGCGGAGGAAATTCATTCGTGGCGGCCCGCCACCAATAAATGCATATAGAGGAAACACTGGTGTGTATGTGTGTCTCTGTGTCTCTGCGAGTGTGTGTGTGTGTGTGTGTCTCTGTGCCTCTGCAAGTGTGTGAGTGTGTGTGTGTGTGTGTCTGTGCCGTGCGAGTGTGTACACGCGCGGTGCATGAGTACACTGTCACTCACTGTTGTTGTGGTCGTCTTCTATGACATGGTGCGGTCCGCTCCAGAACCACAGCATCAGGGTGGCTCTGGTGGTTCTCCTGATCCAGATACGATGCAACAGCAAGACTCTGACCGGACCAGACACGCCACCACATCCCCGTGGCCCGACGCTATCTGGGTCAGCTGGCCTACGGGGCCGGGGGAGAGAGAGAGGCAGGGGCACACAGACAAAAATGGTAAATGGACTGCACTTATATAGCGCCTTATTCCAAAGCGCTTTACAACGGCCTCTCATTCACCCGTTCACACACACATTCACACACCAATGGCGAGGTAGGCAAGCTACCATGCAAGGCACCGGCCGGCTCACTGGGAGCAATTTGGGGTTCAGTGTCTTGCCCAAGGACACCTCGACATGTGGCCAGCCGGGGCTCGAACCGCTGATCTGCCAACATTGCGATCATTAGACGCCGGCTCTACCTCCTGAGCCGCAGCCGCCTCTACAGCCGCCCAGACATGTCTCTATGACGACCCTCCTCAACTAAACCCCAATCAAACTAATCACAACATGTGTCCCCGTGATTGACTGTTGCTAAATGATTAGCATGTGATGGATACATTTAGTTCGCTTCTGTGGCTCAAGAACACTAAGATCATCTATCGCAGGTTTATTAGAGGTTCCCAGCAACAGTCAGAAGAAGATCGGGAGCGCAGCCTTTGCCAACTATGCCCCAAAGCTTTGGAACACATTACCTTTAGAGATCAGGGAAGCCAGCTCACTAAATATTTTTAAAAGAAAGCTAAAAACGCACTTCTTCAATATAGCCTTCAACTAGCTTATCTGCACCTGCCCACTGCTCATTTGCCAGCTATTGCACTCCTTTAACTAGCTCATCTGCACCTGCCTACTGCTCATTTGCCAGCTGCTGCACTCTAAATGTTTTATCTATTTATTTCTTATATTTCTACACAGTAATGCACATGGTCTTTAACTCCACAGACTGTGGGGGGATAACATTGGTACCACAAAGCCAAGTTGGGCTACAGATCCAGTTGACTGGGATTTTACGCTGCTGTGTCTAGAGACAGACGACAGTTAGGCTACAAATCCAGTTGGTTAAAATACTGTGATCTGACACTGCCGGATCGATGAGAAAGAGGTGATTGTACGTTGTCAGAAGGTTTGAGTAAGTGCAAAAGAAAGAAACTGCAATGTTGATACTGGATCTTGGTGCAAGGTCAGCCATGTTTGAACTTGAAAGCCAGTGAGAAGTACAGAAAGACTGTGTAAGGTAGGGAAATGAGAGGGATAGGGAAAGGTATTCTGCTGATGAGAAGATGGATAGCGGTTACTAAGTGTTAAGGCAGAGGTTGTATTTTGTTTCTCTTTTTCTATTTATTTTATTTTATCGTTACCTTTTCTTTTACTGTTTTCCCCTGCTTTTATATTCATTCTATGCTATGTTTTATTATATTCACTTCATGTTCTTAGTCCTGTTGTAAAGCACTTTGAGCTGCATTTCTTGTATGAAAGGTGCTATATAAATAAAGCTTTACTTACTTACTTACTTCTGTGGCCTGCTGTACAGTATATGGTACAATAATGCAAAATCAAACGGAGCTAGAAATGATGATAAATGCCCACAGTATAAGGTCAATACATTTAAAAAAGCTTTAATCTATTTGGTCATGGTAGTGTTGGTCTACATGAGAGAGAGCATGAGCAGGGACAACTATCGAGCTCTGAGTCTCCTATTCATTTAATTTCATTTAATTTCACTTCAAACCGTTATTTATTCCTGAAAGGACAGTTGAGGTCACCCTCATTTCCAATGTCGTCGGGACGTACAGATTATTCAACAAAGTTATTCAACAGTTAACAATAAACCTTGATAAATCAAAGAATCTGTTTAAACAGTAAACATAACACGTAACAAAATAAAAAGACATATATAAGGGGCAGGCGGCTGTGGCGCAGGAGGTAGAGCTGCCGCCTAACAATCGCAAGGTTGGTTGGCAGATCGGCGGTTTGAGCCCCGGCTGGCCACATGTCGAGGTGTCCTTGGGCAAGACACTGAACCCCAAATTGCTCCCAGTGAGCGGACCGGCCGGCGCCTTGCATGGTAGCTTGCCGCCATTGGTGTGTGAATGTGTATGTGAACGGGTGAATGAGAGGCCGTTGTAAAGCGCTTTGGATAAAGGCGCTATATAAGTGCAGTCCATTTACCATTATATATAGTACAGAGTAGTGGGCGGAAAAAACACTAAAAACAACTGCAAACTGTCACAGGCAGATGAGCAATTACATTTCTAAAACTCCCAGAGGAGAAAGGTGCATTAATCTTCATGGTGAGCTGATTCAACGGCTCTACGGCGGTGCAGAGCGTGTGTACTGTAGCTGTCTCAGTGGAGAACACAAGGAAGCTTTTGTCCCAGAACCCACCACACGATTGTCTGCCGTCACCACAAACACAGTGTGTGTTGATCTGGGGGATGCTCTGGTCCAACAAGCTCTGTTATTTGTCTCTTGTTCTCCC
Source organism: Nansenia antarctica (assembly GCF_963989245.1). Taxonomy (NCBI): domain Eukaryota; kingdom Metazoa; phylum Chordata; class Actinopteri; order Argentiniformes; family Microstomatidae; genus Nansenia; species Nansenia antarctica. Next base: position 82,775,000 of record NC_137674.1, read on the forward strand.
CAGAGTTATTGGCTGTCAAACATACAATCAAAAATAATTCATATAGGGACCAGAAGCATAAGTAGAGACATAAGTCGTCCATAGAGACATAAGTAGTCTATATGATTTAGTCATACACTTAACACTAGAACAGCTGTGTTTATTGTACCTACTATAAGAGGGGGTCAAATGGCCATAGTCTTTAGAATGGTAAGCTGCTACTTACACACAAAGACCCCTAGTTGGCGCGTCTTGGAAATTACCCTGACTCCTACACAGAAAAACTGCAAAAGAGCTTTAAACCAGCTTATCCTGGTGTGATTTTGTAAGGATACTGGGTGGTCGAACGCACATATCTAGGAAAAGTCATGAAAGGAGGGTCCTGAAATTTGGTCGAGTGTAAAGATAAAATTGTCTTTACTCACATGGTCAAATGACCCCACCCATGGCTGTTCTAGTGTTATCACAAGGCATTACTTTGGGATTCTAGCCAAGCCTTCTCTTTATGAATGAGGCTGGTCTCTGGGTCTGTCTCCCACTAACCAATCAGAGTGTCCGTCTCTCTGGGCAGGTGACGGGGCAGCTCTGGGGAGAAGCACCCAGGAGCTCCTCTGAGACCTGGCAACAGACAGTTACATAACGAGACAACGTATCACTGAGAAGATCTGTCAGGCATACTCTCTCTCTCTCTCACACACACACACACACACACACACACAGACACACACACACTCAGAAATACCCACACCCACACGCTCTCTCACTCACACACACACACACACACACTCAGAAATACACACACACACACACACACACACACACACACACACACACACACACACCTGCTCCATAGTCAGAGCCAAGGCTGGTTCGTGACCTGCAGCGTACGATGAGAGCTCTGGAGGTCCACCAAACAGATTTCCACGAACACTATCGATGATATATATATTTTCGGTTACTGTCAAGCTGAATAGAACTATTATACCCTAGAGAGGGCAACTGCAGGGGCAGAAAAAACACAATCCCACAATCCTGTGGGCAGAAAACAAACACGGTCGAAAAAACTCTGACCTTATTATCGTCATTATTTTTGGAAACACATTTTCTTCCCTTCCCCTTTCGTCGTCCGACAGGAAAGCAGCTGTGTTCATTAGCGTCTTGGTCTGAAGGCTCTCTCGGTGCTAGCCAGGGCTAGCCAGGGGTCTCCCACTTCGGTTCGCAG
>NC_137674.1:82781200-82793700 GCF_963989245.1 Nansenia antarctica
AGAGAGAGAGAGAGAGAGAGAGGAGAGAGAGAGAGAGAGAGAGAGAGAGAGAGAGAGAGAGAGAGATAGAGAGACAGAGAGAGACAGAGAGAGAGAGAGAGAGAGAGAGGTCCTGAGGCTGACTAGGAGAGAGGCACTTCAGGGAGAGAGTGATTGATATGACCGGAGCCACTTCCACCATCAGAGGGAGGCTTGTAGACGTCCGTCAATGCCACTGAGGCAACAATGGAACGTACCGGTACATCCCTCAACCTCAACCGCCTGCCCTCCCGACGGGCTCTCCGCTCTCCCACAGCGTGTAAACAGTAAACACCGCTCACTATCACAACACCCCGTTGGGTAGCACATCCCACGGTGGAAAAAGTGTGGGTTTGTGTGCTCTGGGTTTTGATACTAAAATGTGACACGTTCTAGTGTTTTGGTCCGCATGTCGGCAACCAATCAAAATGTTCCGACTTTTCTTTTGAAACCACGGAACTACGTTTCAAAGTTGGTTGAGAATCACAACACAAACTCGCTAGTCTAGCCAAAATACTACAACAACGCAATGGATTGGGTGAGTAATCCCCACTGCTGCCTAGTTAACTATAACACTACTTTACATTGTTTGCAGGCTCACAACTCAAGCTGTGTTAGTTGACTAACGATGTGTCGTCGATTTTCAACAATGTGGGAAATGTATTCACATTTTTCAAAAGAAAAGTCTGATCGTTAACATCGGATCCCGACATGAGGACCAAAGCATTAGAACACAAAACCGCGTCACAAATCAGGACAGGCCCTCCTGAAGGTGGAACGGTCTAGACTCTAGAGACACCCTCCTTGGTCACTTCCCATCATGCATAGCACCAAAGACGTAGCGTCCCCCCTGATCCAGCACCGTGTGACGCCGGTGGCTGTTTCGCGTGAGCCAGCCACCGCATTTGGAAACCATTACGTGTCAGTCAACGGTGCTTTACAACGCAGTCCGTCAAGTAATAACCCGACTGACATTATAGCTATTTTAGGTTAGGTTTAGCATGAGGGGCCATGACGTCTGTTTAAATAAAGAAATCCGATACGGAGATCTGAAAGAATGAGGGGGCCATGTGGAAAACATCACCATATTTCTTCGGACCCATTCTTTTAGTTTTCTACATTACCATTTCTTCAGAAAACAGGGGGGGTGGAGGGAGGGAGAGATGGGAGGTGTATAGGGGGGGGTTACAACGACTTCTTCAGGTAAAAAAAAAAAGCAAAAGAAAGAAAGTCATCGAAGGTTATCTCAAGAGCATGTTTTTTTCTTCCACCTAACGATTACAACATGTCAATATGGCTCGGGTGGTGCTGCTTCCACCAGTAATCCTTTCTGAGGTGCTGTCAGAAAGTTAGCTCAATCTCAAAGAGGGATCTAGAACACTTAACAGGCAGTTCATTAGTTTAAGCCACTTCAGGCTCTGCTTTTTGGCTGATAGGTGACACTTATTGCATAAGCCCCATCTGCTGATCTCCCTCGCAGCAACAACCGCCGTGCTTGGGTGAGCACCAAACATCCGTCACCACACCGTGTGTCAGTCAGTCAGTGTGCTAGCCTAGCATCCCCTCCCGGTTTGGATAGCAGATAGGCTCAGAGGTGAGCGGGTACATCTCTCTCTCTCTCTCTATCTGTCTGTTTCCCACACTGGGTGACAGACAGACAGTGCCTCCATTGAGATCGTCTACATCCCTGAGTGCGCTCATGCAACGAACGCACCAGCACAACAACTCTGTCAGATAATGCAGACGGATGGGACGGTGCCGCCTAGCTGCAAAGCAGCGTGGGATAATGCTGACTCAGAACACCTGGGAAACTACAGTACATACAAGTGTATTCCACCTTTCACCTGGATCATCACCGTTTTCTGGAATCAACACGGATTAGTCAGTCTGTATTACTTTGATTACCAAGGCAAAGTTACTGTCATTATCATCTATTTGAATATTAACGGGTGTATGAGAAATGCAGCACAACAACTCTACAAAGACATGAAAGCATTCGCAATGATTATTCATCATCCTCTCCTATTTAATCAAAATCTACTCATAAGTAATGTCCCATCTTTCTATAACACGTTAAGTCAAAGAAGTTAAGAAGTCAACATTGGCCATTCTTAACGCACCAATGGATCGGTTGAAGATAATTATTTTACCACGGAGAGTAGCCTTGAGGGTCTGTGTTAAGTGATTGTTTTGAGTTTGACATCTGCCCTACCGTACGTTTAAGTAGATCCAAGTGATGTTGTCTCGACCAGAGAAACTGTCACAGGTAATGTGTATAACGTATACCTGTTATGTACGGCTTACGAAGGGGTCTTTCTCATCGTTAGGGTCAACCGTTTAAACACTAGCGCGCCATCCCTGCTACCACATCAAGGTGATTATACTGTAGTAAGCATATAAAGGCATGCTTCAAAGCTACTGTCATCACAATTACTTGTTGGCTCACACACACACACACACACACACACACACATTCCCCCTCTTTGTTTGTCCCTTAAATAGAGGGACTTTCAAGGCACACTGGAGGCACTAGTGGTGAGACTGCTAGAGGAGAAAAGCCCCACACACTGACGCATAATTTGTCTGTTTACATCTCATCAACACAGCAGGGTCTGCATCAAGGGGTTGCTGTCATGTTTTCTACAACAGCATGTTTGGATACTGGATTCTGATTGGCTAGCAACAGTGGTAAATACCCCAACTCCCTTCAGTTCAGACCGCATTTCCAGTATCAACGCGCGCCTCCCAATCAATCTGATTAAGAACACCTGTGCTGACCTACAATGCAATGGTTGATCTTGTTTATGGGACTATATGCTGTGGCGGAAGGATATATGTATTCTTAAATGATTAATGATTGTAAATACATTAATTTAATGTTACAACTGTGTATTATTTTATATGGTAGCTGTTGTAGAAAAGCAATTTACCATTCGAGGGCGGGGGTTGTGGAGACATTTACCACTGGTACAGCGTTTTCCCTTTTCACAACCCTGTACCAGTGGTAAATGTCTCCACAACCCCCTTCCTCTCATGGTAAATTGCTTACTCAGGGTTCTTACAAGTTTCAACAAGTAAAATTTAAGACCTTTTTTAGACCTCTTTGAATATAATTTTTTACCTGTTCGTGACACCATATGATAGCTTTTTGTCATCCTGCCGTAATCTCTCCCCGGGGCAGCGAATTGGCATTTTTTTGGTTCCAGCTTGATTCATTTCCACGTAAATAGATGTGGTCGGACTGATTTCCTTGCAGGACAAGCTAATCAAATTTTTTCGACCTAGCACCTCATTTTTTTTAGACCTAATAACTGAAACTTGTGGCCTTTTTAGGCCTTATAAATCGGATTGCTGGATTTTAGACTTTAAGGCTTTTTAAGACCAGCACGGGAACCCTGTTACTTTCTCCATACGAGAAGGCTGTCAGGATGAACATCAAGGCGGAGGGACGGGCGGCTGTCCCGGCAAGAGGCCCAGTAGGGCTGTCACGTGCCCTCAGTCAGAGCCCCGCGGCCAGGCAGAGGGAGGCTGTCGCCATCTTAATCTGACGCGAGGAGGGAGAAAATTATCTCTGATTCTGACCTCTAATTTCTTGACATTTTAATGCCATAATTGCAGCGGTTAATGTGAATGCCAGAGAGCTGCGGTCTCACCTGTCAGAAGAGGAATGAATCAATACCCCCAGGGGAGAGTCGTCACATTTCCTTCTCACGTCCTGGAGGAAACACCCGGCCCCGCTCCTCTGTTCCTGCTCTGCCTCTCTGAGTCAGCCGAGCCGCCGAGAGGTTGGGCTCCTCTGTATGGGTGCAGCAGCACGCGACTATCCCACCGCTAACACCATCACTGTACGCAACATTAGTCATAAATGTAAATGAACTTACACTTTTGGTGTTATGTGTTAATAACATTAGGACTCCCAGTTCCCAGTTATGCACCGTGAGAGTTAAGCATGCGCAGTTGTCGATATACTTGAATGTGTACGTGTTGTAGCCTAACGGCAAGTTAGCATATCGTTAGCCTCATAGCATAATTGCATAACAATTGCATAGCATAAGTCATATTTTGGCCAAATATCTGCCTAACTCTACTCTCCTAACACTGCTGTATCACTGTGCATTATTGCCTCTATCAGAATGGTTGTTGCATTCCAAAAACACTATCTGCCCAAGTCATCTCTTTGATATAGCCATTTTTGACACTATATACAAAGATGGCTCGGCTGACCACAAGTGAAGCATGACTTAGGCAATTATACTATTAGACTAATGATATTGGAATTAAAAAGAAGGCTTAAACCTACGCCTGGTTTGTTATATATAAAGAAACAAACATAACCACACTCATGATTATTTGAGTGTAGGAGGTAGATTTCTTTCCACTGTTTGGTTATCATCTGCTCTGATGGCCTGGTGCTGGCTGCTGTTGGGGTGGACCAAGCGAACCAGAACAGAGCCAGATCTATCTATCGATCTATCGATCAGAGCCAGATCTATCTATCGATCTATCGATCAGAGCCAGATCTATCTATCGATCTATCGACCTATCGATCAGAGCCAGAGCTATCTATCGATCTATCGATCAGAGCCAGATCTATCTATCGACCTATCGATCAGAGCCAGATCTATCTATCGACCTATCGATCAGAGCCAGATCTATCTATCGACCTATCGATCAGAGCCAGATCTATCTATCGATCTATTGATCAGAGCCAGATCTATCTATCGATCTATCGATCAGAGCCAGATCTATCTATCGATCTATCGATCAGAGCCAGATCTATCTATCGATCTATCGATCAGAGCCAGATCGATCTATCGATCAGAGCCAGATCTATCTATCGATCAGAGCCAGATCTATCTATCGATCTATTGATCAGAGCCAGATCTATCTATCGATCTATCGATCTACTCCACCACCAAGCCTCTCAGACAGCACTGCCTCCAAGGAGACAACTAACACTAGAACAGCCATGGGTGGGGTCGTTTGCCCCTGTGAGTAAAATCAATGTTATATCTTTGCACTCAATCAAATTTCAGGACGCTCCTTTCATGACTTTTCCTAGATATGTGCGTTCTACCACCCCAGTATCCTTACATTTTGAAAATCACATCAGGACAAGCTAGTATAAAGCTATTTTGTAGTTTTTCTGTGTAGGAGGCCGGCTAATTTACAAGGCTGCCAACTAGTGGTGTAAATAGCAGCTTACCATTGTAAAGACTATAGTCATTTGACCCCCGAGGCGACTCTTATAGTAGGTAAAATAGGCACGGCTGTGAGCTACTATCCTGGAGGGAACTAGAGTCGGACACAAGTCATGACGTATTCATAATCCTCTCTATCTGTAAACATTTTTTGTTACATTTGTCTCTGGTATTTCCCCCCTGCCCTGCATACAGTATACGACAACCATCAGTCATAAACGCACCAGCAGCACTAGTTAAATAACTCAATTCAACCAAAGGTACCAAGGCACACCTTAATTAGCGTTCGTCCTATCCGTTGCGTTTAGCATAGCTAATTCCTCCTTCTGACACCAAAACAGACACATCACGTCAGAACGCAGCAGACAACATCAACTTGGTCACAATTAGCGAATATGAGCTGTTGGCTTCCTAATCTGAAGCTTACAAACTCTTCTGTCATCTCCTGTATCGGGCTGGGTGGCAGACAGACAGACAGCGTAACACCCCAAGAGCATGATGGGAAGAATAATTGCCATTGTCTAAAAATGCCCCCCCCCCCGCCTCCCCCAAGAACTAAAATATGAAAACCAAAGCTTTCTCCATTATTGTTTGATAATTAGACCCCCCCCCCCACCCCAAATCTGCTCCTGAGTGATTTGCATAGTGGTCACTTGATAAATAAAGGCGCCCCTGGAAGTGACAGTATATAAATGACTTGTTTTGCAGACAGCAGATGGTGGATATCACAGGGAGAGAGAGGCTCACACTGGAAAGCACCACACTGCCTGCCAGCTGCTGCCATCTCACTGCACTCTCCTCTCGTCTCCTCGCAATTAAGCTATTCACAACTACGACCGGTGAAGAAAACAGCTAATACGCAGTCAATTAATTAGCTAAGAATGAGAAGATACAGCCCCCCCGGTATTTTTTATTTATTTATTTATTTATTTGGTGACCCCCTGTGATTATTAATCAAAGAACACTTAAGACATTCAGATTCATTGATCTTGTAGTGGGAGGGAGAGTCTCTAAAAGCTCAAGGGGGGGCTCCAAAGGGGAAAAGAACACAACAACACCGCTAATTAAGGAGAGATAAAAGTTCTGTCTTGGATTCGATATAGTGGGGAACCGTTGGAAGGGTTAAAGTGTTAATCGGAGGCAGAGGGAGTTAGCTATTAAGGTAATCTCAATGCTACATTTGGAGAGTCGCTAAACTCGTTTTTCCCAACCCATGGGGCCACATTTGCATGACATAATGATTGAAAGGTACTCACAGCGCTTCACTGGAACCATCGTTCATGCCAGAACAAACAGAGACAGGAAGTAGAATCTGTGACAGAGCTCGGTGGTACAAGAGAGGGAGGGAGGGAGGGAGGGGGTTGGTGTTCATGGTGATGGCAGTGTCCGTGTTTACGTACCTCTCTCTCTCTCTCTCTCCTCTCTCAGGGAGGGGGTCAACAGTGCTGTCCAGGCTGACAGAGCCCTCATATGTCAGGTAGCGGGAAGACGTTGCGAGGGCGCTCTCTCTCTCACCGCCCCTGGGCCCTCGTTCGCTTGTAGCCAAAAAATAAGGTCAACCCACTGATGCGGCTGACACGACACAAACTCGCTTTCCAGGCCCTGTCAGAAAGGAACAGGGCAATTAGAGGTGAAAGCCACAAAACAGGGCCGCACAAACACATGGGGAGGAAAAAAACAAAAAAAAACACACACCACTACAAACTGTATCGCACCAGAACACTGCACACTGCACACTCTGAATACACAGCCTGACGTACAGTACATGGGACTGACAGGCCACAGTACAGGAAGTCATCCCATCCCTGCATTAGCCGTGGTAAAATAGGAACGAAAACAACCTTGCGTTGAAGACCAGAGAGATTCTAATCTAAACAACGTAATGATTAGAATCGTAAAGCTATTTTTACTCCACCATGCAGCCACAGTTCTGTTACAATAACACTACTAGTAACAACCCTCTCGGGAACCCCCTTTTTAATGTAAGCTAGCCAGGTATCATATTTCTCCATCTATTAAAAATAACGACCCGCTTTCTCTTTCATGGAGATAGAGAGAGCTGTTCGATACTAATGGGGATCCAATTTACTGTAAGCAGTGGTGGAGGAGGAGGAGGAGGGAGAGCTCCATTGATAAACTACTTGTGTGTACAAAATAGGGGATGGATTTCTTATAGGAATCTTACAGGCTGCTTTTTTTTTTAGATAAGATCTCAGGGCTCTCAAGATCATTATAGAATACCTATGGTGGTCCTACATTTGTCATGGTTACTGTAGTGTTGCTGTTTGTGACCAATAAACACTGGTATTCCCTGGTGTGCTAGAAGCTGGGTAATGCAGCCTTGCTGCAGGAGTGTACACTTTCCCTCTCACATCAGGAATAACAGCCATTAGCAACAAAGCGAAGCTCTAGTACACAGAGGCTGAGTTAGCCACAGGCCATGTCACTCCGATTGAAAGTGACACATGCAAAGATGGGAACTGGGAGGGAGGGAGGGGGGGGGCTGAATGAGAGAGAGAGAGAGAGAGAGAGAGAGAGAGAGAGAGAGACAGAGAGGGGGGTGGGAGGGAGAGAGAGAGAGACAGAGAGAGGGGGGAGGGAGGGAGATAGAGAGAGACAGAGAGAGAGAGACAGACAGAGAGGGGGGAGGCAGGGATGGGGGGGAGAAAGCATAGATAATAGAAAAATAGAGGAAGCTAGCAAGAAAGAAAATGGCAAGAGAGTAGGACAAAAGAAAATGGAGGCAAGAGATCACAATTTTTCTGCAGTCTCATGTACTATATGCTAACACCGTCTGCAATGAGGTTTGAGACTGCACTCCCCCCTCCCCCACACCCCCCCTGGTCCTGAACACCCTCCCCCCCTCCCTCCCTCCCTGCCTGTGTGCTGGACTAATGGAGCTGACCATGCAGGGCAGAGTAGAGCTGGAGGAAAGGTCACCTTCTCTGAGATGCCCTCCCACCCCCCTCCCCCTCCCACCCCTGCACTGTCACTCCTGCTGAAAAGGTCAAGTGTGTTCTCCCACTGCCTATACTACCCCCCCCCCCCCCCCACACACAACAAACCCTGCATTCACATCGGCAACCTTCACAAGATGCACGTTGTTTATTTTCACATATTTCACACAAAATTGCAGATATTAGTGAATAAAGTTAATGGTATGTTTGGGTGTGTCGTGTGTGTATTATGTGTATAGTGTCACACAAATGTGTCACACAATTTGTGTGTGTGTATGTATGTATGTGTATGTGTGTGTGTGTGTGTGTGTGTGTGTGTGTGTGTGTGTGTGTGTGTGTGTATGTGTGAGTGTATGTGTGAGTGTGTGTGTGTGTGTGTGTGTGTGTGTGTGTGCGTGTGTGTATGCGTGGGTGTGTGTGTTCGTGTGTGGTGCATATCTCTCTAAAACAAGGTCAGGGGGATGGGGAGGGATGTCTGGAGATGTGAGAGCCTACAGGCCTATTCAATTAGTGGCCCGGGGGCCGCATGCGGCCCAGACGTGACCCCCGATTGGCCCAGCCATAAAAGCAGAGAAAAACGTATTTCGCAAGTGTTCAGAAATTCATGCAGAAATGTCTACAATAGTAGCCTATAGAACGTGAATATAACACTCTAAACAAACTAAGCGGGGAGCTTAAAACAACAATGGACAACGTGATGGCTACAATTAATTTTATTCGCTCCACTTTGAGCCTCCAACATTATTATTATTATTAACTTATTCCGCAAGCTGCTGTCAGAAATGTCTGCTGAGCACCACGATCTGCTTTTGCATAACGACGTCAGGTGGCTGTCCAAAGGCAAGGCACTGGAGCGTTTCTGTGATCTCAGAGAGGAGATTACAACATTCCTCCACAGCAGCAAGCAAACGAAGGCAGAAACACACTTGAATCGCATACTGGACGACAACTTCATGGCTGATGTCTGCTTTCTGAGCGACATATTCAAACATGAATGACCTAAATGTGGGGCTACAAGGCAGAGAAAAAACTGTGATTGATCTTGTGGAACAGGCGCGTTCCAAGTCAAACTGGACCTTTTCGCGGCCGACTTCTGCACCGGCAGAATGCTGCATTTTTCCGACGCTCCGCAAATGCGTCTCATCCCCGGCACAAATCACACATGTGATGACTGTTTTCATTGCGAGGTTGAAAGAGAACTTTGCTGGTCGATTGGATGGACTTGCTCTGCCCGCAGAGGTGATGGGCTTTGCCAGAGACCCGTTCACTGCTGCAATAGAAGGGGACTTATCCACCAGAGGAAAGGGAGTGGTGCCTTCCATCGACGAGGGGAAATTCATACTCGAACTTGTTGACATGGCACAGGAGCTTCGCACTAATGGACCTGCGAAGTTTTGGAGTGATGTCAACGTGCACCAGTTCCCTAACGTTAAGAAAGTAGCAATCCATGTGCTCAGTATGTTTGGATCAACATACACCTGTGAATCAAGCTTTTCACACATGAACACAATAAAAAGCAGCTGTCGTTGTTCCCTTACTGACAGTACTCTTCACCAATGCCTTCGGATTGCATTGACATCTTATGAGCCAAATGTCACTGCTCTTGTTCAGAATAAAACATGTCACTTCTCACACTAAGAAAGTCAGCAGGGTAAGATTAGATTAGATTAAATTTTATTGTTTAATTGTAACTTGTTAAATTGTGCACTCAAGGCGTTGATGGTTATTTTCATTCAGTTAAAAGCACTTTATGATGTGCCTGGGTCAGCTATGACCAACATTTTTATTTTACAAAAGGAAACATTTTTATTGGTATAGGCCTACTACTGTACACTTTTTTATGCACTTTGAGATGTGCACGGGTCAGTTGAGACCAAAATGTTGTTGTATTACCTAAAAAGTGAAAAAAGTATTGCTATTAGGTTCTGTTAAATTACAGCTCTTTCATTGTGTTCAGTCAAGTCTTTTTGACGTGCCTGTGTCAGATGTTACCTAATTTAAAAGGAAAACTATATGCTTGTATTTCATTAGGCCTACATTCATTTGTGTTGGTTTGAAATGTGTCATTACCTGGTGCCTAGGCTACTGGCCGCTGAAAATGTCTGGCCCAGCAAAATTTCTTGGTTTTCAAATCTGGCCCAACTGAATTTGTAATTGAATACCCCTGGCCTACAGCAATGCATCCTGTATGTATGGCTACAGGTTGGGCTGACAGCAGTACTCAAGTTGTAAAAGAAAATCAGGGGGGATGGTGGATTTTATCATATGGGGACAATTTTAGCATCCCCACAGCGTCAGTGAAGTCAGTGTCAGTGACTTGGTAAAAATTTCATTGCATGTGTGCGTGCCCCCTCCTCGCCCACAGTATTTTACTCAATATGCGCAAAACTAAATGTTGAAATAGCAGTAATACCACGTTCATTGATAAAATGACATAAGGGATGGAAAGGGGGGATGGCAGTTTTAGAAGGGGGATGATTTTGACTGTTTTTATTTCAGCGGGGATGCCATACCCCAGGGGTCGGCAATTAGGTTTGGCCTCGGGCCCCAAAAAAATCGAGCCTCTAGATGGCGGGCCAGAACATAATCAAAGGCTAATTTAAGTAATTGATTGTTAAAAAATGTGACACGTTCTAATGCTTTGACTTTTCTTTCGAAAAATGTACACATCGCTAGTCAACTAACACAGCTTGTTTTGTGAGCCTGCTAACAATGTAAAGTAGTGTTCTAGTTAACTAGGTAGCAGTCCAATCCATTACGTTGCAGTATTAGGCTTGACCAGTGATGCCGGTAACGCGTTACTAAGTAACGCGTTACTCTAATCTGAATACTTTTTTCAGTAACGAGTATTCTAACGCGATACTATTTCCAAATCAGTAATCGGATTAAAGTTACTTATTCAAGTGACTGTGCGTTACTATTGCGTTACTACCTCATAACTTAGGCTAAATGCAGTATTTCTTTGTAATGTTCGATAGTAAACAAACATGTGTTTGCTTTTCTCGTGTCTTGGGGAGTGACGTCAGTGCTCACGTTTTCAACACGAGGTTGCAGCAGAATCGCTCACGTGTATCTCCACGCTGATTGCACAGTGTAAACAGAAGAATGGAGCGAGAACAGAGATATGCGTTAAATAGCTGGAAATATAAGGATTATTTTGAGTTTGTGTCAGCAAAGGATGACAAGAACATAAATGTTCGTTGTACACTCTGTGCTGGCAAGAAAATATTGTCCTGTGGTAAAAGCCTGAATGGTCAGGGTAGGTTTTAGGTTTTGTGAAACCACTCCTTGCTAGTTACTGTTAAATAAAGATTATACTTATTTTATTGTTTAAAAACAAGTATTTATGTTGGGTGAGGCAAAGAAAGACTCTTTATTGTGTTGTTTTAAGTTATTGTTTAAAGTTTAATTATGTAATTTAAGTTACTGTTAAAATAAAGTGAGTTTTGGCAAAACCAGTTTTCATTTTTATGTTGCGGGGGGGGGGGGGGGGGGTCGGGTGCCTAGGCAGCTGCCAATAGTAACTAAAAAAGTAACTAGTAATCTAACTTAGTTACTTTTAAAATCAAGTAATCAGTAAAGTAACTAGATTACTTTTTAAAGGAGTAATCAGTAATCAGAATACTTTTTCGAAGTAACTGTGGCAACACTGGGCTTGACTAGCAAGTTTGTGTTGTGATTCTCAACAACGTTGAAACGTAGTTTCACCCTTTTCCATAGTTTTGAATAATAAATATGTGGACTGACGATGTATCGCAGCCTAACTTATTCTAATAATTATTTAACATCGTTTTATTCTGAATTATTCCCCCCTCCTCCCAGACAAGGTCACATTATTTATTATTGGATTGGTTGTTTGAGTGCCGGGTGAAGTTAGCTAAACAGTTAACCTGCTAGCAAGAGAAACATCATGTTACTCTCCAAAGGTCTAAAGAGGAAAGTTGACGGTGGAAACAGGGCATTTAAAGAGGAATGGACAGCGAACTATACGTTCATCCTACCTGGTTTCATCAATGCAGAGCCGTTGTGAGACTCACATCTTCCGTGCTCACGATGTTCCCTTTCTATACAAGTCGTCCTTTTCGTCAATGAATGTGATAAAGACGCACGAGAGGAATCGATTGATGCATAAAAATAAAAATAAACTGCCTGCGGATTAAAGTGACGTCAATATCACCAGATATCAAGCAAATAGTGACCGATGGGAGATGCCACTTTTCACATTAAGTGAGTACCAAGCCTGTCGTTATTGTATTTAATAACCTAATTGTATTTTGTATATTTTGAATGAATGGCTCATTGTACTTATTATCCCTAATAGCGC
>NC_137674.1:82798700-82903700 GCF_963989245.1 Nansenia antarctica
GCAACACTGTTAATGATTTGGGGGAGTTGGAGGAGGTGGAGGGTTGGGTGGAGGAAGGCTGGCTGGTACCAAGGTTGTTTCCGATTGACTTGCTCTTTTAGGAGGTCATCGCCGTTAGGGGCTCCCCCCCCCCCGTTCTTGTACTCATTACTGCCGAGGGAGGCCAGGGTTAATAAAGGAGGGACCCTGGTAAAACAAGCTGCCTTTTAATCAGAGTTCTGAAGGCCCAGTCACCAGGTTGTGACATGGCTGACCTTCACCTCAGAGACTCAGCCTAGACCCCCAGTCTCACCACACAACTGTGTGTGTGTGTGTGTGTGTGTCTGTGCATGTGTGTATGTATGTGTGTGTGCGTGTGTGTGTGTGTGCGTGTGCATGCGTGTGTGTGTCTGTATGTGTGCATGTGTATGTGTGTCTGTATGTGTGTGTGTATATGTGCGTTCACCAAGAAAGAAATGATGTGAGTAAATGCTATCCAGCAACTGTATTTTTATAATAACAAATAGAATTTATCATTCTCAACTGTTAAGAAGAAAACACATATTGACTTTACTACCCAGAGAAGGTCAAACGGAATTCATCTCCTTTGTTCAACTGTGCGTTTTACGTAGGTAAAACAGACTAGCGATTTGACACGACGCCGTAATTTCCCTGTTACTAATCCATCATGACATCCAGCTGCTGCCTCAGTATTAGCCGTGTACTGCGTGTCTTTTTTCGTGCTAGCATCAGCAGCCATCTTGTGTGTGTAAAAACAAATGCATGCAGACATACACGTGGTTTAAAGTAGGCAGTATTTGTTAACAGGGTGGCGTTTGACTATTCGGCTGGTTTCGCTGGCTTGCTGCTTTTCCCAGACTGCACTTCACATAGATTGTTGGCTGCCCTCCCTAGGCAACTGGCAAGGAAAAACCCTGTCCGTACATAAAAGACTACATTTTAAATAGCTTTTGTCATTAATGCTTTATTAATTGCCTGGGGCAACACTAACCCAATGCAGGGGTGTGCTAGAAATGTCTGACACTTTGAGGTCAGTGCCTATTCCTGCTGCGGCTGTTATGCAGTGGGCAAAAATGGAGGGGAAACAGGAAGAGTTCAGCGCGCTGCTCTGTCGTTCTCTGTGGAGGAGGAAAGGCTTCCTCACCCAGCCAGACACAGACTCTGTTCACCTTCAGCAGTTAGTCTATCTAAAAAAAATGTTTTTTGTTTTAAGAGGGGTAAATCAAATATGTAAGTCAGTGCTGCCTTAGACTATGGCTGTGTACTATATTATGTCCTTGTGCTCTTCACAGTTTTAATGTGGCATTTATAATTCATAGCGTATATTTTGAGAATTACATTTATTTTTGGGGGCTGAAGAACGAACTGTGATGCAGATGAAACTAAAATGTGCTTGCGAACTCACCGCAGAGGCAGTGTATGTCTGTTGTTTAGTTATAGGTCGATCGTGGGAGATTAAGAAGATGGATAACAGTAAGCTATCATTTATGTGGTTTTCTGTTGGCATCCACACCGTGGGATACTATGAAAAATGCTTATACTATGATGACAATGACAACACTATGATGACAATGACAATACTATGATGACTGCTCATCCCTGGTTAATGTGATCACTCTATAACCTTTGCACTACTGATGTTTACATTACTACCTTTGAACTACTGTACATTGCACATGTCTCCTGATATAGCTTCTTTTATA
The DNA here is from genome assembly GCF_963989245.1 of Nansenia antarctica. NCBI lineage: Eukaryota > Metazoa > Chordata > Actinopteri > Argentiniformes > Microstomatidae > Nansenia > Nansenia antarctica. Next base: position 82,800,404 of record NC_137674.1, read on the forward strand.
CTTCTGCACATTAGATACTGTACATAAACTACCTCACTGTACATAGCCCATAACTGTACATAGCTCATAACTGTATATAGCCCATGACTGTATAGCCCATAACTGTACATAGCTCATAACTGTATATAGCCCATAACTGTATACCTCTAAATTATACTGATGTTTACAATACTACCACTGCACATACTGTATATATTACATAGTTACCTATCACTACCATTCTTGTTCTATTTGTATCATGCCCTTATATCACTATTTGCACTTTTTCTAATCTCACCTTCATATCTGAGGTGTCTCTCTGGCAGTTCCTCCAGGGGTGGGTGATGGCTGAGAAGGTGCGGTCAGGGTGGTCAAACCTGTTGCCGTTGGCGTCGAGGAAGGTGGTGGTGAGGGGCTCCTGCAAGAATACACACACGTCAAACATCTCAAACATCTCACACACCTATAGTCACACCCATCAGGATGTCTTAACTCATACCTTTTTCCCTGACATGTGTTTGTATAGTGTGATATGTAACAGTGAATGGTAACACAAGTGTTAACTTGGGGGTTGCAAAAGGAGGCAAAATAAAGGTTAGGATTATACCGTTATACTTTCAGCCAACTACGTCGTATTGAAGTTAGGATTTCTCTAGTCCACCTTTAAGATGGAACCACCCCCGCATCTTGACGTTACTGAAAGCTAATAACAGTGACAGTGTAAATGGGCAGTCTTTTTTTTTCTGTTATTCTTCTGAAATAGTTTTTGTCTGGAACTGTAATTCCTGTACCAACGGGGTGTCTGTGGATCTCTCTCTGTGGATCTCTCTCTCTCTCTCTCTCTCTCTCTCTCTCTCTCTCTCTCTCTCTCTCTCTCTCTCTCTCTCTCTCTCTCTCTCTCTGAGGGTGAATTAATTAGTGCGCTTCCTGGTCGCAGTGAGCGATGGTGGTAATTGGCTCATATTTGGTGTTTCTCAGGCTGAGATGGCAGAGCACAGTCAACCACGGCGAACACATCACTCAACGGAGGAAGAAGAGAGGGATTCTGGGAGTGTAACACGGCGAAGGGGTCCAGTCCCAACTCCTGTCAGAGGAACTCTGCCAATTTGTCATCCTCATCTACTAATGAGAGGGAGGGGGGACGGTGGTGGGGGATACAAACAAACTCCCTGCATCAAGCTTTTTCAAATTAACGAACCAACCGACTTTAGATATCAGATAAGGCCAATCCCCAGGGGGGGGGCGTGCAGTTTAGTCGGTTGTGGCGCTGTGGGGTGTAGCGGAGTTAGGGTGAGGCGGCGCGCGTGTGCTTCCCGAGCCCAGAGTCTCTCTCTCTCCTCAGAGTAAATGAGGACAGTGCTTGGTAGCTCGGTAGCTCTGATGGACATGTCTCCCTGCGCTCTCCGGGCTGTCTGAAACACATAAACCTGTCACGCCGCCCCTCTGTAAATCATTACCCTAGCGCTCTTTATTTAGTTCGCATATGCTAGTTTACTGGCCTGTGAAATGCTCTCGGGCTGAGGCCTCTGGGGTGGAACTCTGGGCCAATCAAATTGAGATGTTGCTGTTGAGGAGGGAGGGAGGGAGGGAGGGAGGGAGGGTGGGTGGGTGGGCGTACAGTATGTGTCAACTGACAGACCACATAGGAACTCTATCATGAAGTTTTGACAACTGACACTCCAACCTCAACGCAAACTGTAGAGATGTTAGGCAGGCAGGCAAGGCAATCTAGGACTGTTGTCTTGTCTGTTGCCTCTAGGGGGTAGGGTAAGTCTTCCAGCTTCCTTTCCCAGTGATAACTGGATGTGGTATGGTGTGATGGGGGGGGGGGGGGGGGGGGTTGTGATCGGGGTTATGATGGTTGAGGATGAATAGGATGTTTTCTGCCTGTGCTGATAGCCTGATACTCACTATCTTGACAAGCCGAAGCAGGGTGGAGGAGGCTCGGTGGAGGTGGAGTAGTGGGAGTTGTAGTGATTAAGGGGGTGTCTGCCTGGTCATCCTCCCACGTCTCATAGCGCTCTGCACAGAACTCAGCGCGCTTAGGATTCAGCGCTCTCATTGGCTGCGGGAAAAAACATAAAAAATAAAAGGTTGACAATAAGGAGAGAGGCAACACCCAAGTGGATGTAAGAAAGTATCATCTGGGTGCAAATGTGTTTTTATGATTGTATTACACGGTATATACGTATATCATGATATATTGAACAAACATCAACCGTGACGTGATGTTAAGATGTTAAACAGGCACTACAAGACTACTATTGCTATTTGAGCACATAAAACTGTACGTACTGTATAGCAAGCAGCGCAGGGTGAGAGCAGGTATATAACTAACAAACAAAATATCTGACTATGTCGAGGCGAGGCCTTGTATGTTACTATGTATCGCAGTAATGCTTCATGTGCCACGGAGCCTACGCAGGCCTCCATTAGCCCCCCCCCCCTAAAGAGAGGCCGGGGGGATCGACCAGGGGAGACGGAGGGCTTTACTCTGGGATTTGTCTGTCAGACCCCATTATTCTCCTGCACCCCTAAAAAGTTCCTGTTTTCCATGTCTACCCCTGCTATATTTATGGGGGTGAGGTGGGGGGAGAGGAGGGAGTGTAAGTAAGCGTTGCGGAAGGAGGGAGGAGGGAGGGAGGGGAGGAGGGAGGGAGGAAGATATGGGCGGCTCCTGCTAAATGTTGTGGGTAATCCGTGTGGATTAACCCTGCCTGACCTGATTTACACCCAGAGCGCCCACGTACCCAAACACCGTCCTTACTGCTCTATCTGGCCCCCATGTGCACTCCCCCAGCCTGGCTCTGTAGCTGCTGGCCAGTGTTCAGACTGACAGGCAGAGAGAGAGAGAGTCTCAATTTTGGAATTAATGGAAGAATTATACACTAACAAACATATACAAGCATAAACAGTAAACCTGTCCAGCCGAGAGCATAAACTGTTGTTGTCACTTCTCTCAGCAGAGGACTACTCCCCTCCAACTCTCCATCCATGGACTCAACTTTATGGTAGCTATAAAGTCTGTGCACAACAAGGGGCAGATTAAATCAAGAGCACTGTACACGACCACCGTGATACACTGAAAGACGGATGAGACGTCGAGTTTGATAGAATTACCTACGAGCTGCGATCTTTCAAACTGCCAGTTCTTAGAAATAGCCGAAAGAGTAACAACTGCAAAAATATGTAAAATGCTTGTATTTAAATCATGCCCATCCTCCATACCTGGGTACTCAAACATGTACAGTAGTATTGCCTGATTTTGATGTTCAAACTATAATTTAGTGTGTGGATAAAACAGCAAATTATAATTTCCTCACCACAATGTCATTTCAGAGTTGTGAATATTTGGTGTTGAATATAATCTTTCATTATCTTACCACCGTTACGACGGCCAATTAAAATCGACACTGAAAAAAAAACATTGGGTGTCCTTGCCCTTTTGTGGCTGTTTGATTTTCATGTGATTTTTTTAGGCAACATAATTACCCCCCATTAAACACACGTTCAGTATTGGATAAACTGCTTTCGCTGCCTTTTCAATCACCCAGTCCAATAGGCAAGCCTTTGAGGTATATTGGCAGTCAATATTAATACACCCAGCACCGTTGAGTCAGTGGGGTAGAGAGTGAAGGGGGGAGGGGGAGGTAGGGGGAGGGAGTGTGGTGATGTAATCAATGGCAGCCTTGGTGTCGAGAGCCGTGCAGCTCAAGGGGTGGCTATGTGGTCACCATGTCAAAAACGTTACCGCAGGAGGCATGGGTCTAATCTATCCCAACAAAGCCCTCAATTCAAACTAGCTACAGCTGAGAAACCTTGAGAAAATGTCTTGAGAAAATGCCTTGAGAAATGCCTGAAAAGTGTCAACACTTAGATTTTATAAAATGGGGGGTTCATTCCTTAACTATGTTAGGGCCCTACACCTGCCAGATGCTCCATAAGGAGTAGGCCATCTGGTAGACCTACCTAAAATTACTCAATTGGGACAGCTGGGTTAGGTTGAATGTGTGTGATTAACTAGTGGAACCATATATACGGCCCCCATATATTTCTGACTTGACCACTATACATTAGGCTACTGCTTATTTGTTTTAGGGTATACAGACAATTTATTTGAATATCTGGACATCCAAGCTATGTGATGTGTGTTTGTTAGGTGTGGTTTCTCTTTTACTTTATTTTATTTTACTTCATTTATTTTTTACGTCCTTTTTTGTTGTTGTTGTTGTTGTTGTTGTTGTTGTTGTTGTATGCGTCTGTGGGTATATATGGATGCTGTATCATTTGATTATCTCTCTGGCTGCTCATGCATTTGTATGACCCACTATTTTATAGTGGATAGTGTACATAGCCTTTATTTATGTAAACCAGCTCCTTCCCTTCTTGTGTTTTTTTAAAAAGTTTTTTCTTTTTTTTCTTTCCTAACACCAGGGGAGCCACCCCTCCTAAATTTCGTTGTTTGGTACCTGTACTGTAGCAATGACAATAAAGACCATTCATTCATTCATTATGTTATGGAAAATGATCAATAAACAAATGTAAAAAAATAAAAAATATAAAAATAAATGCCTGAAAAGGTAAAACAATCACATTAAACTCACACTGTTATCCCATTATTGCAACTCTCAAAGTTCACATGTTTTTTTTTGTCAGACAGACAGACAGTCTTGGTCATCTTGATCATGCTTACATAGCGTATTACAACACCTTCCTCTTGATATGATGTGACCACGGTACACACAAGTATTGACTGTCTACCACTCAAAACTCTCACTCTCAAAACCCAACTGGCCTTTTTATTTTTACTGTTTTCACAATTTTTTCGTTCGTTACTTACAAATGTAAAGGCCGTCCGCATCGATGTTAGCAGGATCGGGATAGAATGAAAGAGAAGTTTATTGAGGTCTGCGGAGATTTACAGGGTGATAATAGCTTGGCATGTGACGTCCCGGGGCCGGTCCAGATTGGGCTGCGGGCCACAGGAAGTCTCACACGCTGTAAAAACGTTCCTCATGCAAACAACCAATCTGGGCCTCAGCTGGGCGAAACGTCCAGCTAGGATAGGAGGAGGAGGAAGTATGAAAACCGCTACACATGGAAAATATTGAGCTAGTAGTTTTGCTGGATTTATTAAATGTTGTGGTGGCTTGCCCCAAAATGTAACACTCTGATCCCTAGAAGAGGAGAAATAACACTTAATTTGTGTTTTCATTTCACAGTGGGTTCTCGTTAAGACGGAATGGACGTACCACAGTGGTAGAGAGGAATAAAAATGGATGTGTCTTAGACAGTTTAAACAGTTAGTCTTACTTAGAATATCTGCGTACTATACTGTAACACACCACCCATGAAGATACCTTTATTATTGTAAAGACAATCTATCAAATGCCTCACAGCCGCACACATTAACGTTAAAAGGGAAGGTAAATTGACCTCTCTCTGACTTCTCTCCATGTCCTTGGCCTCAAGACACACAAGTCATTAAACTAGCCACAGCAGGGTTTCCAAGACAGCATTAAAATATCCTGACAGCAGTTACAGTAATCCTCCCACTGATATACAGTACAGCATGATGACCAGAGGAAGTCTCGAAAAGAGGTGAGGGGTCTAACACAAATAAAATACAGTTTCCAGAGTGTATCAGCATAGTGAATGGACTCCCACCGTCCTATGTTCATGTGAACATGAAAGCTTGGCATAATGTAGTTCCCAGACAGTTGTTCCACGAAGAGTTCAAGCATAAACAAAAGTGGAAGGCTACTTCCAGGTGAGTCAAAGTGCCTGTAACTCTCTACAAACTGTCATGGAGCTGCTTTACATACAGTAGGGACATATACAGTATATGAAATACACCTAAAAGAGACTGTTGTATTTTTTCAGTCAAACATTCTCTATGTTCATGAATCACGAGGATGGATGTCTAAATCTAGCCCCTTCCCTCTGTCACCAAAGTGCCTGTAACTCTCTACAAACTGTCCTGGGGTAGCTCTACATACAGTAGAGCTGTACATACATAATATGAAATATACCTAAAAGAGACTTGTATTTTTTCAGTCAAACGTACTCTATGTTCACGAGGGTGGATGTCTAAATCTCGCTCCTTCCCTCTGTCACCATTAGGCTATAGCCGGAGTCTTAAGCCTATAAAAGAACAAGCTAAATCACCTAATTAGCGAGTGAATTAAAAAGCTGTTAACATGGTTAGATAGTGTTAGCAATAAAGTGGCCATAAGGGGCTTCTAAAGCCTGCTCTAAGGTTCATACGAACCACCAAGGAGAGGATGGACACACCTGCAGTCACAATCACGTCTCCCACAGCCCTAACAGAAAGTAATCACCCAGTTTCCTATTCACAGTTTTTCCCCATCCAAAACATAACATAACAAAAGGACATTAAAAACAACTGATTTAGACAGCTCTGCATTTATTTCTATCTGAGTTCACATCCTCGGGTAACACCTGACCCAGTGAAATCTACCAGCACAACAAAACAAGCAATGATCAAACCTAGTTTTTGCATTACACAGGTGTCTAATGCAACATTAGATACACCACTCATCATATCTAATTAGGATCATCTTTTCTCTCTCTCTCTCTCCCTGACTCTAGAGACAAGAGTAAAAAGATCGACCGTGAGTAGTCTTGAGTGGGCGCACAGAGAGGAGAGTGGGAGGTCAACCGCCAATTGAAAAAAAGAAGAAGAAGAAGAAGAGGAGAGTGGGAGTGTTTGTTTGGTTATATCTAGGCTACCTCCCAAAGAGGCGCACCATACAGTCAGAGACACATTTTATATTTCAAAGGAAATCACATTACGGTAGAGTGCAGCGGTGCTCTGTCAGGAGTAGTCACACTTGTTTTCGCCCGCCTCGTCAGAGGCAGAGCGGCGCGCAGCTCCAGTCTAATGTAATCAAGCTCCTCTAAGTCAAAACAAAGCAGATGTGCTCCCAAACAGCCTCGTTGAGCTGGGAGAGGGGGCGAAGGAGCCTCCATTACTGAGAAAGAAGAAGCGTGAACGCGGGTCTTTAACAGTCAAGCTCTTTCTGCGTTACCCAGGGTGCATCTCTTGGAGGTGTTCTGCCTCGCGAGCAGAACTGTAATGTCTGTGACAGGGAAGCGGCGCGAGGCAGCCATATTTAACAATATATAGGTCCTTTTTCCTCTCATCTTAGGAAAAATGTTTTATTCAATTTATCAACTAAAAAATACTTATGCGTTTCTCCTTGTTTACGAAAGAATGGAGTGTCAAAAAGGAGAAACGTATAGGCCTAGCCTACTATAAGAAAAAGAAAAAAGTGCTGTTAAATTTAAATAACTAAACAAATAAATGCAAATATGTTGATATCATTAACAACATATTTGTGTTATAGTCAGGGGTGTTGTTGATAGTGTGTATCTCGTGAGAGAGATGCAGCATAGTTATGGAGTTACGTAACGTAGCTGGGGTGATTATGTTTGCTGTCATGTCTCGGGGTTTGCTCTTTCTCCCTGAGAGAAGTCTTGACAGGGACACATCTAATAATTTCTTGTCAAAGACAGACAAAAGAGGTAGAATAACAACGCTGCACTCGCTAAGATTGTTCAACCGGGCGCGCTCAGTTATGCCATCTCATACGATTATGTGCCTTTCCAGTTTCCACCGCATCAACTAACAGCTATGAGATAAAACGAATTTCCCTTTCCGATCACCCACCTCACCTGCCACTCAAAAGGAAATAATCATTAGAATCTAATAAAACGCTCTCACCACATGAATGTATCTGCCAGCGAAAATAAGAAGTTGCTAGTACACTCGCCCTCAGGCATGGTACGCGGTGTTCAGTTGCATTTATCACAGCTGACTGAATGCCCGATCGCTGGAGTAATTGCAGGTGTGGGAGGGGAATTATGTGGCATATCAGTGCAACACTTCAGTGGCTTCAAACAATGGATTAAAGCCTGCTCTGACTGGCAGCTACTTCCTGTCTGGCACATGACCAGCCTCACCTTCACACACAGCCCTCTGGCGTGGAGAGAGCGCAGTCAAGTTGCAGGAGAAAATACATTTTACTGGATGTTGTCTTTTCAAGGTGGGATGTGACCCACCTCAAAGCACTCACACTCTCTCTTGACGCCCTGTTCCTCTGTGTAAGGGACTATACACATTCTATCATATTCAAACATATCCATATCCCGCAGTAAAAAGAGGCAAGACTCATAAGCAAACAATGCAAAAAGGAGTATCAGATGAAACACTTACAATGGTAAATGGACTGCATGGAATGGTAAATGGACTGCCTTATTCCAAAGCGCTTTACAATGGCTTCTCATTCACCCATTCACACACACATCCACACACCAATGGCGGCAAGCTACCATGCAATGCAAGGCGCCGGCCCGCTCATTGGAAGCAATTTGGGGTTCAGTGTCTTGCCCAAGGACACTTCGACATGTGGCCAGCCGGGGTTCGAACCGTGTGAGGAACTATACAAATTCTATCATTATTATTTAATTATTAATTAGCCAAACGCTCACCACTATAAATACAGCTACACACATACACACACACATACCGGATACACACCAACAGTCAGGTCCCTAGAGAGTGGGCGACTAGCTCTTTTCCATAACTGAACAAAAGGGCGGAGAAGAGAAGAGGAGAGATGGGGGGGGGGAGAGGGTTGGGGAGAGGAGAGGGAAGGGAGAGATGAGGAGAGGGGAGAGGAGAGAAGAGGAGTGGAAAGATGGGGGGGGGCAGAGAGGGTTGGGGAGAGGAGAGGGAAGAGAGATATGGGGAGAGGGGAGGGGGGAGAGGAAAGGGAGAGAAGAGGAGTGGAGAGATGGGGGGGAGAGGGGTGGGGAGAGGAAAGGGAGATGAGGGGAGGGGGGGAGGAGAGGAAAGGGAGAGATGGGGAGAGAGGAAAGGGAGACGAGGGGAGGGGGGAGAGGAGAGGAAAGGGAGACGAGGGGATGGGGAAGGTGGGAGAGGAAAGGGTGAGGTGTAGGGGGCACAGTCCCTCCCTGCTCTACTAGCAGTGAACTTTTGGAGGTGAGAGACCCTGGGGTTCCAAGGACAACTGTCAGGAGGCACGGGCCTGTGAACTCATGCTAATGAAGGAAGCCCAGCCCTGTAAACAGCATGGGAGAATGTCACAGGAATAGATTACAATACATAACTGACTCCTCAGGGGCCAGAGGGGCTGTACACAGTCCCCCAGCTCCCCCTAGCTCCCCCAGCCCCCTCAGCTCCCCCCAGCCTCCCTATCTCCCCCCAGCCCCCTCAGCCCACCTGGATCTCCACAGGCTGGGGCCGCCACAGGCAAACAGGAGCAGAGAGACGACAGGAAGACAGGAAGGAGACACACACACACAGGAAGAGGTGTTAGCCCTCCGTGCCAGAGTGAACACTCACACTCTGGATGGACTTCAGGAGGAACAAATCTGAGGTCCAGCCCCTGCTCATCGACGGAGGGAGCGTGGAGAGAGTCTCAACCCTCCGATTCCTGGGGGTGCACATACAGGATGACCTGTCCTGGAAGAACAACACAGCAGCCATCATCAAGAAGGCACAACAGCGGCTCTTCTTCCTGAGAGTCCTCAGGAAAGACCACATCGGACAGGAGATGCTGGTGGCCTTCTACCGCTGCGCAGTGGAGAGCATCCTCACCTACTGCATCTGCAACTGGTTCTCCAGCTGCACAGCCGCAGAGAGGAATGCGCTACAGAGAGTCGTGAGAACGGCCCAGAAGATCACCGGCGCCCCCCTCCCCTCTCTGGAAGAGCTGTACAACACACGCTGCCTCAGGAAGGCCTCCAAGATCTCCAGAGACCCATCCCACCCTGGGTACGAACACTTTGCTCGGCTGCCCTCGAACAGGCGGTACAGGACCATGTTCGCAAGGACAAACAGACTGAAGCTCAGCTTCTACCCCAGGGCCATCCAGGCCCTGAACACAGCAAAGACCTAGGTTCTGGGCCCTGGACAGTCTGGACGGATTGATGGCAGCTGCTGGATTGAAAATCAGGTGTAGTGCTGAGGCACAAATGTGTACATTTCAAGCCTGCAAACTGCGACACTTTAAATGAATGTGCAATAACACTATGTGCAATATGACAACCCTAGGGTACATAAGGTTGCAGAGAATAGGAAATGTTAGAATAGGTATAGCATAGCATAGAGTACAGCACAGTGTTGTATTTGTACAGTATAGTATAGTGGATAGTGTACATAGCCTTTATTTATGTAAACCAGCTCCTTTCCCTTCTTGTTTTTTTTTGTGTTTTTTTATTTCCTAGCACCAGGGGAGCCCCCCCCTCCCAAATGTCGTTGTTTGGTACCTGTACTATATCAATGACAATAAAGACCATTCATTCATTCATATACTGCACGCACACACATACTACTGGTAAAACTGGAACTCAGATGTTTAGTCTTGTTCACGTTCCAATACGAGTCATAGTTGTTCAACGTCCAATACAAGTCGTATTAACTGTTTAAATGATACTAACTGTATACACTGGTGTGAAGCTAGCATACCAATGTCTACCTCGTGTAGGAGGGCTGATATTGATGATGTAATGATCAGTATACATAGTCGGTGCATAGACCTTTTGCTAGCATATCAGCCCAATAGAGCTCTCAGGTCTTCTGACGCTGGTTTTCTCTGTGTACCACATGAACAAAAGAAGAGATTTGGTGAGGCTGCATTCTCATTTTATGCACCCAAATTGTGGAATGCACTGCCAGTTTATATTAGGGATGCAACCTCAGCACATATGCTCAAGTCAAGACTAAAACCCCATCTTTTTAATATTGCCTTTAAATGACTAAATCATTAAATTATGATTACATAATGATTGGAGCACTTTGAGCTGCAACGTTTGCAGGAAAAGCGCTATACAAATAAAAGTTGTTATTATTATTATTATTATTATTATTATTATTATTATTATTATTATTATTATTATTATTATTATTATAAACCAACCGGGACTGTTAGGTTGGAGTTGTTTCACATTTCCACTGTGTTCAGGAACACATCTTTCATTTCCCCCCTCTTAGTCCAAGAGCATTAGCTCAAAATTGAGTCAAACCCGGAACAAATTTGTAACAAGCTGAATTTTTCAGGATATGTTCAGAATACCTTTAGGAATAACATACTAAAAGTCCCTGTGAATCCCCCCTGTGCTTTCTGAGATATTCAAGATGGCGTCCAAAATTGCCGCTATTTGGAGATGTTTCCATATCTCAGGCTTAAAACATAATACAAATGCAATAAAATGTTAAAATATATGTTTTCTCATACAAGGAATCCAAATTCACCATTGACACACTGCTAAAATTAAAGTTAACCAAGATTACAAGGTCATTAATGTGACAATGACACAAAATTCACATAGTGTACCCATTAAGCCCAGGCACCATTTAAGCCCATTTGTAACTTTGAAGTCATTTTTTAGAAAAAGAGGGACCTGTCTAATGCTATTCATTATTTTGTCTAATCACACAATGTCTTTATTGTTAGTTTTTATTTGCCACCAATCACATTTGTCAATATTGAATAAGGCTTGCTTACATCTGTAACAGTTTGATGTTTGAGAAACAGACTGGCTGCTTGGTGAATGAGCTCTGCAGAGCTTGAGAGAAAAAGCATATTTGTAGGTTTACGAGATAAACCTAAAAAGGAAAAAAGAAAAAAGAAATAATAATAATAAATTATAATAAATAAATAAATAAAGAGGTTTGTCAAGATATAGTTGACCAAGATGAAGATGCAACTCAGGTCAACGAAGATTAAACTCTACGAGAGTTTCAACAGTTTCTCACTCATCACCTGGAACAAGCTGCCACACAGAGCAGAACAGGAAAGTTATGGGTACAGTACATCAACCAGGTGTTGTTCCTCATGCTCAACTTCATCAGAGCCGAAAGGACAGGCAACTGGAAGTTTCATCTTCACTGTGTGCAGGGAATGATCCCACATTTCCATGCAGCAGGTCATATGCCAAGTCTGCAAGACTGTACTTGCAGCAGATGAACTCCATCCAACAAGTCATGCCACCTGAGGAGTACACATTGTTCTCTTCAAAGGGGTACTTCACCATCCGTCGAGCCAACGAGTTCTGGTCTGGCAACTTCTCTGACCAGACAATTGAGCAGTTCCTGATGAGGATGCTGAAAACTAGTGGAGGGATGACCCATGGTAGAGGAATAACAGACAGCACCTTGACCAAATGGGTGCATGCACTGCCTTACTGCGTCCCTGTGTGTGATGCTTTGGAGAAGTTCAAAGCAAGTCCCGGTGTGCATAGTGCTACCTCTGAACAACACAAAGATCTCCGATCATCCACTCAGGCTAAAGACAGCAAAGACTATGATGTCTTTATGCAGTGGCTGGAGATACATCCACTTTTGCAGGTTACCAGCCTGATCACCTAGTGTCTATAGCTACTGGTGTTATAGCTGACACATCCGTCAATTGTGACAATGCAGTCCAGATTGGTCTGGCTGCAGCCTCCAGGATAACAGGAAAAAAGTTCTCAGAAATCACACTGACAAAGTCAAGACTATAGGGGATAAAAACACCATCAATGTCAGGGGACAAAACATGGTAGTGAATCCCAGTCTCCTTTTCAACAGAATCACCTGTGTCCTAAAGACAAGTTCTGACATGGAGCAGTTCATGTCATATGAGCTTGCTCCTCAACCTCCATCCCTGTTTCATAATGGTGTCATGCGAAAGACAACCAAGAGTGTTCTAGGTACTCTTCATTCATTCAAAAGTCATTTGCCCCTGTACAACCTAACATTCCAAAGAACTGCCAGTTTGTTCTAGATGGAGGCCATCTGTTGCAGTCTGTGGTGTGGCCACAGCCATCTACTTACGGAGATGTGTGCCATTGCTACATTGCCTACATCCTGAAACACTATGGGGCTGGTACTGTAACTGTGTTTGATGGCTACAGCATGATCTCTACCAAGGCAGCAGAGCAACTGCGCAGGGCAAAGAAGTCCACATCCAGTGACATCTTATTTGATCAGAACATGCCAACCACAACAACTCAGGCAGCATTTCTAGCAAATAGCCACACCATTTGATAGAGATGCTCAGTGACTTGCTGAGTCAAGCAGGTGTTCAGGTGAAGCAGGCACAAGCTGATGCAGATGCATTGATAGTCTCTACTGCTCTGTCATTGGCAGAGTCAATCAAACCAGTTGTTGTTGTTGGAACTGACACTGACCTGCTGGTAATGTTGGTGGCTCAAGCAACCACAAACATGGACCTTTACATGTTATGCTGCAAGAACCCCACAACTGTGTACAGGGTTCATGACATTCAAGGGAGCATTGGTAACACCAGTAAATATCTGATGGTGTTACATGCTATAACTGGATGTGACTGTATCTGCTCTGTATCGCCAAGGGAAGCGTAAGGCATTCAATCTGGTGCATAAGAAGAAAGAGTATGATCTAATTGACACATTCATCAATGCTGCAAGTACTCATCAGCAAGTACAACAAGCAGGTGAAAGCTTCCTCCTGAAGCTGTATGGAGCTTCCAGTTGTGAATCACTGGATCAGTTCCGATACATTGCTTACAATAAGGCAATCAGCAGAACTTCACTTTCCTCATCCTTCCAGTTGGCAACTTTGCCTCCAACAAGTGCTGCAGCCAAGCAACATTCATTCAGAACATATCTCATTGTTCAGGAATGGATGGGGAGGCCATTGCAGCCAACAGATTGGGGATGGAAAATGGAGGATATCTTGACTCCAGTTGAAACTGACCGCTCCATTGCTCCAGACACTCTGCTCAACATGATCTCTTGTGGCTGCAGAGCAGATGGCTGTGGAGTGTCATGTCGCTGCAGGAAGATGGGGGTACACTGCTCTGCCTTGTGTACAAAGTGCAGTGGTCAAACATGCAACAATGCAGCACCAATGCCATCTTTACTAGATGATGTGTTATGATGTAACTAAGAAAAGAGTCAAGTGTGGCAGAACCCCAGAACAGACGGACACAAGAGGCAAATAACAATAAAAGGATTTATTAAAAAATGGACAAAATAATAAACCTACTCTAACGGGACCTAAGTGGGGGGAATGTGTGGATGCCAGAAAACTAGAAAATGTAAATGAGGTGTGAGTGGGACTGTACTCTATGTGTCTGAGTGTGAGTGTCTAGCGTGCAAGAGCTAGCGTGGTGTAGATATGTAGATGAGTGAAGTGTTGAAATATGTACGTGTACTAACCAGTCCAGAGCAGAGAGGGGGATTAGTCGGCAGGCAGGCTGGGGCATAGGCAGGAGAGGATGTCGGCAGGCAGGCTGGAGGTTAGGCAGGAGAAGTAGTCGGCAGGCAGGCTGGGGCATAGGCAGGAGACGTAGTCGATAGGCAGGCAGGGGTCTAGGCAGGGGAGGCAGGTTCCTTTGGGGAGCGAGGGTAAACAAAGAAAACAACGAAAACAACAAGAGTTAACAAAATAACAAACAAACAAAACTCGGACGTGAAAACTACTAGACTTAGAATCGCCAACAGGGAGAGCCAAACAACTAACCACATGGGTCAAAATAATCAAGCGTCGGAGGTATGGAACGCCCGCTCCGCTAAAATGGACTCGCGTATCATAGCCAATGAGGGACCTTGAATCAAGGCACTCATACATATTAATGAGGAGTTTCGCGTCATTGCTGTCGACAACAGCGTAGGGGGTACGTTTCGCTACGTATGGAAGGCCACACCCTGCAGGCGAGCCGATTTGAAAACTTCTCGCGGGGGAGTAAAGTTTCACAAGCAGACCAACTTCGTGAGGATGGCATTGCGGATTTGAAAACTTCTCGCGGGGGAGTAAAGTTTCACAAGCAGACCAACTTCGTGAGGATGGCATTGCGGGCTTTTCTTTCGAATTGCAACCGCACATTTAGTGAATGTGTGAGACTAGCAATGTCGGACGATGAGGAAGTAGTAAAATGAACCCCTGACAGAGGGGGTTGGTGGCCTAGGTTTGCCTTCCATAACCAATTGTGTCATGTTTGTTGTGCAATAGCCCACACTTTATCATAGAGGAACAATCTGTAGAGACCCAGTGTCCCAAGCCTACAAAAACCACAGCACTGTCACACAACAATGTTCAAAATAAATGTACATTCCATTTTCTATGTTTTCATCCCATATAGCCTATATTTATTGAAAAATTAAATGACCTCAGTGTGCACTGCTATCAACAATACCAACCCCAGCAACAGGGTGTTCACCCTGCTGCAATCTGGCAAGAGATACAGAAGTAAGTAAGTAAGTAAGTAAGTAAGTAAAATGTATTTGGACAGCACCTTTCCCAGACCAAGGGTCACAAAGTCACAAAGAGTTTGGGAGCCACGGTTTGTAATGCTCTATCACCCTGGGTCTGTCTGTCTGTCTGAATGCTCCATCACCCTGGGTCTTCAGTCTGGCACGGGAGACAACCAGCAAACCCTGGTCAGAGCACCTGAGAGACCTGCTGGGGCTGTAAGGACCTGAGACCTACTGGGGCTGTAGGCTCAGAGACAGCTTCTTCCATCAAGCTATCAGACTACTGAACTCTGGCCACTAGCCTAGCTAGCCACTGCCAATATTGCACACTATCTCATTTAGTATTTTCTTTTTTAATTTAAAATATTATTTCTTTGCACTATGTTGTTGTCTGGTGCTGATGTAGAACGGAGCACGGACACACACACACACACACACACACGCACACACACACACACACACACACACACACACACACACACACACACACACACACCTGAGACCTACTGGGACTGTAAGGACCTGAGACCTACTGGGACTGTAAGGACTATATCTTGCATCTCATTGTGCATCCCTGTGTTATAGAATGCCAATAAATGAACCTTGTACCTTGTTGTTGTTACTAAGAGTCAGGGGATAAGATAAGAGAAAGGGGATAAGATATTAGAATGTGTATTACTCAGGCAAGACCAAATTTGTTTTGCACTGAACATCCGCCACCATGTAACATGACTATGAGTTTGTTTACCTTAGTTGATACCAAAATGTCAAGCAAAGTGATGTCCCCTTGCCAAAATAAATTATTAAATAAACAAACAAATCATAATCTGTTCTCGCTTATTACTGTTAAGTAATAAATGGCGCTGTAGAACTGCGGCCTCGTACCTATCACAGCCGTGCTGATATTAAGTATAACAGCACTCCCTCTCGTGTGATATTGCTTAGATGTTCATATGCCAATGGACCATAATGTTGTCTTTCAATGTCATCCTCCCCTACTTTTCACCCCTTCATATCAATCGCTGGACAGACATTTGCTGATCTAATCTAATCTACTAATTAGTCAAATCTATATGAGCCCCAGGAAATAGGGGACAATAGAAAAATCAAATTTTCTTTTCTTTGTCTTACATGTGTAAACATACATGCTCTGTGTATATGTTTTCGATGTACTTATTGTTTTAAGACTGTAATTTCAACGTTAGTATTGAAGCAGTATTGAAATGACATTAAACTAAGACAATAAGATGGTTATCATAATTTTTCAAATCTTTATTTGTTTGGACCATTGTTTTTCTCATACAATTCTCTATGTATTATCTATCTCTCCTTTAATCTAAAGTGAAAGCAAAATTATATGTGTATATACATGAGAATATACATTATATATGGCATAGTGACGCCTAGTGGTAGGACTGGTAACATTACAAACATACATAGATTTCGAAATCTATGTCTGCTTGTAATGTTACCAGTCCTCGTTGCTTCTTCTTCTTTTGTTGTTTAAACAGCATCATCGTTCTAAAGGTAACTATTATAAAGTTAACTGGTAATGCACCTAAAAGCTGTTTGAAAACTGCCTTTAAACCACAAAAGGCTTCCTTTCTAACACCCAGACATCAGTAGAATGGAAACACCCAGACATCAGTAGAATGGAACAGCCCGTTGAAATCGACGTGTCTACGTAGACACGTTAAAAATCGACGTGTGGAATTGACGCCTAGAGGCAACGTGTGGAGACGTGCCGTTTTATGTGGGCATGGCCTTCCATACGGAGGAAGGTTTCTGGGGCTTCTTATAGGGCTGCCTCTTCCTGAGTTGATGGCCTGCTGTGGAAGGTCCAGCTGTCTCCACTTGAGCCTGATGAGGCTCAACGAGCGCCAACGAGGCAGGAGGGGGCGGAGCCGAAGAGGGATTCACAACATGATGAGGGAGAAACTGAAGAATCAACACCAATTTCTGATGATGAGGATGATGACTGAAGTGATTTATTATTATGAAATGTCTCCATTCAAGAAACTAATGATGAAATTGACTTACTTACCCTAAAAAACATATTTTGACCTTTTAATTGCATTTGTATCAGGTTTTAAGCCTGAGATACGGAAAACTCTCCAAATGGCGGCCATTTTGGACGCCATCTTGAATATCTCAGAGAGCACCATATCATTCACGGGGACTTTTAGTATGTCATTCCTAAAGGTATTCTGAACATATCCTGAAAAATTCAGCTTGTTACAAATGTGTTCCGGGTGTAACCCTATTACTACTGGACTATCTCCTGTGAATGAAACCCAGAGCATACATTTGTCTTGGATCCGAAATGAAAGTTGATTTAAAAAAATAAATAATAATAATAAATACGCTTGTGAAAACGGATCTCTCCGAGAGCGTGCATGAGTCAGAGGGCCGGCACTTTGAGGAAGAGCGAGGGAACGAGGGAGCAATAGAGCAGTGGCGGCTGGCCGATAGAGGGCGCTGGGGCGCCGCCCCCACCTTCACTTCCTGGTTGCGATTTGTAAAAGTTTTTTTTTTAAATAAACATTGTTTATTCACAAAATGCGGCTGATATTCTGTCGGCGCCTATCAGCATTCATTAAAAATCCTCCAATACAATAAACATTTTTATCTGTGTGTGTGTGTGTGTGTGTGTGTGTGTGTGTAAAACTCACTGTTAAAATACATAGGGAGAGAACGCGGGGCGCCGTGTCAATGCAAGTCTATGCCAGGACGAATACTTTTGGCTTACACGTGAGCTGTAGCAGCGCTCCAATTGGCTGTCTCTATTTCTTGGCCAGGGCGCACAAATGTGCGCCCTGGCCAAGAAATCTCCGGTTGTATTGCAGACAATGCATTATGCTGAGGACTCCCGACTTCCGGTTTTCCGGACTTCGGGCTTCCGGAGTATTTTAAATGAAGATTCGTAATGTCTGTCTCTGATGTTCATGGTCAATTAAATCAGCCTATTTTGTGCAACTAATAATGTTCCCGCTAATGGGTTAACCAAGCAGCCTTGCACCTAACGTGCAAGCACCTATCTTCGAATTATTCATAGCAATATGCGCGGGGCAAGGCGGAGGTACGGGTAAACACGGCTCATGTTCTGTCATCAAAGGTAAGAGTTGGTTTTCTTTAACTCAGCTGATGCATTGTTGTGTTTCTGACATGGTCTGGTTGTGTTTCTGACATGGTCTGGTTGTGTTTCTGACATGGTCTGGTTGTGTTTCTGACATGGTCTGGTTGTGATACATCATTGAATGTGTTGACCTGCTGTGATGTGTTGACCACCATCACTCTCCATCATCATCCATCATGTGTCTATGAAATAGATAGTTACTGTACTACTGACTGCAGCATTCATCTCTGCTCATTGATATAGCCATGTCACACAGACACATAGTACACATATTCATCTGCTACCTTTATTAACCTGAGTGTAGCTGTGAGGCCTGTACTAGCCTTGTTGACTAGACTTCCTCCTTGTCTGACACTGGGTATTGGACCGTACCGACGTCCATAGACCGGTCACTCTTCCACCTCAGTGTCTGTAGTTGACAGGGTAACTTCTCCATGGCCCACACGGTCATTTTAAGGGTGAAAGTTGAAATTATACAGTGGTTGTAATGCCAGTGCGTGCTTTATGCGCGCGCACGCGAAAAAATTCGTGCACGCGAAAAAAATCCGCGCGCGCTGCGCGCGCGAAAGAGGACCCCCCCGCCACACTGCTGTGCCCCACCCAAATTTTTGGGCACCAGCCGCCACTGCAATAGAGTGAGAGAGAGAGAGAGAGAGAGAGAGAGAGAGAGAGAGAGAGAGAGAGAGAGAGAGAGAGAGAGAGAGAAAGAGCTCATATAGGAATGCGATTGTTTTTAGGTCAGTGAGTCTGTGAAAGCTGCAGAGGGAGAGGGAGAGGGAATGAGAGAGAGAGAGTGAGAAAGAGAGAGAGAGGGAATGAGAGTGAGAGAGAGATAGAGAGAGAGTGAGAGAGACAGAGAGAGAGAGAGAGAGATAGAGAGAGACAGAGAGAGAGAGAGAGAGAGAGAGAGAGAGAGAGAGAGAGAGAGAACCATGGCAGCAGGATCGTGCAATGGTGGGGTCTGTTTCTGCTCCAGGCAAAAAACAGACAGGACACAATGAATAAATTCCATCTCCCAGGGTCCCTCATCCTAGTGTCTCTGTTTGACTGGCAGCATTAGCAAAAATCTGTCCACTGCGACCCACGATGCCTTTCTGACCGATCAAACGTATATTTTAATGGCCTTAATTCCAGTGACGCTGAATTTTCTGATCTGGCCATTACAGGGATTAGAGTAATGCAAGGGGGGAAAGGAAAGAAAAAATCCCCATCCTTTGAGTAACACTCATCCATCCAGACACCTAAAGGAATTATGGGCCACTTTAAGTAGACATGCACAGGACATCAATACAAAATTAAATCTGTTTGACTTCAAATTGGGCATGCTTGCTTTGTTTAAAGGTGCACTTTGATGTAATATGTCATGTTCGTGTTCGTGCAATAGTTTGTGTTACTCTGAATGTTAGCGATGTACATCATTGGTTAACACGAATATGGTCCACCCCCCCAAAAAAACTGTGGCACTTAATGAAATGTATACATTTAAAACATAAAATATAAACATATATACTGTAAAGAAAGAATAAATATATTGAATATATAACGCTAGAAAGTCTCAGACAAAAAGGGGTTAAATAGGGGTCGTCGTTAATACTGTTGTGTGAAAGAGCAAGCTAAGTTTATGGGCCCGAGACAACGCCGTACCAAACAAACCCGGGACGCACTTAGAGATGGTGTTCCTGCGCACTTCAAGATGTTATACTATCAGCACTTCCACCAGCATTCCATTTCCCACAGTTCAGTGCTGTGCACATGATGTCTACATTATTTCCCATTGATATATGGTATTCTTTTACACTCCGGGACTTAATAAGGAAATCCCCCTGCTGTTCCAGAACCTACTACCACTTGCCCCTCTCTCTCTCTCCCAGTCATACAGGGTGCTATCCTGCGTCAGGATAGTACAGTATACCTCTGAGAGATCTCTGAAGTTTCCTAGCATGGGGTCAGTTCCAGCTCCTCAGACCTCGTAGTCTGGTGAGAACCCAGGGAAAGACCAGATACTGATTCAAGTCGTTCTATGTCCTCCCTAGACAGACAGAAAGCTGTGTGAGACAAAGAGGAAGGAGGGAAACACAGGCGGGGTACACACAAGGCTTAGGTTACTTCTGGGACCCAGCATGCAACATTCCAACAAGGCCCTAAATCTCCGAGCCCTCAATCAGACTCCTACTTCCTGTCTCAGAGGAGGATGGTTGAGAGAGGGCGTCACACATCCAGTAATAGAGAGCTCACTTCTCTGTGAAAAATGTTTTTAAAAAAAACGAAAATGAGTGCTTTCACGTTGCCTCTGTGTGTGTCGAGTATATCCCTGAAGTCTAGGGGGTTAGGAGAGGTTTTGACGAGGTGGTTTCTTAAGTTCATGGAGAACCCCTAAGTGTCTCTAAGCTGCGGTGTGGATGTAATTAAAGAGATGTAGATTCTTCTGGGGCCCGACACCACGTATGACACAGAGCAAGAGCCTGGCGTGTCACTGCGAGACTGCTCTCCTGATTGGACAGCCGGCGGCGGTTACCATGGAGACCTCTCTGTCAGTAGTCATGGCGGTGCCCACATTTCGGCTCTCTCTCTACTGAAGGATGCCAGATGTGAATTTAGTTTATTTTCTGGCAGTTGGGAATATGGCTTTCAGATGGTAAAAACTGTCACTGGAAACCCCAGCCTTGAGAAGAAAAAAGGACAACGGCCACAAGTCCTCTCTAATTTCCCTTTGAAGAGGATGACACTGCTATGGTGGGTGTGATATCCACCACTGATTATAGATCAGAAGGGCCTAGCAACCCTTAAATAGTAAGTTGGAGAGGAAACAACTCAATTAGCACTGAAACAATAACTTTAAATTCATCTTAACCCTTCAGATTAAATCGAAGAAAATGATAACAACAACATAACAACATTGAATGTTTTTTTCAAAAATGTAACGTCCTTAGTTTGGCCTACAATGATCTACAGCGAGGTGAGAGGTGTTTACAATAGTTTGATCTGAGTTTTGTTTTGGTTGGTGGGCAGTTAAGTTTCCACGCTCTGCTCCAACCTGTTTGTTTAAACAGCGGCACACCACTCCACTTACAGGAGCACAATACTGTCACTCACCCTCAGCCCTGTGGAAGACAAGCACTGACCCAGAGAGGTTCTATAAGAGGAACATTGAAAGTATTTGTGACACTGTCTGATCATTTGGTCCGCATGTCGGCAACCAATCAAAATCTTCAGGCTTTTCTTTTGAAACACAGAACTGGAGAATCACAACACAAACTCGCTAGTAGGGCTGTCCCAAACGACTATTTTTCTAACGATTAATCTAGCGATTATTTTTTCAATTAGTCGATTACTATAACGACTAATTAAACGATTAGTCTAACGATTATTATTTTTGCTGTCCGATTAATTTATCACTTAGTTTTCCCCAAAAGAATGGCTGTATTGTCTCTCTCTGTTTAACAGTGTCTTTATAAAGCACTCTGGGTAATAGCTGCTGCTCTTATAAAACAAAGCAGCGTGTGACATGCACATTACTCAGACGGCCGCCCCTTTAAATGATCAGCTGATGTATGGGGGCTGTCTGTGGGCCCGCAATTAAACACAGACACCTTTAATTCGGCGACCTGCTACTACTACTACTACTACTACTACTACTACTACTACTACTACTACTACTACTACTACTACTACTACTACTACTACTACTACTACTACTACTACTACTACTACTACTACTACTACTACTACTACTACTACTACTACTGTAACTGCCTCTGTCAAACAGCCCCAGACACAGGCCCAATCACTGCTATGTTTAGCCAACTTGAATGCCAACATGGCCATCAGGGTTTTTCCTGGCTCAAAATGAGGCGGGGGTGGTACCAGTGGTGTTTGACATCGGGGGGGACCCATGAAGCGGGGCTGTCTGGGGGTCCTTAAACATCAAACACTTAATTTCTTGCATTCTGGTGAATTGATATGCACCAATTTGTGCCCTTTCTGCATCAATTTATGGTGGAAATGTCATTATTTATGTAAAGGAAAACACAATATTCAGGCACCAGATGACCATTCAAAATATAATGTAATATAATGCAATATAAGGCTCTCAGGCATTCTGTACTTTCAAATATGTATTCTCCTTGAGCAGTCAACATACTATCAGCTATTTCGCTAGCAAAAACGAAAGCTAACTTATTTGCGAAACAGCGCCCCCGCCACCACGTCGGCGCAGTGCCGCAATTGCAGTTATATTTTTTATTTTATTTTTGCGACGCACCGACGCACATTACGCAAGTCAACGTATTGACGTAGTCGATTACGTCGACTATGTCGACGCGTCGTCCCAGCCCTACTCGCTAGTCAAGCCAAAATACTGCAATGGATTGGGTGAGTAATCCCCACTGCTACCTAGTTAACTATAACACTACTTTACATTGTCAGCAGGCTCACAAAACAAGCTGTGTTAGTTGACTAGCGATGTGTCATTGATTTTCAACAACGCGGAAATGTATATAAACATGGTATAAACGTTTTTCGAAAGAAAAGTCAGATCATTACATTGGATTCCGACATGAGGACCAAAGCATTAGAACGTGTCACATATCATCTTTACATAGTAATCGCTCAGACACAGCATAGCAGTCTGTGTATGTCATGTTCTACCTGAATCACTTCCCAAGTCCCAAAATAACCCCTATCAGCTTCTCCTGCTCTGTTTGTCTCTTCAGGCTACCCTTACTCCCTCTGAAAAGCCAATGTCAAACCCAATTAGGAAGGTTTGAACACAAATTACCATGTAATTGTTTGTTCCCACAACTATGATGGATGCTCAGTGTTTAGTGTAAGGGTTATTTCACTTCTGTAATATGAGTAAAGCATTTTAAACTAACTGCCATTTATAGCACAATGATTTGCTGGATGCTAGGTTGGAACTGAACATTGGGAATGTTATGATCTAAAATCACACCACACAACGCTCCACTCTCAAAGAGATGACAGCTTTCTCATCATCTCACCGAATGTGTGCTGATGCATCATTGTAAGATATCACACTAGGATTAGGCTACCATAGCTGACAGAATCATATTCATATAGTATCATATAGTATTTCAATCATTCCATCACTATCTAATACGATATCTATTGTTATGTATCTTGATCTGACCAAATGTTTGATAATACCGTTATAAAAAAGTTAGTCAAAATGTCATGGGGAAAAAAAGCTCTTTACGGAAATGTTTCTTTCAACCATTGTATCCTTTTGCTCCGGGAGTGCGGCAGTTTGGAATTAGTATTTGAATTGAGCAAATCAGTGATGTGCCCTCTCTGACAGTACAGTCAAAGAAAAGGCATCTCCAGCTAGCTCTGGCTCTTAGGTCTCGGGTATAGGCAAGGAAAGGAGAGCATAATTAAACAGGTTAATGCCACATTGTGGAGAGGGGGCATGGGGGGGGGTTAGCTGAGCACGGAGGGGAGATGGGGGTGGCGGTGCGGGTAGACCTGACAGTGTTGAAGCCTGTGCTGGGGTGGCAGGATGTTAATAACAGTGGAATCGTGTTTAATTAGAGGAGCACTGGCTCCGCGTTAACACCTCTCCCCCGCCGCCTCTTCCCCCCTTCCTGTCTGCCGCTCTACACTGCGCTGACACCCCTGTCAGCCCGGGTCATTACCAGGGAGTTTTAATGAATTTTCGGCATGTTTTGCTGTCTGCCTTACATCTAATTAGCTGACAATAATGTATCGAACTCACACACGAGAGAGAGGAGAAGAGAAGGAATATAAATATGTATGAATATGCAGCGAGAGAGAGAGAGAGAGAGAGATGACACCTCTCAGAGTGGAGGAGTAGCGCGCCAGTCGCTAGCCTTCCTGTTAGTCGCAGTTAAGATCAGAGAGTCAACAACAGAACCTCTCGACTCCGCAGACACACTCGTACCCGAGCAACCCTCATTATCCTCCTGGAAATCTACAACTCCTCCTGCTTCCCTTCTTCAGATAAAAGTAGTAGTATTCGTACATTATGCACAGCCGTATATAACGTATCTAACTAGTGCTTGAGAGTGAACTCCAAACACTCGACAGTGCATCGATCGGACTCTTGACAAATACATACAAAGACATACCTGTACCTGAGAGGCCGTCAAACACAAAACATATATTCATCATGACATTAAGACTCAAATGAACGGTGTAAAGATGTCTCCACACACCCACAACAGTTCCACTGGTTGCTTGGACCGAGGCAGGCAAACAACTCAACATCGATGTAATTGATGGGTAGGAAGAGGGGGTGAATTACACATCCAGGATCCATAAATTCAGCCACTACTTGGCTGAGAAGTGTACAGGCATACAGCTTGAGGTAGGGGAGATGGGGGGAGGAGGGAGGAGGAGGAGGGAGGGGAAGCTCACCTGCAATGGTGTTAAGGAACATCAGGTACTCAACGTTGGAGATCTCTCATCTCTGTCAATGCTGGGTCATGTTGGAGGACTTGGAGATCTAGAGAGAGGGCTGGCCTGGGAGAGGTAGAGAGAGGAGAGGTAGAGAGAGGAGAGGTAAAGAGAGGAGAGGTAGAGAGAGGAGAGGTAGAGAGGAGAGGTAGAGAGAGGAAAGCTAGAGAGAGGAGAGCTAGAGAGAGGGCTGGCCTGGGAGATCCGTCTGGAAAACCATGCCGAGTATATCAGGTTTGATGTTACAAGTTGACTTTATGTGGAGGTACCCCAGACTAGGGTGGCTTAACACTAGAACAGCCGTGGATGGGGTCATTTGACCAAGTGAGTAAAAAAATAAAGTATACCTTTGCAGTTTTCAGGACCCTCCTTTCATGACCTTTCCTAGATATGTGCGTTCTACCACCCAGTGTCCGTACATTTTCTAAATCACATCAGGATAAGCTATTATAAAGATATTTTGCCATTTTTTTCTGTGTAGGAGGCAGGCTAATTTACTAATTAACTAGTGGTCGTTGTGTGTAAGTAGCAGCTTCCCATTATAAAGACTATGGTCATTTGACCCCTGAGGCGGCTCTTTTAGTAGGTACAATAGGCACAGCTGTTTTAAGAGGAGCTATGGTTGTATAGTGTATGCTATACTGTATGCAACTGTTTTTGACATTCTTCACTGATGACCAAAGTGCCTGAATATAAAAAAACTCACACAGTCACAATGTGAGGCCACAGATGAGAGAAGTCCTTATTTTTCTGTATTTTTTTTTAATGCTATATGTAAAGCACTTTGAATTGCCCCTGTTGTATGAAATATGCTACACAAATAAACTTGCTTTGCCTTGTTTAATGTGATAACCTCAGGACTGTGTGTACTACTGTGTGTTTGTGTCGAGTGGGAGAACGGCGTAGTGTAGGTTGTTTAATGTGATAACCTCAGGACTGTGTGTACTACTGTGTGTTTGTGTCGAGTGGGAGAACGGCGTAGTGTAGGCGGCATGTTGTCACTTTCCCTTCTTAGCAGTCAAAGACGAGAGATAGAGAGAAGAGAGGAGAGAGATGGGACTCTGTGGTTTGTCAGAGGCGGTAGCTCTGCGGTATAGAGTCTTCAGTAAGGGAATTAGATCGGTTCACCCGGGGTCAATGCCTACTCACTCCAGTGACAGGAGCAATGGGATTTCAGATGTTTCTTTCTGCGGGGCTGCCGACTAGCTAAACAAAACACAGGAGCTAGAAGGGGAGAGAATAACAACAGAATAGCTAGGTCACAGGAGCTAGGACTAACAAAAGAATAACACCCCAACAGCCAAATGAACACGGACGCAGTAGATGGCCATCTTGAGCTATAGAATAGTAGCAATTGTTAAAGAATAGTTATTTCTAGAGTTCTATTTTAGAGTTATTTCTAATGTAGAGTCGTGTGTGTCGATAGAAACATCGTTTGTACGGTTGTCTGTCTCCCACCTGGCTTGAGGTAGGCAGGGTTGCCAGATGGGATTGACAATTTCCAGCCTAACCACAATCTATAACCACAAAATCCACCAAAAACCAGCCCATCTGGCAACCTAGCTGGGGCCCACCCCTCCTACCTGAGGTAGACTGTAGACCACCTCCATCACGCTGGTCTGATCAGGGGAGCTGATAGAAAATAAGAGGACAAAGATGGTAAATGGACTGACTTACATAGCGCCTTTATCCAAAGCGCTTTACAGCGGCCACTCATTCACCCATTCACACACACATTCAGACACCAATGGCGGCAAGCTACCATGCAAGGCGCCGGCCGGCCCGCTCACTGGGAGCAATTTGGGGTTCAGTGTCTTGCCCGAGGACACTTCGACATGTGGCCAGCCGGGGCTCGAAACGCCGATCTGCCAACCTTGTGATCATTAGACGGCGGCTCTACCTCCTGCACCACAGCCGCCCCTTAAAGATGATTAGAAGATTAAAGATAAGGAGTCTGATCTGATGGTCTCTAACGCGTACGTCTGTTGGCTGTGAAGGCCCCCAGGGCTGTTGTTGTGTTCTGCAGCATCTGGAGAAGACGGATCTCTGATCTCTGTGAACATCCATTTTCCCCGTGCAGACCCTCAGACTACGCCAAGACCTAAGAGAAGAAGAGACACCATACAGATGGCTTGAAGACAACACACGAGGGTTCCCCCCGTAGCAGCTGATGAAACCGCATCGAATAA
Source organism: Nansenia antarctica (assembly GCF_963989245.1). Lineage (NCBI taxonomy): Eukaryota > Metazoa > Chordata > Actinopteri > Argentiniformes > Microstomatidae > Nansenia > Nansenia antarctica. The sequence goes on from NC_137674.1 coordinate 82,827,410, forward strand.
ACTTGCAAGAGGTGGAGAGGGGGCGTGGCTTGAGATTTCCGGGGTTTTAACGCTTCCAACATGAGTACCTACGATACGCTGGGATGATCAAATCGAGCATTGTGATTGCCTAGATAGAAGCACTCCGGCCATTTTGATTTCCGCGATATTGGCTAACCTCATCGCTTTCACTTGCAAAATGTATGCGTACACGATAAACATTCTTCAGGATATTTAAGCTTTTTAAAAACATTTTTCAATAGCTAAAACACTGCTAGACCAATGGAAGGATTCTGGCAATAATGAATAATTCATGGTTGTTTTTGTCCTTATCCTTATACTGCTACACTCCGGAAAACCAAACTGGTTAGCTAGCTTTCAGAAGACAACCAACCAGGTATGCATTTGTTTACTGGGTTGTTAGGCCAATCATATTACACCGTGCGTTTGAGACCTATCAACCGACCTGCGTCCCCTAACGACAGTGATAGTGATTGAGAACAGAGAATTCCTATAAAACCCTCTACACCTGGCCCTGTGTGTTATTAACACTTTTTTCAGGTGGTGGTCTGCAAAATTCGGCACAACAGTGTTCAAAAACGTTGAGGTTCCCTAGGGCCAGAAACACATAAATAATCAATAAAAACACCAGGCAGGCAGGGAGGAGAGGAGGAGAGGAGGCATCATTAGGGTCTGCAGCACCTCTGGGATTGTGAGTCCACTGAGGTAGATCAAGAGGCCCTCGCTGACAGGTGAGAATGATCCCCTCACACACCTTTCTCCCCCCCCTCCTCCTTCCATCCCTCCCTCCCTCCCTCCCTCTTCTCCTCCCTCTTCATCTGACACGGTCAGCCTCTCTATCTCTCCCCGGGTCACAACCACAACCACACACACACACACATTCATATTCTATCAGTATCAGGAGGACGAGGATCGCCACTTAGGTGTGTCTGAACGTAGCGGAAACACACAACAGTTAAAGAGGGGGTGTATCCTGGGAGGGGGAGGGAGGGGAGAGAGGGAGTAACGCAGAGAGAGTGAGATGTTCGGCGGCTGGGGAGGTTAGGTCCGATGCTAATGCTCATTTAAAATGATGACAGGCTAGGAGGAGTGTGGCGCGAGCGGGGCCGCCTTAATTTCTCCCTGGAATAGCTCTTGCCTTCGACCTCCGTGCCACATCAAAGTCTCTGGAGCTCAATTAAAATTGGATTACGTTAGAGGAGATGCTGGATGTTGCTGTGGCATCTCCGGGTCTCTCCGCCCCTCCCTGTGATGCCCCTGCTTGACATCTTCGGAAACCCCCCACCCCTACGCAAACAGTTGTCATAGAGACGGTGTGGCACACACAGGAGGAGGGCCTGTGCTGTGCTGTGTGGAGTGGAGAGGAGAGGAGGGGAGGGATGGAGGGATGGCGGAAGAGTTGTGAGAACAGTGGTGAGAGAGCTGGGTGGCAGGGGCTGTTTGTGGCAGGGGCTGTCTCTCTCTCTCCCTCTCTCTCCCCTCTCTCTCTCCCTCTCCCTCCTCTCCCTCTCTCTCTCTCCACTCTCCCTCTCCTCTCTCTCGCTCTCCCTCTCTCTCCACTCTCCCTCACTCTCTCTCCACTCTCTCTCACTCTCCCTCTCTCTCCACTCTCCCTCCCTCTCTTTCCACTCTCCCTCCCTCTCCTCCCTCCCTCTCTCTCTCCTTGTCTGTGTGAGGACTTCAGTGTCATACTCTACCGGAAGGCAAGCTGCTGTCTGTGTGTGGATATGCCACCAGGGGGGAGACAATAGCAGTTCGTTTTAACATAATTCAGATGGCAACACACAGGGTGGGGAGGTAAATAGATGCAAATATGTAAATATGAAATCACATGATTTGCCCCCACAGACTGAAGCTAAGTTAATTGCAGATCTCACTGAAAGCTTTTTTGTCTGCTACCGTTCAGATTATGTCATCTCAAAGGCTGTAAGGGGAGTTGCCGTGACACACATTCCATTATGAGATATCTGTATATAAATATTATATATTATATATTATATAATTAAAGTATCTAAAGGATGTATAAAGAACACTGAACCTATAGTTGCAGTTAAATTCAACCATACTCCACACCAGGGATGCCAAGTTTCACCAAAAGTTTGGAGTGAGATTTTTTGGCGGTGGAGCGACCCAAAACTGTGCACGTTTTGGCGGCAGCGGCCCCTCTCTCCCACCCAATTATTTGTGCTAGTTTCCTGCAATTTTACATGTTGTTCATAATAAACCAGCACAAGAAATGAAAATAATTAACATTTTATAAAACAAGACAAAAATTCAAACAATATATCATATTTATTAAATCTTAATAAACAAATACAGTAGCCTACAGACTCTAAAAGAAAATTGGGCCCCATCAACAGGACTCAGCCTCTTGGTCAGCAGCAGAAAGACCCTTGGTCATCATCTTATATACAGTGCATTGCTCATAGATGGCTATCATGTTAGATAGAGAGTCCTCAGGAAGGAACACATCAAGCAGGAGATAATGGTGGCCTACTACCGCGGCGCAGTGGAGAGCATCCTCACCTACGGCATCTGCAACTGGTTCTCCAGCTGCACAACCGCGGAGAGAAATGCGCTACAGAGAGTCGTGAGAACAGCCCAGAAGATCACCGGCGCCCCCCTCCCCTCTCTGGAAGAGCTGTACAACACACGCTGTCTCAGGAAGGCCTCCAAGATCTCCAGAGACCCAACCCACCCTGGGTACGAACACTTTACCCGGCTGCCCTCGAAAAGGCGGTACAGGACCATGGCCGCAAGGACAAACAGACTGAAGCACAGCTTCTACCCCAGGGCCATCCAGGCCCTGAACACAGCAAAGACCTAGGTTCTGGGCCCTGGACAGTCTGGACGGATTGATGGCAGCTGCTGGACTGAAAAAATCAGGTGTAGTGCTGAGGCACAAATATGTACATTTCTAGCCTGCAAACTGCGACACTTCAAATGAATGTGCAATAACACTATGTGCAATATGACAACCCTAGTCGTCTATCTGTACAGTATAGTATAGTGGATAGTGTACATAGCCTTTATTTATGTAAACCAGCTCCTTCCCTTCTTGTTTTTGTTTTTTGTTTTTTTTTCTTTCCTAGCACCAGGGGAGCCACCCCTCCTAAATTTCGTTGTTTGGTACCTGTACTATAGCAATGACAATAAAGACCATTCATTCATTCATTCATTCATGTTATACAGTACATACCAGGGTTTTTCCTGGGTCAGAATGAGGCCTTGGTGGTTGATCTTGTGCGCGTAGCGCGGCCAATTTTTTTTGAGGGACCCCAATTACTATTTATTATTACTATTGTAGGAGCCAGCCAGATATGGTCCTGTGATACGTGTTGTAATTCACTGTGTGGGCATGGGGTGGCGCTGTCACAATACCTGAGGCAGGTATATCAGGTAGCACATTTGTTGTTGTTGTCGTCAGGTGTTGACCCCGGAAGGGCAAATAGGTTTGACCGCAAGGGCGCTAAGTTTGTTATTGTTATTGTTTGTACCAGTGATTAAGCCATTGATGGCACATACTAACACAATACATGTTTATTATGCAGCAAACCAACGACTACGGATCTTATATAACCAACAGCAACACATCAAACTAGGACGCACGGCGCGTCAACCGGACAATCCGTCGGGTTAGCATCTCAGTAGCTAGTAGTAGACTATGCTCCTTTAACAATTATTATTAATGTACCTGGTTATGTTACAGTAGAGAAACAAATGCATTTAGTAATGACTTACGCCAAATTGGTGCAACCCAGTCCAGTAGGCTACCAGATACGATGTTGTAATGTATGCACATATTTTGCTACCACGGTTGCCAGACGGAATTGACAATGTCCAGCCCAACCGGTCTAAAAACTGCCGAATCCACCCGTCCAGTACCAAAAGTAGCCCAATCTGGCAACCCTGCTTGCTACGTTCTTGCAGCTCGCGTGAACACAGGTTCTTCCATCAGCGCTCGCCTGCCGCTTCGACTGCAGACTCAAGTTAACGCGCGTGCAGAAAGATGCCACGAAACTCATGTCCGGTAAAACAAATTGTTATTTCTCGCCGTGAGAAATAGAGATGCGGCGTGAGAGCGTGAGAACTGGTTGAAATGCGTGTGTCTCACGGTGATTGCGTGAGACTTGGCAGCCCTGCTCCACATTGTACCGTATAGAATAGCACGTTTCCAAGAAGGACTCCAAGAAGGGCGTCAACACAACAACCTAACGTCTAATACGTTTCATTTTTACAACATTTTTTTGATTGATTGAAAACTTTATTAGAAGATTTGCAGAAGTAGGTACATGAAAGTACATATTACATACAAGGTCAACTAACAGGATAAAAACCCAAGAAAGCCACTGGCTTATTTCAATTGGGGTCCTTGATTCTCAATTCATCGTTAGACAGACAAAAAAACTAGTACTATCTACAAGATAATACAGTCAAATAACTATTACTATCTACAAGATAAACATACATCCATCATGGGAAGAACAATACAACAAAACATAAGGTATGTACAGCGGGTAGGACAGGTGGGGACATACACCACAGTTGGGGGCGGGGGACAAAACACAAAGTATGTACAGTGGGTAGTTCGGGTCTTTTAATCTGATTTTTGATTTAGAGGGTCCAGTTACGGATTGCAGCCTCCTGTAAATGTTTTTTGAGAGTGGTTTTGAAGGTGGGCAGTGTTTTGCACTCCTTTAAGATTATAGGAAGGGCGTTCCACATTTTTACTGCATAGTTTGCAAACGAGTTTAACCCCTTGTTTGTGGTGCAACGCGGTGGAACGTGGTTCGTGGAGCTTCCTCTGGTGTTGTATGTGTGGACGTTGTTCACTTTTTGGAAGTATGTTGACAGGTACTTGGGTGTCTTTGTGGTGTAGCGTATCTTGAAGACCAGGCCCAGTGCAAGCTGCTGCACTCTGTCAACTACTCGTAGCCAATCAAGGCTCAAAAAATGAGCAGCGGTTAGATGTGTCCTAGGGTTGAGGCCTAGCAGAAGCCTAACCAGTTTATTTTGGGCTGTCTGGAGTCTTGTTTTATGGGCCTTTGTGGTTCTATAGTACCATGATGTTACGGCATAGTCGTACCATTACCTCAGGATGCATTAGCAAGAGATGCTATTAGCGATAATCGTTTTAACCGAGCGAATGCAATCACACAAGAGCAAGAAAGACTGCGTCTGTCCCCCATCCCCATCACCGTACATTATACCCACGGTTGTTTCCTGTTAGCTACTAGCCGCTACGGTTCAACATTTCTTTAGCTGTGACAAAGTGCAGGCCAAAAGGTCCGCCCGTCAACAAAAGAGACAGGGTAAAGAGTCAGAAAAAAAAATCCCCCCCGATTTTCAAACAACCCCCAGATCGAAAAATGTGTCACAACAACAAAGTGTTGGTTTAAACCAACAACGGGGGTGGGGGGGGGGGCGCCCCTGTAGCCCCGTAGACTTGGGGGGGGGGGGGGGGGGAGCAGGGAGCTTCTGACAAAGCCCAGCCTCTCTCTCAGCTCTAATTTTTATTTTATTTTTCCCTCCTTCCTTCATTTTTTTTTTTGGAGTGGAGTGGCCCAGCTGTAAAAAAAAAAAAACGCCATTTAATGAACCTGTCTGCTGAAGCTGTCCCCTGCCTGTCAGGGGTGTCAGGGGCTGACAAGCAGCGGGGACGACGGCCCCCCCAGTCACAGACAGGCCTGCCAGATGGAGACTCCGGACCCCCAATCTAATCATGCCACCAGGAAGAGAGGAGGGGGACCGCCGGCGCGCTCTGCTCTCGGTCTGTCATGCTTGGGGTGTGGGGAGGAGGGGTGGACGGGGAGGAGGGGTGGACGGGGAGGAGGGGTGGACGGGGGGGGGTGGGGGATGACCGGGAAGCCAAGCCTTTTGTTTCCTACACAGGTCCCTCTTACACAAGCTCATTAGGAGCCCACTAAAGGAAGGAAGGCACATGCGCAGGTCTGCAAGCTGTGTGGGGTGGGGAGGAGGAAATTATACCTCTCTCTCTCTCTCTCTCTTTCTCTCTCTCTCTCTCTCTCTCTCTCTCTCTCTGACATAATAGCCATAATGCAATTCTACTGTCTTTCGTATCCCCTTTTCCTCTCTCTCTCCTCCTCCTCCTCTCTCTTCTCTTCTCTCCTCCTGATTTGACAGAGGGACGGCGGCTGCATTGCGCCTGTAGAACATCAGAGGTGGAGGAATATTGTGACAGACGAGATGAGGGGAGGCGGCACAGGTGACACCGGTGTTTAGGCTGAGACTCACATGTAATAAAATGGAAGTGCTCAAAACAGAACCCGTCACACATAAAAGTAGAGAGAGCGCCCCGTTTTATGTATGGAAATAGATTCTAATCATTTACGAGTCCCGCGCCAGCCTTAACCCCTAGAACGGCCTAGTAGGCACTGTGACAGACGTTTCCAGACAAATCTGAAAGAGCAGCATTTCTAATCTGATGAAATGTTGCATCTTATATATAAGATATGTAAGTTCCTTTAACAATTCTGCTGAAATGAGCCAGTAAAAACATTATACCACCAGGCCTGGGCAGGCCCCCAAGCCAGCATGACTGATATATTTATATTTTCTGGGAGACATTGACGACCTGCCCATCACCGTACCTCCGCTGGGTTCTCCTCAGATTTGTCTAAGAGGCTTCCAGGGTAAAGCCTTGCCACCGCCCGGGCCCGAGGCGGAGGGAGAGAGAGAAGGGAGGGAGGGAGGGAACACTGCAGGGGGAAGAAGTGAGGGAGGATATGAGTCTCATTTCAAGTGATACGACTACTTCCCCCCCACCCCCCCCCCAGGAGAGATTGGGGTGGATTTCACAGACGGTAATTTGGAGGACACTGTGAACGCTGTATTGGAAAGCTGACGCCAGACAGGCAACATGGACCACATTTTGAGGGGGTGAAGGAGTCAGTGACTACGTTTACATGCACACCATATTCCGATTAATACAGGAATATGGTGTGAATGTAAACGCAGTCAGTGAGTGAGTCAGTGAGTAAAAGGAAAAGGGTAAAACCGGGTGGTATGGTCTTGGCAAGGCTATAGTTTATGCCAGTTTTGTACAGCACATTTCATACAACAGGGGCAATTCAAAGTGCTTTACATACATTATTAAAAATACAGCAAGAAGAGCATATTAAGAAACTAAAAATGACAATGAATAAAAGCAAATATAAGACGTAAATAGATAAAACATTTAATAAGACAATAGTTCATGGATAAAGGACATTGATAGAAGTGTTTGTGTTTAATCATAACTAAGCTACTTTTTTTTAGCTTAGATTTAAATATTTTTAGGGTTTGGGCCTGTTTGATTTCATCAGGGAGTTTGTTCCAGGAGCATGCGGCAGCATGACTGAAAGCTGCTGCACCGTGTTTTGTCATGCAGCATATCATGCATCATGTGCAGTGGGGGATAAGGTTTGGGCCACCAGATATGAGAGAACATGCTGGATGAAGATAGACAATAACACGATGAGGTTCACCATTGGAGGAGCCAGGTGTCTAGAGGTACAGTGGAGCCAGTGGAAGCACATACACACTTGCTTTTTACTCTCTTTCTTTAAGTTCTCAGAATGACAAGGTGATAACACAGCCCCATCAATGTTTTTTGCTTTCTGCTCCCCATCCTGTCATAAGTGTATTCATGGTTTCCTTTTTTTAAATCCAGAGCTAATATAAGAACTGGCCTCTCGACCCTGATTTCAAAACAAAGGAAGCAAATGTAATTTAGCATGTCAAGATGAGTCATGTCATGTGCTGAAACGTACATCTAATTTCAGTTCCTTTATAGTGTTCCTGTGTGTGTCTTCAGCCCACAATGTGAAAAGTGACAGGCCATGGTAGAGCAGACAAGGTCACAAACAAGAAGCCGAAATAAAAAAACAAACACACTAAGAAAACACATTATGTATGCCTTTTATTATAAGAAAACAGTGAAGTGTCCTGAAACGTTCACTTGAGGGATAAGTTCTGTTATTATTCTGAATTTAAATAAATATTGGTGTGTTGCTTTGTATAAACGAGATGAGACAGAAATGTCACCGCTATGACTGATGCATCTAAAAAAACCTACCTTTTACTTTTTTTGCCATAATCCTCTCTCGCCCCCCCCCCCTTCAAGATTCATGGCAAAAATATTCCCAAATATCACAGCATGAATTTGATCTCATCTTCCCCCTCATCTGACAACTGGTTTGAGGGATGAAAATAAGAAAACGAAGAAGAAAAATTCCCTCAGATTATAAGAGAGAGGAGCATTCCTGCTCACAGCCAGCCAGCCATATCTCAACTTCAATAAAGTAGCAGGCTCCTAATGCAGGTATCGGAGGAAAATTAAGATACAGATTTGCATAATCAGTGTCACTATACATTTGGGTGGTAGTGGGAGTGTAGCCAGATGACACAGCTCTCGTGCTCTGGCAAGACCGCTGGGATAAGGCGGATGAATATGCATTACACACGCTGGCAGATCACTGCCCCAAATGTCCAGCCAAGTTTGTCAATAACGTTTACGTCCCATGATGGATTTCAAGCACATTAGCGGGGCCCTGCATGGGTGTCTTAAACACTGCCTGTCTTAAACATTGCCTGTCTTAAACACTGCCTGTCTTAAACACTGCCATGGTGGAGAGTGGGACGTTCATCCCTCTGCTTTGAGTTCTCTGTCGTTTTGTAGGCTCATGGAGGCTCATGGAGAAATGTGAGGAAGTAAGTAGGTAATGTTTATTTATATAGCACATTTTACAACGACAAAAACAGCCGCCCAAAGTGCTTAACAGAAAACACTAGTAAAAGAGAAACAACAGATAAAAGTACACTAAAAAAACAAGGTGCAATACGAAATACAAGTGCAGGAATAAAAGTTGAAAAAAGTGCAGTGTCGGGAGGCAGGCTCACCTCAGGTCAAAGTGCCAGGGAGAAAAGGTGTGTTTTTGCTAATTTCTTAAAGGCCTCGATGCTCTGGGCGGATCTGACGTGGAGGGGGAGACTATTGCAGAGCCTAGAGCAGGGGTCGGCAATAGGCGGCCCGTGGGCCATTGCTGGCCCGTCACCAATAATATTTGGCCCAGCAGATTATTTTGAGAATCCACTTTTTTGTTTTTTTTTTTTTTTTTACAATATCGGACCGACAGTCCCACACCACGCCTATAATGTCCGAATAGAGAATCGACCTCCACCTGAATAATGCGTATTGTACTTTTATTCATGTTGAGAGTGAATGACACAGGGACAGACAATCAGGCAGCGAAGCGCACTGACGCTGAACCCCTCAGAGTGAATCATAAGTAGGTGGACAAGGCGTGGTGCTGAAATAGAGTGTGTGGTTTGAAAAAAATAACATCAGCTCATTAAATCATTCAAACGTAATGTTTACGTATGTGACTGCAACACACATATGAACAGTAACAAAGCAAATTCTGTTTAATTTTCTGAAAAACATTGACAACAAAATCGGCGCAAAAGTGGTGGTAGGCCTATGCTCCTGAAACGACAGAGCAAACGCGCTATTAGGGATAATAAGTACAATGAGCCATAAGCCATTCATTCAAAATATACAAAATACAATTAGGTTATTAAATACAATAACGACAGGCTTGGTACTCACGTAATGTGAAAAGTGGCATCTCCCATCGGTCAGTATTTGCTTGATATCTGGTGATATTGACGTCACTTTAATCCACGGTTGTTTTGAAAACTAATAATATTCTTGATTTGATTATTGATAATAGTGATAACTTGAGTGTTTTCAAAGGGACATTTAGGCAGGTTTGTAATAACGGACACTGTATTTCAAATTAATTAGAGAGAGTCTCAACTATCGCAACTCTATAGTTTATGCACCGCCGCAACCTTCTTTCTACGATGCAACGATCTCCTGTAAGGGGTTCAGAGCTGTCTGGAGTTCCTCCTGGATTGACACAAAACTTTACTGAGGAGATTTCTGGACTAATTTGACAGTCCCACTATGCTTTCATACTCAGTGATTACTAATTAATAAGACCATTATGATAACGACATGGATCCATGTTGAGATGTCCGCGAGACATGCAGAGATTGTTTGTTATTTGAAGGGTATACCGCCATCCGCAGGCAGTTTATTTTAATTTTTTATGCATCAATCGATTCCTCTCGTGCGTCTTTATCACATTCATTGACGAAAAGGACGACTCGCATGTATAGAAAGGGAACATTGTGAGCACGGAAAATGTGAGTCTCACAACGGCTTTGCATTGATGAAACCAGGTAGGATGAACGTATAGTTCGCTGTCCATTCCTCTTTAAATGCCCTGTTTTCACCGTCAACTTTCCTCTTTAGACCTTTGGAGGGTGACATTATGTTTCTCTTGCTAGCAGGTTAAATGTTTAGCTAACTTCACCCGACACGCAAACAACCAATCCAATAATAATGTGACCTTGTCTGGGAGGAGGGGGGAATAATTATCTGAATAAAACTATGTTAAATAATTATTAGAATAAGTTAGGCTGCGATACATCGTCAGTCCACACATTTATTATTCAAAACTATGGAAGAGGGTGAAACTACGTTTCAACGTTGTTGAGAATCACAACACAAACTCGCTAGTCAAGCCTAATACTGCAACGTAATGGATTGGACTACTACCTAGTTAACTATAACACTACTTTACATTGTTAGCAAGCTCACAAAACAAGCTGTGTTAGTTGACTAGCAATGTGTACAAGTATTAGAACGTGTCACATTTTTTAAACAATCAATTACTTAAATTAGCCTTTGATTATGTTCTGGCCCGCCATCTAGTGGCTCAAAAAAATGTTGGCCCGAGGCCAAACCTAATTGCCGACCCCTGGCCTAGAGGCTGCTTTAGAGAAGGCTAGAGAAGGAACACATAGTGAACCATAACTCAGTTTTACCTTAACCACAATCTGCACAAACAGACATATTTCAGCACAAACCGTACAGTTAAGAGCACAGGAAAGAAAATACTTACAGATGTTAGCTTTTTTTGTAGCTAGTATTCAATCTGTGATAAACATTTTAGATATTTTTGTCTTTCATAGTCAATCTAACTTACTGGATTTTTCTATAGATATCTGAAGAATTTAAGAACAGTGAACTTAATTGAAAATGTGTTAAATGAGTTAAAAAAACAGAGCAACCTGTCATTATAATGAGAGTGATGAACCATATTCTATGACAACCTGCCATTATGGAAACACAGAAATTTGAGTTAGAATTAAATAGAATGTCTAAGAATGTCTTTCTTATGAACATTACAGTATGGGTGGATAGCAAGCAAACTCTACACACAAATGCATGCATGCATGCATGCATGCACACACAGACACAGACACACACACACACACACACACACACGCACACACACGCACACACGCACACACAGAGACACAGTGACAGACACAGATGCACAGACACACAGACACACACACACACACACACACAGAGACAGACGCACACACACACGCGCACACACACACACACACACACACACACAATCCATCCAGATAAATAGCTTCAGAGGGCCCTGCGCTAAGGAGCTTGTGAGAGCGGGTGCAGACAGTCATTTGGTGTCGGGCCCTTTCAGCAAGCCTTCACTAATGGGCCTTCTTCAGGAGGCTTGTCAGCCTTAAGACGACTGAAATCTTCCTGGCCTGGTTACCAGCTTCTCTGGATGCCACTGGGGATGCCAAGCTGATCGCTTTAAATCCCACTTTTCAGGTTTTTCATGTGTGGGAGGGGCGGGGGGCCGGGGGGGGGGCTCAGAGAGCAAAACAGAGAGGAAGAGAAGGAAACAGACAGGGATGGAGAGGCGGAGGAGAGACAGAGTGAGAGAAGGAGAGAGCAAGTGGTTAGGGGAGAGGGTCTGATGACCAATGAGCGCCCTCGATCGTCCTCAATTAATCTTGTTTCTCTACCTTTGCTCCGGCTCGTCCCTTCACGCCGAGGTAATAACGACTCCACCTCATCCGTTATCCTCCTTATCCCCCGTTATTCACTTTGGAACTGGTTAATAATACCTTACACATCTGTCTTCCACCTTGTATAATTCTTTCTGTCATTTTTGCGGTATATATCAACCCGGAGAACGAACACACAGACAACCGCTGTCTGCCGGACGGACGCTCTTTGAGGATTATCGTGGGTGACACCTTTGGGCTGCAGCCCTGAATCTAGACTAGAGCGTCTTTTTTTTCTCTCCAGGCGTTAAAGTGGAATTACCCCCCTGATTTATCTGTCATTGCCAAAAGCACAACAAGCCGTTCGCAACGAAAGCAAAAAGGTAGAACAGGTTCTTATCGGGGACTTCAGAATTGCGAGCGCTTGTAAATGTATGCTAATGAGGGCCTTTTGTCGTAAACCCACCCCCTCGGGGCTGTGCTGGGGTTTTTCGCAGGGAAGGAAGGGATGATAATCTGGCTGTTGAGTGCACAAGATAATTTGCACTTTATCCCCATGTAATTATATAGTTTAAAACTTTTTACCAACGCTAATCCTACGCCATGTGGAAACGTCTTGCCTGCCTTGCCTGGCGCGTAGCTACGGTGCTCGGCGGTAGTCGCTAGTCAGTCAGCGTACATCTCACTCTCGCTCAGATATTCACACACGGTAGGAGGAGGAGAGCAGCAAGCTGATATAATTACTCTGACTTTGTGTATCTCAGAGAGCTCAGAGGCTCTCTCCCTATCGCTCTACTCCACCTCTCAGCAGACAGGCAGCCCGAGCTCACAGCCCGGGGCTACGGGAGAGACAACAAAAATGTGGTGGTGGGGCTGAGGGGCTGAGGATGTCAGAGCCAGAACCTCCCCCTCTATGAGCTGAGCCTTTGTGACGAAGGGGAAGGGGAGATGGAGGATAGACAGGGGGATAGACAGACCAGAGAGAGAGAGAGAGTGAGTGAGTGAGTGGGTTTGGGGGGGCTGCTCGGGTGTTGTGGGGGTGTCTCTGGTTGTCCAGAGGGACTCCAGGCCATCTTGCATGCCTGCCAAAGCCGACAGACTCTGGCAAGCCGCTTGGCGTGAGTAATTTGACTAATTACACTGGATTAGACCATATTAATGCAAGCTGTTTTCTCCAGGGTCAGTGACCCACCCAGAGTGATTCCTGCTAAAAAAAAATCTCCCTCTAGACCCATACAAGTACATATTAGCTACTTTCACCTCCCGAAAAAATTAACAAATACAATCTGAAACAGATACTAGCATTGTTGTTGTTGAATAGTAAATGAGAATATCTCGCTTTAGTAACACAAGCAGCCTGTGATACACTGTCTCACACAAAGTCCTCCCAAATCCCCCCTGAGATCTCTGTGAGGGATTCTCTTATAACATACCAAATTCCTGTCCTTCTCTGTCTCCCTGCTGGAAAGGAAAAACACACAAATATGGACTTTCATGAACCCCATGGAACCCTGTGAGTTTCTATGATTTATTGCCCAGACTGAGGGGGTTCCCCCTCCGCTGACACACAGCATTACAGCAATTCATTTTTTAAAATCTTGATTTCTCTTTTCGCCGAAAGATTTGGAATGAAATCTGATACTGATTAATGATGCATTGTTTTTCCCTAAGAAAATCCAAGTGTCTTTGGTGATATGATGATGGCCCTTATTTGCCAGGGTCCCATTCTAGGGAGATTCGGGCCTCTGGTTAAAAAGGAAACCACTTTGGTGGAAAGTGATTTATTGGGATGTTTACAGACGGATCGTTCCTCCTCAAAGTATGCGTGTGAAGTAAAAAAAATGTTTTACAATCAATATTCGTTATACTACAAACTTAAAAGAATATATATACAGTATATGTAAGTGTGTATATATTTTGGTATATATATAAATATATGTATGTTTGTGTATATATATATATATATATATTTTATGAAGAAACTATTTTAAAATGATATTCCAGCCTTGATTAAAACAACAATTAAAAGAGGGGGGGGAATGGGGGGGAAATAGCCTTAGAAAGAGCCATAGAAAGTGTATGTTTTAATACAACCACTCTCCCAATTGTAGAAAAATCAATCTGGGTGTCTAACTAACAAAGGGGAAGTAGCTCCACTATGTGTCTGTGCTCCTCTGCCTTGAACACGGTGTAATAATAGTCTTACGGCTGGCATTATAAAGACAGAATACCAAAGAGGCTTACAGCCTTGGTTTCATGAAACATTTAGGCAAAAGTTCCAAGGGGCTGGGAGATGATGAAAGAAAGTAAGCTGCAAAATGGGCTTCTGCGATCCGCAGAGCCTTATTGTACAGAAGTCACATCAAATTAATAGTGATTCAGCCTTTCTTCTCCTGAGCTTTTCAGAACGGATTAAGCTATGAAAACTCAAAAATTACTAAAGCACCTATTAAGCATTATGCCTCAGCCTTTCTTCTCTGTCCCTTTGAAAGCATATGAATGTGCTTTAACCATTCAATCCGCTCACAAAAAAAGTTATTGTTCGCACGCTTGATAAAACACAATGACAGTTTGATAAAGGACAATGTAGAACACACATTTCCACCTGAACGTTTAAAAAAAAAATCAAAGCACCTTCAGTTTCATAAACACAGCCATACTCTTAGACAACATACACTTGAGTTATTTTAAGGGCCATATAATTTACATCGTAAATGAAGAAAAATCATATAATTCGGGGGGTGGGGGGTGTGTTCTAAACAACACTCTAGCAGCATACCGTGTGTGTGGATTCGGAGGCATGTGTGGGGGTGGCGGTGGAGGTCCAGAACCCAGAACCCGCTGGCTGGTAAGCCTGTGTTTTCCACAAAGATAAAAGCCCAGTAAAACCGGGGTTCTCTCTCTCTCTCTCTCTCTCTCTCTCTCTCTCTCTCTCTCTCTCTCTCTCTCTCTCTCTCTCTCTCTCTCTCTCTCTCTCTCTCTCTCTCTCTCTCTCTCTCTCTCTCTCTCTCTCTCTCTCTCTCTCTCTCTCTCTCTCTCTCTCTCTCTCTCTCTCTCTCTCTCTCTCTCTCTCTCTCTCTCTCTCTCTCTCTCTCTCTCTCTCTCTCTCTCTCTCTCTCTCTCTCTCTCTCTCTCTCTCTCTCTCTCTCTCTCTCTCTCTCTCTCTCTCTCTTTCTCTCCAGCTCCCTTTGGTCTCTCTCAGCCTGTTCGAAGGAGCGCTGGGAGCGCATTAATTGTAATTGTAGCTCCTAACAGGATTCAAGAGGGCCCGAACGGTGGCACTTGAGAACCAGGTCGCGGGGAGTTAAACGGCTGTCAGACACTCAAAGCTCCCCAGCATGTGAATGAGCCCACAAAGGCAGGCCACGGCCACTGCCAGGCACCTCCTATCCACACTCTCACATAGAGGGAGAGATTAAGATCAAATATGACCCTTTAACGCACCTATTCAGCACTCAGAGCAAAGGTTCAACCGCCTATTTAGATACTTAAGCATTCCCCCCCCCCACGGTCTAATCTGCAAAATGAGGCCAAATTCCTTGGTAAAAACACACCACACATAGGCCTCTTCGGAGCCTTAAATGTGCTACTACTAATGCCACCATACTGCTTCGATATGACAGTAAACATACAAGAAAAACACCACAAAATAATTCCACAATATTCCATATCCCACACAATGTGAATAATACATTGCAATCGTAATTATCGATGTTGTTTTTTTCACATCAAGGCCATAGAGAATACAGGTAGGTCTGTTATTGTGGTTGTGGTTTTTATACAATTATTGTGGTTGTTATTTTCCTTTCACGTCCTCCAATGAGGGGAGGCTTGGGGCAGAGAAAAAGTGTGAACTAGAAATGATACAAGCAATACTACTTGATATACTGACTGAGTTAAATTTATATTTTCTAGTTTTCAAAGCTGATCTACCCCTAGAGAAGAGAAAAAATAAGAAGAATACTTTAGTAGCTTACTTAGGGTAAGGTAAATAAACAGTCGGCTACAGAACGAGAAAAAGAGAGAGGTGCAGTCTGGGAAGACCTGAGGTCAAAGAGGACAGCAGGGAAATGAGAACTCGGGTGGCCTCGTTAACGAGGGTAATCACAGGCGAACAGGTGATAGGTGGCAATTAAAGAGCGTCAGGGAGTGGGGGGTCATGGGTAACACCTGAGAACCAATGAAACCACAGCGTGGGCTCTCTCCCTCCAGCCAGCCCTCCACACAAAGACCAAAGACGCGGGTCGTCTGAGGTACAGCCTCCTCACAGCCCAGACAGCCCACCAGGCCACAGACCCTCACCACACATAGGGCTTTCACACACCGCCAAGGAACCGTTCCGGTTCGCGTTCCCGAACCCAGTCTGCAACCGGCCGGCGCCTTCAGACCGAAACATACGGTTCGGAGCCTGAAAAGTTGGTTCGTAGCTGGAACCAGAAAATAGAGGTTCTCAGCGCGAACCAAAAACTAAAAACCGTGACGTCGTCAGTGGGTGTGTCATATTCTAGGATGTGAAGACCAGCAAGAAGGAAGGAGAGAAAATGTAATCTAATCAAAATCGAATCATTAGTGATAAAAAAAAAATCACACGTTTCAATCATTCTCTCTATCTTCCTCACATGCTCAGCAAACACACCCACACACACGTGTGAACTTCATAAGCCATTTCGATTCCAGTAACGGAGCAGCTGGATAGAACGTGTTTAGAAAGTGTCTTGTTTCTTTCATAGAAAAAAGTGTTTATTTCAGATACTGTAGTGGAAGATATTATCCTCACTTCCAGTGAAGTAGCTGCCATCTTGTTGTGACATTTTTGTTCATCCCGCCCCTTCGTCACCCAACGTTGATGGTTCTAGTAACACCGGTATGAACGTGGGCTGGTTCACCAGACAGCACCAAGGTTCGGAGGTTCCAGAACGGGAACGGGAACGGGTTCCTTGCCGGTGTGAAAGCCCTAATAGAGGGGCTTTCTCCACCCAACCCCAAGCCCAGCCTCTCCCCCCATAGCACCACAAAGCCCCCCAAAACCACAGCGTGAAGCCCCCTCTATATGACCCTTATTAAACTTCTTAATTGGATTGGGAGTTGCTTCGAGGAAGAAAAAAAAAATCAACATTAGTTCATTCAGCTGAGATGTTTTTTTTTTCTTTGGCATTCCTTCCAGTAGTTTGCCGCTACCACCACAATAGGATTCAAAATAAAGTAACTGAGAAGTTTTTCTCTTTTTTCTTCAACAACACAGCAAGACTTATCAAAAAAACAGAATAGGCAAAACCCCTTTCCCCCTTTTTTTCTTCTTCTTTCGCTAAAGCAGAGAGCTGTTTGAATTTCACAGGCTGAAAGTGACGGGTTGAAACAAAGCCCAACACAGCCCATTGTGGGGCCTTTCACTGCTGTAATGGTCTTAAAACGGCTACAAGCAGGGTCCCATTCAACACTGACCAGTCTATACACTCTCTCGTCTCCACAGCCAAGACAAACTCTACACCAAGCGGGAACGCAGAGGGGTCAGTTGGCCAATAGAGGAGTGACTGAGTTCACTTCTACTATACTAGACTCCTCTATGACTGTGCATGATACTATACTAGACTCCTCTATGACTGTACATGATACTATACTAGACTCCTCTATGACTGTACATGATCTATCAGTGACTCAGTTCACTTCTACTATACTAGACTCCTCTATGACATCATCTATCAGTGACTGAGTTCCCTCCTACTATACTAGACTCCTCTATGGCATCATCTATCGGTGACTGGGTTCACTTCTACTATACTAGACTCCTCTATGACATCATCTATCAGTGACTGAGTTCCCTACTACTATACTAGACTCCTCTATGACATCATCTATCAGTGACTGAGTTCACTTCTACTATACTAGACTCCTCTATGACATCATCTATCAGTGACTCAGTTCACTTCTACTATACTAGACTCCTCTATGACATCATCTATCAGTGACTGGGTTCACTTCTACTATACTAGACTACTCTATGACATGATCTATCAGTGACTGAGTTCACTACTATTATACTAGACTACTCTATGACGAGTTCACTACTACTATACTAGACTACTCTATGACATGATCCATCAGTGGCTGTGTAGCCTCTCAGCACCTATATTTCAACTACACAGAATAAATACTCCCCTAACAACAACAACATCAATCAAATGTATTACAGAAAACACCGTAATGACAATAATTACAATAATATCTCATTAAGAAAGGCAGAATGAGAGACAGGGGAGAGTTAATGGCAGACAGGTGTACAACACACCGCAATTATGGAACCTGAAATTAGTTCATCGCTTCCAGGCTGATAGTGGGAGAAAAAAAAGAAAGAAAGCTGTGAGAGAGAGGGAGAGTGTGTGTGTGTGTGTGTGTGTGTGTGTGTGTGTGTGTGTGTATGTGTGTGTGTGTATGAGAGTGTGTGTGTGTGTGTGTGTATGTGTGAGAGAGGGAGTGTGTGTGTGTATATGTGTGTGTGAGTGTGTGTGTGTGTGTGTGTGTGTGTGTGTGGTGTGTATGATTGTGTGTGTGTGTGTGTGTGTGTGAGTGAGTGTGTGCGTGTGTGTACGAGGGAGACAGAGAGAGAGAGAGAGAGAGAGAGAGAGAGAGAGAGAGGCTCGCTGACAAAAAAGGGAATTGCAAATAAGCCAAACAAAAATGACTTAAATGTGTAAATTAGGAGAGAAATGAGAGGGAAAAGCAGCTTCTCCCTGCAGACCAGGAGCCTCAGATGAGAGGGGGGCGGGCGGGCGTGATCAAGGGGAACCGAGGAGCGGCGCGGCAGGCGTCAAGACGAGCACTCAGCCACTGAGTGGCAGCTTCTCTAGCTCCAGTCAATCATTCATTACAGAGCCAAGTGTGTGGAGGAGTACCTCCTCTACTTGACCTATCATATTACGGCTTCTGTAAACGCCTAATCCCCCTTCGTTAGACGGTGTCAACCACGCAGCACTCCCTCACACCTGCTGCAAGGCCCTCCTGCAACAGACACCTCACCCCCAGCCCTGCCAAGACAGGGAATTGACACTCTAATAAAATCATTTGAATTCTAACAAGGTAGTAGAGAACACTAAAGAACTCCCCACCTCCGGGTTTTGCTTTGCTTTTTGTGGTGTTGTGTTTGTTGTTGTGTGTGTTGCTTTCACTTCTTCCTTTTGTCTCTCTGGGGACAATCAAGTCTCTTATCATCATCCCCCCCCCCCCCCCCCCCCCCGCAATTCCAAAAGCTGGACTAACTAAATAAGTCAGGACAGAGCTTTTCAATCTTTCATTGGCTGAACTGAATGAGTGGCCATCATCAGGATGGGTCTTTTAGCCCCGGGGCTGTTCCAGAGCAGGTGGAAGGATGCCTGGGGGCAGGAACCTGCATGTCAGCACATCCTTCTCCTCCTCCATCATGACTCTTTCATGGGGTGCACCGTCTCCTGAATTATTCTAATGGAGGCCGGGGAAACGGCTGCTGTAATGACCCCCGAACAGACGACTGCCCAGCGTGAGGAGAGAGAGAGAGAGAGAGAGAGAGAGAGAGAGAGAGAGAGAGAGAGAGAGAGAGAGAGCAGAGCACTTCTACACTCAAGACTAAGAGTCTTGAACTCACAGCGTGCATTCTGTTACCTTAGTAAACAAAGAAACCACAACCATAACCGTGTGTGTAGAGAAAGGGTCGAGTAGTGAGGGGGGAGCCAGATTGGTTAATAGGACTAGGTGTTACAATCCCTTAAACGAGGCAACAAAAGATACTGAATGCTAGTGAAAAATAGTGCAATGGGCAGGTGATATATTCTGGACGATAATGTTAGAGGTGTGTGCTAAGGAAATGAAGTTAATTCCATATGAGAGACAAACAAATACAAGCATGTAACATATTAGCATAGTTGTGCACAATTGTACAAAGTACAACCGGGGTATAGAGACACAGCCACACCTACATAGGTAACACAACTCAAAAAACTAAGACTCCTCATTTTGAATTACACGCACCTACATAAGTCTTTAAACCCTATAAGGCATTTTTGAAAGATCCCTCGCTATAGGGAAACACGTATGTAAATGTGACGATGATCTCCTAAACTTTGTCAGATGGCTGTGACACACCTATCCCCCTCATAATACGGTTTGAGCGATGTTAATTACCGTGTAAAATAAGCAATTGCTATCCTGCCCCCATATGTCTCTGCCCCCACTTTTTTCTCAGTTGGAAGAGATGGAAATTAGGAGGGACTAGATTTGATTGTGGCATCCCTTCCCGTCTGCTCACCGCATTGTGTGGGCCTCCTCTCCGCTGTGCTAACAGGCTAATATTCAGCAGCGCCGACTCACCGCAAACCAGAACTAATCAAAGTAGACAAAATGTCTCTGCTGCCATCTTTGTCTGAGAGCATCCGCTCAGGGTTTGAGTCTGCCTCCCCTCTCTTTCCCTCCCTCCATCCCTTTCACCTCCCCTCTCTTTCCCTCTTTCCCTCCCTCCATCCCTTTCACCTCCTCCCCCGTCTTTTCCCTCCCTCCATCCCTTTCACCTCCCCTCTTTTTTTCCCTCCCTCCCTCCATCCCTTTCACCTCCTCCCCTCTCTTTTCCCTCCCTCCATCCCTTTCACCTCCCCTCTCTTTCCCTCCCTCCATCCCTTTCACCTCCTCCCCTCTTTTCTCTCCCTCCATCCCTTTCACCTCCTCTGCTCTCTTTCCCTCCCTCCCTTTCACCTCTCCTCTCTTTCCCTCCCTCCATCCATCCCTTTCACCTCCTCTCCCCTCTTTTCCCTCCATCCCTTTCACCTCCCCTCTCTTTCCCTCCCTCCCTCCATCCCTTTCACCTCCCCTCTCTTTTCTTTCCCTCCATCCCTTTCACCTCCCCTCTCTTTCCCTCCCTCCCCCCTCCATCCCTTTCACCTCCCCTCTCTTTCCCTCCCTCCCTCCATCCCTTTCACCTCCCCTCTCTTTTCTTTCCCTCCATCCCTTTCACCTCCCATCTCTTTCCCTCCCTCCCTCCCTCCATCCCTTTCACCTCCCCTCTCTTTCCCTCCCTCCCTCCATCCCTTTCACCTCCTCCCCTCTCTTTCCCTCCCTCCCTCTCGAAGGGAGGGCGACAGCAGCATAAAATGGTGGCGTGAAAATGTGCCTTCCATGTGGCAGCAGCCGTGGGGGCACTGGGGGACAGGGGCTAGCGGCTAGCAGCAGTGTGTTTGCTGTTGCTTTGAACAAGCTGGACGCTCGCCAAGGCGTATCAGGGCCCCGTCTGATTGATGAGACACCAGCGGTTACGAACAAAGGCGGCTCAATAGCAACGTCAAGGGGACAGGACACACGACACACTCGCCCGTCTTCAACACGGTTTTTACCTGGAGGGTATTCCATCAACATCGCTAAAGGAATGCTAAAATCCAGGCTTATTGTGATGAATGTCACGAGATTTGTCTAAAAATCCAGGCTTATTGTGATGAATCTCGCGAGATACCAAAAATAAGCCTGGATTTTCTTTTAGCAACGTTGATGGAATACCCCCCCTGGTCTGCCGACCGTAGGGGCGAAAAAGTTGGCTGTGTGAAGTGACTGTAGACTGGAGACTAGCAAGTCTAGAAAAGAAAAGAAAGTATGGACAGTTTATGATATCAAATCAAATAGTTCTGAGGTAAACATTTTAACTGTGATTTTCAGAGAAAACAAGAAACTGGAGTGGGAGTTTCACACAATGAAAAAAAAATCCCCCAAAAACAATAAATCACAGCTTGAACAAGGCGGGACTCTCCTCTGTTTCATTAATGGAAATGATCTGTCAATATGCTGGAGTCAACCCACACGTGTCAGCTGGGCCAGGCAGCACAATGGCCCGTCCGACTTATGAACTCCCAGCAACCACTCTGTCGAGTCAATAAAACAACTGGCAACACTGCTGGGGAGCGACCCGAGACACCGCCCTCTCGCACAGACCACCAGATGACACAGATGGGGCGAAACCAAACAAAAAGGAGGCTCCCTTTGTACAAAAATGGGACCCCTTTCAAAAGCCATTCATGCAACAAATTGGGGAAATCTGGCCGTGCAACACTCTGGGTTCTTGCTCTTTTATTAGCTTGGGCCTTTAAGTCACAGTAAGTGAAATCAGATTTATGGGGTTTTCATGCAACAATGGTAAAATAAAGCATGCTTTTTTTTGAGAATGCAACGGGAAGGATATTATTATATCGCGTGGGTCATGTTTAACCAAAAACACAGTGTTGGGGATCACAGCTGCACACATGAACTCAATAAATAACGGGACAGTGATTTATTTGGGGGATTCAATTCAAAATGTTTTGGCTTTTGTTTGATATGAAGGTACCGTTGCACTTTCTTGCATAAAAGTTACCAAAAAACAACTAGGGAACAGTAAAGTTCAAACAGGATAATATCAGAGGATATGTATCTGAGCACATTCTCAGAGAGTATCTAAAAGACAACAGGTCTCTACAAAGAGTGGTGAACACGGCACAGGACATCACAGAGACCGAGAGAGAGCTCCCAGCCATAGAGAACATCACAGAGAGAGACCAGCTCCTAGACATACAGGACATCACAGAGAGACCAGGTACCAGCCATACAGGACATCACAGAGAGACCAGGTACCAGACATACAGGACATCACACAGAGAGAGACCAGCTACCAGCCATACAGGACATCACAGAGAGACCAGCTCCCAGACATACAGGACATCACAGAGAGAGACCAGCTCCCAGACATACAGGACATCACACAGAGACCAGCTCCCAGCCATACAGGACATCAGAGAGAAAGAGACCAGCTCCCAGCCATCCAGGACATCACAGAGAGAGACCAGCTCCCAGACATACAGGACATCACAGAGAGAGACCAGCTCCCAGACATACAGGACATCACAGAGAGAGAGACCAGCTCCCAGACATACAGGACATCACAGAGAGAGACCAGCTCCCAGACATACAGGACATCACAGAGAGAGACCAGCTCCCAGACATACAGGACATCACAGAGAGAGACCAGCTCCCAGACATACAGGACATCACAGAGAGAGACCAGCTCCCAGACATACAGGACATCACAGAGAGAGACCAGCTCCCAGACATACAGGACATCACAGAGAGAGACCAGCTCCCAGCCATACAAGACATCACAGAGAGAGACCAGCTCCCAGCCATACAGGACATCACAGAGAGACCAGCTCCCAGCCATACAGGACATCCACTCCGAGGAGGCGTCTGAGAAAGGCCCGGAAGATCATCAAAGACGGCAGCCACTCCCTGTTCTCTGTTCTCTCCACTACGATCTGGAAAATAGTCCTGCGAATCATCCGTTCTTGGACCAACAGGTTCCGAGACAGTTTCTACCTCCAAGCTCCAAGCTATAGGACTTTTGAACCGTAAACACCCTCAGCTGCACTAAAGACATTTCACACTCACCCCCGCCACCCCTGTCCATCACATCCTATGAATATGACATCCTATGAATATGATACATATTTTATTTCTAAAACAAAATGTTTCCTACTTTATCATTATGTCAAATGTTTCAGCTAATGATCTCTTATTTTCTGCATGTCTACTGATTGGTGGGCTAAATATAAAACAGACACAAACTCCCTGATATAAACTACTGCCCTAACAGCAATCTATAATCTAATCTAATGCATATTGACATGTGTTGTAGTGTAGTATGTCAAAGATTAGTTAATTATGTACTCAGTTTTTCCATCATTGAATCATGAATCAACTACAGTAGCATGTGATCAGGCCTCCTGCTCACAGAAACAGGCGTATTATCACCGATCTCGGCTGGTACACTTCTCTAACACATAGTATAACGGTATCTAACAATGTCCAACTTGAGCTCTTTTAATAGGCACCATCATCAGCTAAAGGGGTTTATTTTTATGTTAGGCCTTAATATGTGCACACAACGCTTTCTGTTCTATGGTCTCCTCCTCTTCTATTTTCCTCTCCTCCTGCCTCTTCTTTTTCTGCAGCTCTCTCTCTCTCTCTCTCTCTCGCCCCAGTGAAATCTGCATAGAGAGACATTTGTCATCATTAGCCCGGCTCTGACAGTTGGCACCCGGTACCTCAGATCTCCAGGACTGGCAATTATGAACCCTTCATCCCTTATTTGGGTAACATGGCCTAATTTCATCATGGGCCTCTCCACCACCAGCATTTCATTATTGCAGCCCCCCAACCTAGAGATTCCTATTTATTTCCATTCTCCTTTCTTTTGTGCCCTTCTGTTGTGCTCCTACAACTCGAATCACATGGCATAAAAAAAGAAGGAAGGAATGCGCAATTAATTTTAAATTCATTATTACTTAGCGAGCACAAAGGGCCGCCGGTGAAGATTCTCTGGACGAGTATCACGGGGTCACTGGGCGAATGATTACCGTCTCCACCTTTAAACTTGAGATGTCTCCGTCAGACATTAAGATTAATCACACCGCCGGTGGCACATTGTTGCCTTTTGTGCCACACAACACAAACACTAAAGGAGATACATTTCCCAAGCAAAAGAAAATGTAAAATGGTACTTTACTATATAACTCTACTATATAAATAAACTAGCGCACCTCCATAACACAAACATAACCCCCTGTAACCCCTAAAGCTTATAAAATAATAAATAACAGAGTTAGAAAGCTGCTGCGGACTGTGTTATACACTTCCCTTCACGCTGTCACGTAGAGGAGAGTACAATGCTTAACTGTGGACTTATAAAGAACAAGGTGAACCGTAACACAAGCAGGTTTTAGGCAGCATTCCAAGGACTGAGAAATATTTGTGCCAGCAAGTAATTCTGTTACTTTAAAATGTCAAAGCGTACCTCAAATGTTCTGCTTTATTACATAAACCAGTATTGGCAGTTACAACTATATTATATGAATGCTCAATTGATGCAAATAGATGCATGTCATGTATCAGAAAGACTGACAAGCTTACCATATTGAGGAGGGGTGGGGGGGGGGGGGGGCGAGTACCAATTGAATTTGAGACAATTCATAAATATTTGTAATTTCTCCATCTGTTCACAAAGCATCCATCAACTTTATTTGATGCGTTTCCTCTCAGTCTATCTAGTGATCCTGGTTTAACCACATATAGCATGGCTTTAGCCTGCCTAGCTGATCACCAGGTCTGCTAGCGCCTAAGGCTATTGTGCTGGTCCCTGACTTCTTACAGGGCTGCTAATACAGAGTGGAGAATAAAACAAATGAAGGGACACAATGCAAGGGGGGGTTTACGGTGTTAGCCAAAATGCCCCCCCGAAAATTAACTGGCTTCCCTACAGAGATACCATATTGCTTAGAATAATGATATTCTGATTATTAAAAAAAAAATCACAATGACAATTTAATTTGGAGACAAATGAAATAGTGGGGTAATATGTCAAAATGAGTCACTATATCCCCTGAGGTTTAAGTATATTATTTTTCACAGTGTGAGGGCTAAAGCTGATCTCACATGTCTGCAATAGCACCCTGCCTAATCTGATTTATATTTGACTATATGCCACTCCATTATAGCTTCTATATGCCACTCCATAATAGCTTCACTTGGTATACGCTGTACATTGACTTGGTAACTATACGTACTAGACCCACTTTGGCTGGGATCTTGCCATGGACCTTATTCGTCTAGATCATAATTATTAAGAGAAAGACGCAGACTAAGTATTACTATCTCCGATTAGCATAGCATATTGGGTTGTAAATATCTTACATCTTAAGATGCTGCTACTCAGATGTAATGGAAGGTGATGGACTCTCAAATGGTGGAGTCTAACCGTGAGAGTATTTAAACTCATAGTTTCTGTCATGCACTGCATTACTGTACTTCAAATGATCTAAATGTGTATACTCAAACCCTAGGTTAAAGAGGGTTCTGTAGATGTGTGGAGAGATGCCATAGTAGTGGTTTAGACAGGGCACCAGGGGACCAGGGGCAGAGGTGGTCTCATGTCCAACGGACCAGGGGGTGAGTTGAACATATCTCCTTTAAAGGACGTCGTGGGGATTCCCAGAGATGGACAGTTTCTCTTTTTGGTGTAAGAAAGGACCTTTCCTGAACAACAACAACAACAACAACACAACGTTTTTCCACTGTTAACATTCGCAAGGCTATCACAGGCTCTTTCACACAAAAAAGCTAATCTTAAATGAACTGCATCGTGATGTCTGACTGCAGGAGATCTACTAGTTCAGAGTGAAACCTGATAAATATGACAGAGACACAATGAATAGGAGCCCTGCCATCAAAGCGATATGTAATATCGTCAATTTAGACCTCAAATGGCCCAACTGAAAAACAATCCATTTATGGAAAAAATATTTTATCAACCACTTTGTTGCATGACAAACTATTAGTGTCATCATAGCGCCGTTTCAACTATTAGACCAGAACTATTGACCCCATGCCAGACCATTCTGACAGCAGGATCAGTCTTGTGAAGCACAGAGGCAAACTCTGGAAACAAAGAAGCCTTCAAAAAAGGGTCACATGCTTGTAAAAAAAACAAAAAAACAAAAAAAACACGAGGAAGTAGAAGTCATTGTATTGATTTACACAATCATGCATGCATTGCACTGGGTCGGAAATAGGTCTGGTACGACAGTCACGGCCTCATATATCACTCTGGATGGCCTAGCGGGGATGGTGGACCTTATAGAAACAGAGAGCGCTATGTTATAATGGTCGAGGATAGAGACACGGAAGAGTAGAGGACGTCTTGAGTTGAGAGTCTGGGCCTGGCCAACGTTAGAGCCTTGGCAGGGTACATCAGGTTGTGTTACTGTAGAATCTGCGCAGCCACATGCTTTAGATTAAGAGGTGATAATCCCAATGAAAAGCCCCCCCCCCCCCCACCCTGCTATCTTGCATGTGAACGGTCGGGGGGACTCAAGGACAGACTGTGGATTGGTGTCGTGCAACTGGGTTTAGAGGTATCAGAAAGAGCTGAAGTGAGACAGTGAGGAGGAAGGCTAGTCTGGTTCCTAAAGCAAGTCTACCTGCTGAGCCACAGAGAGCGGTGGGCAGAGTGAGAGGAGAAGAGTGTCAGAAGCAGAGACGGAAAGGGTTTCAGCCTCTACCTCTCACCACATGAAACCGTTCAAGAATGTTCCCTGTATTCCCAGAATGCACCCAGAAAAGTTGAAAATGTAGCCCTCGGTTTTTTCAGTCTAATCTGCATGCCCTCCTCAAAGGATTGTTGACAATTCACCAGAAATAATGAGATAGCAATATCATAGATGTTAGAAACATTTGCGGCAAACAAAATACATACTTATGTCATACATGAATTGTCTTGTCTAGCCCATTGTGGGTCTAATATTTTCGCCTGTTTTAATATACATTTAAATAAAGACTGTATTTCTGTACACATCCATACATTGTCCATGTTTTATTGTTAATATTATTGTTGTTATTAATTTGTTCGTCTTCTTCTTCTATTATCATCATCATCATCATCTCTATGGTACTATCATTATTATAATACATTCCTAATAAAAGAAAATGTTTTTTTAAATGTAAAAAAAATACAAATAAACACGACCATCTACATGGGAATGCTTTGATGTATACAGTAAATTGATAATTAATGTCAATAATTCGGCAGGGATTAGGCCTTTCCGTAGTAGGCTAAATAGTTGCTTCTGAAAAGTTGCATTACTGATATTATCGGCTGTAAACGTGAACATGTGTGCGGCTGCAGGGACACTTGAGCAACAAACGAGTTGCTCAAGTTAAGGACTTTATAGTCTTTAGAATAATATTACCACGGGTGAAAAATAACATCGAAAAGATAACACGATGCGCTCCTATTATTGGGTCGGAAATAGTAGGCCTAAGACTTCTATAATGGATATATCGATGTCATCTTATACAACACGGCACGAATCTGACGAGTCTATCCTCCAATGTTTGAGGGAGAACAAGGCCTATACTGGAAATAACGAATATTCAAATCTTAAACAAGTTTATCAATTGTAATTCATGCCTCTCCTATGAGCCTCGTCAGTTCTGCTGGAAAAGCAGAAACAAAACTATATAAAAAAGGTAATTCTGTTTATTACCTTTTAATGAACTAAATAGTTGGTTATTTCGTCTCAGTTCATGCAGGTCTGCCGTAGTAATTATTGGTTACAGTAGGTTTATGAGACATTAGACACACTGTAAAGTATAGCCTGGATAATCAAAGTATTGACATGTCCGTCACTGGACCGCACGTGAAATGTAATGTCCTATAATATTTTAATTCCTATACGTGTCCTGTTCAACGTCACTACAGCCTACAATTGGCAAATGAGAGAAACACAAACATTGAATAACAACATCACATTGCCCCCCAAATCATCGTCAAATCTGTCACTTTTAGTCACCATGTCTAATTTTAGAGCAGGTATACTGTCCCCAGGCGATAAACAACACGACTCTCAAGTCCACAGCGGTGAAAATGTGTAATAGAAAAGAAAAAACGCCTAACAAACAGACACAAATATAGAAAAAGTCGTTTTTATTACAAATACATTAACACATGAAGCCTATAATATTGTACCTACTGTATCCTAAATGATTGAAGCGCAGACCCCCCCCAAAAAAGCAGGAGAATAAAATTCAACAAAACATTTTTGATTTCAATCAGGGACAAAAAGGCGGAAGATTTCCCTCTCTCCAATGCGTATAGGTGTATCTGTATTCGCGCTCCTCGATATTACTTCTACCTTTAGTTTTACCTCTATATAAAAACCCGGTGGATTCATTTGTTGTCGATGATCTGGTGGCAGTGACGAATCGGATGGCGATTGGACATCATCGGCTGTGTTGGTAAACCCGCTCCGAGAGCGCCGGAGCGCACACTGGGTTCGACGTCATAAAGAGACCGGGTAATCTGATTGGACGAGAGGCATTCCGTGAGTGCTGATCAGATTTCCAGAGCGAATTTACGAACGCAGCCTAGGTTTCTAACCCACCCTTTATAGTTTCACAGGAGTGCGCCTGTGCTCTTAAACACAGCAACACCGGCGCAGTCACGGCACCGCACACTTTTACGCGCCGACTCATCCAAAACAGTGATTAGGCTACAGAAATAACAAAAAAACAAGGACAAGGTTGTTTCGATAACTGAAAGTCGTGCGAGGGTAAACATGGACTTCTGATTATTGCTTGGCAATTCTAAAGGACTTTCCTTTTTTTTTCTTACAGCATTTAAATGCAAACGCTTTTGGCTGTAGATCGGTGAACTTATTATTATATAGCATGTGCTCTGAGCACCAATAATACGTTCGGTTTGTCGTTTTGAGCAGACTTTTTTTTTCTTTTCTTTTTTTCCAATAAGCGGTACTTTCTTCTCTAAAATTGGCTCCTGTACAAACAGCCGCGTTGGATCCGTCGGCGTACTGCGAGACTCCGGTGTACAACCCGGATCTCTGCCCGAACATGATAGCCGCACAGGCAAAGTTGGTGTATCACCTCAACAAATACTACCAAGAGAAATGCCAATCTCGAAAAGCGGCCATCTCCAAGACCATCCGGGAGGTGTGCAAGGTGGTCTCGGATGTCCTGAAGGAGGTGGAGGTGCAGGAGCCCCGCTTCATCAGCTCCCTGAACGAGATGGACAACCGCTTCGAGGGGCTCGAGGTCATCTCCCCGACCGAGTTCGAGGTGGTGCTCTATCTGAACCAGATGGGGGTGTTCAACTTCGTGGACGACGGCTCTCTGCCGGGGTGTGCCGTGCTGAAGCTGAGCGACGGCCGCAAAAGGAGCATGTCTCTCTGGGTCGAGTTCATCACGGCCTCCGGTTACCTCTCGGCGCGCAAGATCCGCTCCAGGTTTCAGACCCTGGTGGCTCAGGCGGTGGATAAGTGCAGTTTCAGAGATGTTATCAAGATGGTCGCTGACACCAGCGAGGTAAAGTTACGCATAAGGGACAGATACATTGTGCAAATCACCCCGGCGTTCAAGTGCACCGGGATATGGCCGCGGAGCGCAGCGCACTGGCCTCTCCCTCACATCCCCTGGCCGGGGCCTAACCGGGTGGCAGAGGTGAAAGCCGAGGGTTTCAACCTCTTATCGAAAGAGTGCTACTCGTTAAATGGCAAACAGAGTTCGGCGGAGAGCGACGCGTGGGTGTTGCAATTCGGCGAGGCGGAAAACCGTCTTCTTTTAGGAGGATGCAGGAAGAAGTGTCTGTCAGTCCTCAAGACATTACGCGACCGTCACCTAGAGCTGCCGGGAACTCCCCTGAACAACTATCACATGAAGTCGTTGGTGTCGTACGAGTGTGAGAAACATCCGCGGGAGTCTGACTGGGATGAGAACTGCCTTGGCGACCGCCTGAACGGGATTCTATTGCAGCTGATTTCGTGTCTGCAGTGCAGGAGGTGTCCCCATTATTTCCTGCCTAACTTAGACCTATTTCAAGGGAAACCTCATTCGTCCCTGGAGAACGCAGCCAAACAGACTTGGCGACTGGCGAGAGAGATACTGACCAACCCCAAAAGTTTGGAGAAACTCTGAGGTAAAAACAAAATGTGTGTGTTGGTGTCTTACAGATAGATGGTGGTTCAGAGGCCTGTGCTAATCAATGACTAGGGGGTTAAGTTCGTAAATTCGCTCTGGATGTCTGATCAGCACTCATGGAATGCCTCTTGTCCAATCAAATTACTTGGTCCCTTTGTGACGTTGAACCCAGTGTGCGCTCCGGCGCTCTCGGAGCGAGTTTACGAACGCAGCCAAGGCCTAAATGGACATAAGTTATCACCGCAGGTCTCGTAAAAATATGTCTATCCTCCGTTGATGAAGATACAACAATTCCTACTCTAACACCCTTGTTATGACATTTAGTCAAAAATTATCCTTAACTTCTGTTCTGTGATGTCATTATTTTGGAGCAAATTGTACCATCAATCAAATGTTAGGGTTTACCTGTCAGTGTTTATATTTCTTACTGCCTAAATCGTTTATTTGCTTTAAAATGCTTTAAAATAAAGCCCTGACGAAAGCCTTGACAAAACAACTGTACATTTTATACTGTAAATACATTCATATATTGTGATTCCAGTGGTCTGAATGTTGTAACTGTGACACGTAAATAGGAGTTCAATTCCACCTGTTTAAGTATTACGCCTGAACCTTTTTTATCTGGTAGAAAATCTATTAATTTAGACTTGCATCCCGCGATGGTCTGATTCATCTGTTGTCAATGGAAATTTTCTAATTTTGAGAGTTTACATTTTGATGTAAGTATTTGTTACATTTAAAGCATTCCATAAACATAGCATACTTGAAATTCTTATTTAATGTATAGGCCTACTCGATCATTTTTGTTTGTACCTTGCTTAGGTGATAAAAAAAAAAGAAAGAAAAAAAGAAAATAAGATATATCAATACAGTCTAATTGAAAAATGCACTTGAAATACACTGGATTATTACATTTGTGATCTGATTTATTTTATTTTATAAGTGTCTCTCTGAGTTAATTTAAAAAGTTAATAAAAAATTAGCTGTTATATTTGTGTCCCAATATGACTCGTGAAATGTATAACCTGTGTTACGCTTTAGGCGATATGTCGGATTATTTTGGGCAATTCACAATTCACGCACTGGACTCAATATGGATAAAGCATTTAATCCATCTGAAATTATATCTACAGGCTTTCATGTTAATTAGTGTTCATGTTCTACCCCCGTAATTATACAAGTCAAATAACGTGAATACATAATAACAACCGAGTAAATCATACTTTGATAATGCTGTTGATTATTATTGATTGTTGTTGTTGTTATTATTATTATTATTATTATTATTATTATTATGCTATATTATATATATTATTAATATATCAGCAGGACGCATGTGTAAACAAGGTGATGATTCTCAAATGCCAAGGGGTTGCGCAAAGCTTACAGTAAACACATTATCTGCTACTTAATCGACTACTAAATCAGATAATACAATGTCATTACCCCGCTGCCATATGCCAATGCCTGACATTTTATTAGACACGTATTTGTAATAGAAAGGGATGTAGATAAATATTATTATGCTTATAGATCTACAATGGCGAAAACATCTCCAGAGGGTTCAGCAAAAGTATACGTGCACAGTTTACACGGCTGGTCTCGTTTTTACGAGTTAGGAAATTGGTCATTTCTGGAGTATCGAATACATGTGTCAAATGTTGACAAAGGTCATAATATATATAAATAAAAATATATATATAATTTAACATATATGTACAGTGGGTGATGCGCGCAAAGGCCTAATGCTTACATATGATTGATATGACTTATGATTACATATTTCAAAGTTGCACAACAGTGATCTCTTAATGTATTAATTGTTCACATAAACCTGAATGTGCCTTTGGTCTGTAAATCACATTCTCTGTCTTGAAAAATAATGTACGTAAAAGGTCTATTATATATAGGCCTATAACAGGTCTATTAGCGATAAGTGATCGCAAGCATCCGTCGAATAGGGAATTTCTGAACAAAAGCGGTATTAATCAGCCATCTACAAGGAAGGGAAAAGGCCGTTTATAGACTTACCTTTGAGTCGGTCGTTTTGAAGGCGAGGTCATCCTTATCTACTGCAAAATACAATAAAATACGGGATATTAATACATGCTTGACAAATCCAGCACTAAAATCGGATTAGTTAGGCTAGATTTATTTTTGATTTTTGTTACGAAATATGTTCCCTAAAAAGATTAGAGCCAATGTTACACATTATACCGAAAGCAAACATGATGTCTGATGCATACTGCAATTGTCCAGTTCAGGTATAATGCCTACTGTATTTAAAAAATATATATAATTACCCTAAATGTTGCGCTCCATTTAAGAGTAAAGAAGTTAATTATGTATGGTCAATACGTCTATATTCGAGGTATATTATTATTGTTACTATTATTATATCCACATAATATCTAAGGTAAGGCTTGCGGAATACTGCAATATTTAGCAACATGATTATAATTATATTATCAGTCCTAACAACAATTAAATAAATTAATTGGTGGATATGCAAGGCCACTTGAGTAGCTAATACATAACATCCAAAACAAAATTCCGTTCATTATTTACTACTATGGCTTATTGACCCAAGTCAGCTGATTGTGATCACATGCGATCTCTCTTTCTGTCTCCAGCCCTCTTCCTCTTCCCTCTCTTCTCTTCTCTCCATCCTCCATGTTATATTCAGATCAGTGTTGCCGAAGCCTCACGGTTACAGTGATTAGCCTCTAGCTCAAATGAAAGCATGTGGAATTGGGATATTTATCGATCTTCTGAACACCAAAGCGCCACTTTAATGTCTCATCAATCTTAATCTGGGTTCCTCAGGCAATTATGTCCGATGCTGTTGAAAGATTACAAGTGGATTTTGGTTTCAATTCCCAAAGCTATTCCCTATTGTGCTCTCAGGAACAGTCAAGTCGGCTTTCCCGGCTCTTTTGCTCAGCGCTGGCTGCATTAATGTGATCTTATCTGTTGACAGTATCACCGGTTAAGTTGTGGTTTACAAGCTTTATATGGAGAGTAAAAATGCAATAACCTGGGTCCGTTTTCGTATATATTCAATACGATTCGTGAGTTTATTGGTATAAAACGATGACCTACTAATGGGCTAAGTGAATTAATCAAAACGCAGATGCAAAACGCATTTTGTAGTAGTCTTGCTATATGTGAAAAAGGTATTATTATAATTATTATAATTATTATAATAATAATTATAATTATGATTATTATTGCTGCTGTTGTTGTTATGATTATTATGATTATGATTATTAAGTGTGCTTGCAGGATGCACGGCTGATAATGATGATGATTATTATTATTATCGTATATCTAACTATTTATAATGATACCTAAACCTATATACTCCCATTTTTGAGAAAGGTCAATTTACCTTCTACAAATACAGCCGATTTTCGGTGAACAATGAAACTATAAGCCAACATTTTAGCTATTACAAATTGTATCCTGAATCCATATAGATAGAAAGGCCTATGGAATTCCAGTAGCCTATAACGTGCCTGTGCTCAATGCTGTTACTAGAGACATAGGGTTGGTCTAAGGGCTATCTGCTACAAGTCCATTGGAAACCCTCAATTATAAGACCCCCTCCTAGAAACAATAACAGGTTTCAGGGGTACACAACCAATTGTGCTGTGGCCTGCAGGGACACTAGCAGGGAGAAAGACAACACAACATTAATCCACTGTGTCACCACACACAGGGAGAGGATTAGCTTGTAATCCCTTTAGGGATCCTTCCACAATGAGGAGACAACATTAAAATGTAAAAACATTTTAAAATAAATAAATCTGATCGTATCCCATAGCATATTCTTCAGACATTGTCCAGTTTTATTCATATGAAGATGTTCATATGATTATTATTATTATCAGTGGGAAAACAACAACAACAACAACAAAACATAATAATAATAATGATGGGGAAACTATAATGAGTGAGCACATGCACTTTGTATAACGTCTAAGATGGCCAATAACTAAAACAATCGGATGATTGACAGTTTACTAATGTATCTCTCAACAGAAACAGTCAACATGTTCACTTCTTAAAACAGGAGGCTGTTATATTTACATCCTTTGTTTACTTTCCTGTCTATGATTCTGGTATACTACTAAACAGGCCTTTCTACTTGAAGATACTGTTGCAACAGGGGTGTCAGGGCTACACAGACATGTTCAGGTACCATGTCATGAGTAGAGTTATATAGCAATATATAATATTGATATCAATTTCAATGAATGCAAAAGATAAACTTGTTGTGATTTAAGCAGACTAGTGTATAATGTGAGACAACAGCTATGTGCTGTATATGAGATAACTGCAATTTTGTTATAGGGTTATTTTCGGTATTTAATACTAATCTTATAAATAGTGTAGCCTAGAACAACAAGTAAGGGAGACATGGGGTTGACATGCTGTTAAGTATCCCCCCCCCCCCACCACCCCTCCCCCTTACCACTGGGGTGGAACCGCAAGTTCATCCAACTTGTTATTTCTAAGAACCTCACAAACAGCCATGACACAGGAGACAGGTCTTTTACAATGTAGGCCCTATGTTAGCTTTTTACTTTTTTCTCAATATTGCTCCTGCTGTTGTGTTTCCCAATCTTATTTTGATACAATCTCATAATCATAAACATACTGTACCCCCCCCTTTTTTGCATGACAATGACAATGCCCTCTTGAAAGAACAAATATAAGTGAGGCATAAAACCGAAACCCACAATGACTCGGTTGTGTTAACACGTTGTTACGTTAACGTACAGACTAGAGCACCAGCCACAGTCACTCATTGGCCGCGTACAACTGTCTGTCAAATCAAATGATAGTATCTCAACCAATAACACAGACACTATTTAAACAACCCCCCCTTTCTTTGTCATTACTAAATAAACCTCAGACTCCCTCTCTCTTCTCTCTCTTCTCTCCTGCACTCATCTCTCGTTCCCCTGCCGGGATTCAGTTCAGTTACAGATGAGTAGACAAAAGAAGCCATTTGATGCCAGTAAAAGCACATACGGCAATCCCCAATGTTTGTGGGGGGAGCAAAGCTAATCACGGGTTTGGTAACCACAGCCACTAGGCCGCGAGCAAAGCCACCTCCCCTTTTGGCAGCAAGCCCCTCCCCTTTGGCAGCAGCCACCGCTGCGGTGGTTGGCAGGAGGAGCAGTGTTGTTGACAGACATCTAGTCCCAGATCTCTTATTAAGGTTGGTCATAGCAGAGATTAGATATAGAGCAAGTGCAGACAGCACATCCTGGTCACAGCACTACCATATCATTACTCTTACTGTTGAGATAGGGTTCCCCTACTGGTGAAAACAGGAACATACCTAGCATAGTTTACCATGATGCAACATTAGCTTCTTTTTTTCTCTCTCTCTCAACAGTTATTTGAACAGTTATTTCAGCACAATAACAGCCACAACATTTAGTTGTGTTGCTCTTGAGCTTGTGAAAATTCCAGTCAAAGCCAGTCATTGATTTTAAGCACAAGTCCTAAATCTTGAGTCAGTGTTTTGTGTTTTTAGCCCTGACCGACCGTACAGTGCTTGGGCAGGGCAGCAGA
The DNA here is from genome assembly GCF_963989245.1 of Nansenia antarctica. Taxonomy (NCBI): domain Eukaryota; kingdom Metazoa; phylum Chordata; class Actinopteri; order Argentiniformes; family Microstomatidae; genus Nansenia; species Nansenia antarctica. The sequence goes on from NC_137674.1 coordinate 82,863,422, forward strand.
GCCCATCTGGTCTCCCAGAGATGGTGGGAGGGTGGGACGGAGACACAGAGGGAGCCCTAGGCAGCCTGCCTGTCCAGGGAATAGGGAGATGTCATCCCCGTCCCCCGGGACCCATCTATGTGTTCAGACACAGGCCTTCTCTGCTCCTCTGCGCCCTGCTACATGTCAACCTGAGCACCGTCAACAAAGACACACATAATTAATGTAGATATTGTCATAGGAGCAAAGATACAGAGATGCGTGTGCTTACATACAGATACAGAGATACATGTATGTGCTTACATGACCATATGCTGATACATGAACTGTGATATATATATATATATATATATATATATATATATATATATATTGTCATAATTGCAACATACAAGTAAGGTAGAAACAGCAGCTACATTTTATTCTTTTTAATTTTATTTTTCCCCCACCAACACTGTCTACAACAGATTTGTTTTTCTTTATCTCATAAAAGAAATGTTGGGACATGACTGCAACCAACATTTCCCCCAGTCCAATTGCTGCTTCATAATCCTTGTGATTGCAACACAGTAAACGTTTCAGGAACATAGTAAACGTTTCAGGAATTTATGAGGACTGCCATGACTCACTATTGTATGCAGTAAAAATGTTGCATCAGGCATAAAAACTCACGAGGGTCTCTTATTTTAGGCACAAATTGTCAGTAATGTGACTATTGAAAGGGAACTCTTGATCTATTGATCTATATTCACAATGGAAGTGAACTCCCCATACCCTAACATACATACCCCTCCTCGAAGACCACGGCAATTACATCTAAGGCAACACACAATTCTAATTTGATAGTTTGGCCCAGATAGATCCATAAAGCTATGAGGGGGGTTAGGACAACACTGCTTTTGGCATTCAGGTCCGACCAGCACTCTACTGACTAGACCGTGTCAGACCAATAAGCTGTTTTAAGCAAAACCTGAGATATTGGATAAAAATAACGAACAGATCATTGCACTTTTTAACGATGATAATACATCTAGGGTTTAACATTAAACTGCCCTTGCCTGAGCGGCCTCGGACCTATTAATCTCTTAACGAAGGTTCGGCGTGGAGAGAGCGAACACTAGTAAATTTAATTGCGGGATTATTAATCAGATGTGAGCGTCTAGGCTATACCTTCATATACACGTATAGGGCTGCAGTACTCGCGCTGTAGAACAGATGGAAAATAGATTTTTCAGTGTCGCCATGCCAACTGCACAGTACAAACTTTTCTCCCTCAGACAAAGTTCTGTTAAAAAGCCTGAAAGAAGTGAAGTCGAAATGTAAAAATGTAAGCGTGTGATTTATCGTCTTCATATTCAGACATCATGTCACGGAGTGGCTTGTAATTAACGAAACCTTCGTCACTGAAATAGGGACGGTTGAGGGCTGCGTGATCTATTGGGATAATGTATACACACAAAATAAGTAACATATGTGCATAAACTAATTATGATCAAGCGAGTTGCATCTTTTTTTTTTTACACGAGAGAGGATGATTTGAAATACATTTGTCACTCAATGACACAATTTTCTTGTCTCTTTAATAATTTGTACCCTTTTTTTCTACCCCTTTTTAAAGAATAGGATCAAGGCATTAGCCTACAGAGGGTTAATATATTTGGTTTGGTCTGGTTAGATTAAATACACCGTTTTTATGTTACTTTTCATCACTGATTTGCCTGGCAAATATTGAAGGTATGTTGTGACATTTTCTGATCGATCATCCCTCTGGCGTAGAGTTTAACTTGGAATGAGAAGACTTGAAGAGATGAACATACGAGGAAGGGAACTGGATTGAAGAAATTCAAAAGAAAACAAAGAAGACCAAATCCTATCAAACAGGAACAACAGCCAAGTTTGGGGGGGTTCCTGGGGGGCGCCTTGGAAACAGAACAACTCAGCCTGCCAAAAAACTGAATTGTAACCAACATATTTTTGGCCTGTTGTCGAACCTTTCAAAGTGAGATATTTTGGGGGATAAACGTCTTTGACTGATTATTTTTGCCCAATTTAGATAATGATCCTGACCCTGAATACTCTATTTCTTGGAGATCACCAATCCCTTTGAAGAGCTCTGAGAGCATTATCATGGTATGTTATGCGTGCCAAAATTAATGAACGCTTGTCTCTAGATATCAGTCAATTTATTGACCTTTAAGTCAAGACTCGAGATAACAGGAACAAGGACATACAGAATACATACACTTCTTAATGCATTAGTGCTTCATACAGTACTATGCTGTGGATGCGGGGTATGTGTGTCACCATCAATTTGAATCTATCTGTGATAAAAAGAAAAGTAAGAATGAATTGAAATAAGTCAATACAATGTCTGTCAAAAGGATTAATGTATTGACATCAACCTCCTCTATCCTTTGCATTCTCCCTTGAGTTGAGGCAGGATAAAAGGCCAACATGTACCTGGGGGTTGGGGAGAGCACAGGCCAGTCAGGGTGAGAGCTCAGATAGGGTACATGTGACACGTTCTAATGCTTTGGTCCTCATATCGGCAACCGATCAAAATGTTCTGACTTTTCTTTTGAAACACGGAACTACGTTTCAACGTTGTTTAGAATCACAACACAAACTCGCTAGTCAAGCCAAACTACTGCAACAACGCAATGGATTCGGTGAGTATGAGGGTTAGGGTTAGCTACCTAGTTAACTATAATAACACTACTTTACATTGTTAGCAGGCTCACAAAACAAGCTATGTCAGTCGACTAGCGAAGTGTCGTTGATTTTCAACAACGCGGAAATGTATTCACGTTTTTCGAAAGAAAAGGCCGATCATTACATCGGATCCCGACATGAGGACCAAAGCATTAGAACGTGTCACATATGGAGGAGGTGAGAGATGTTTGGAAGCGCTTATGCGTGGTGTTCACTCACCAGCCAGGTTGTCAATCTCCTTTCCCTGCAGCAGGCTGACAGTGTCATTATCCCCCTCAGGATCAGCTCCACCTCAGGGGTCTGGCTGGCCCCCACCTGGCTGCCCAAGGCCTTCTCAGACCTGAACACCTTCTCCTACTCTGTGCCTGGACGGTGAATGTGGAGAGAAGAGAGAACAATCAAACATCTAAATACCACTCTATTGATCCTCAAGAAACAGATTCTTAACTGTGTCGTGAGATAGTGAGGGTAAAGGCTTAAACGTGTCACACCAGTGCAGAAAAAGCGGGAAACTAGATTTGATAGTTTCATAATATGCTATCTGGACATGAAACATTCTATGACGTATGACTTGATATAAGCAGAGGTACTGAGTTATTGTTATATTGTACATTACATTAGAGTATTTAATAATAACAACAGCAACAACACATTTTATTTGTAAAGCAAATTTTAGTCAGGTTTTTATTTGATCATTCATTCAGTGCATTTAAAAACAATACACTATAAATAACTAAGTTGACTACAGGAAGTGACGGAAGAGGTGTTTTTTCAGTCCTGTTTTGAAAGAGGAGAGCATCTGGGCTGTCTTAAGGAAGCATTGCTGAAAGCTCAGTTACCCATTGAGCACAACCTAGTCCTGGGCACATGGAGTTGGAGTCTGTTGCCTGACCTAAAACTGCGGGATGAGGTGAGGGGTTGTATAAGATCCTCCAGGTAAGGGGGATAAGGTGAGGGGTTGGATAAGATCCTTCAGGTATGGGGGATAAGGTGAGGGGTTGGATAAGATCCTTCAGGTATGGGGGATGAGGTGAGGGCATGTATAAGATCCTTCAGGTAAGGGGGATGAGGTGAGGGCTTGGATAAGATCCTCCAGGCATGAGTGAGAGGTTCCACACACACACTTAACGGTCAGCAGGAAGGTTTTGTAATCCATTCTGTAGGTGACTAGGAGCCAGTGCAGGGGTGCACTCTTATCAGAACACAGGCAGCCCTGTTCTGGATGTAGTGGAGCCTCTGCAGACTCTAGCTGGGGATACCTTAAAGAGTATGGTTAAGTAATCCAGCCTTAAGACAAACGTGTGGATGAGCTCTGCATCAGGCTGTGCGAGGGTTGGAGTTTTGAAATGTTATTCAGGAACAAGATAGAGACATTACAGATTGTTTTTGATGTGGATGTCAATAGCATCAAAGGCTGCAGGCTTAAATAATATTAACTACTGATGTCAGAAGCTACCGTAGACATATTACACATTGAATACATTTTCATCAGCTAAACAGCTGAGTTATTTCTGGCTTTGTTTTCCGACAAGGCCGACAATGAAACAACATTTGATTCTCGAAGACCAGCAACAGAGGGTTGGGAATATGTGTTGGTGTTTTAGTCCCCAAGTAGGGCAAGGTAATTTTTCTGTTTTCAGATTACGAAAGGGCAGATTGTAAACTTTCAAATGATGTGTCATACATTGCTACATCTGAAAACAGTTGAAGAAGATATGCGTATTTGAATGTTGATGCCCCCCAAATCAACAAACATAGAAATTCAGCCTGAAAGTTTTCACAGACACTGTTACTGTAATAAACATACACACACACACACACACAATAACTTGTATAACACAATAACACTCACTGTCGGTGTGTCTGCAACAAGTACATACAAACTTGTTTGGTTAGCCTAGTAAACATACACACAGCCTAGTAAACAACGCATGTAACTCACATCTTATCAGCTCATAGTCCATTTGAGATTAGAGGCTATTGGCGGTTGCTTTCAGAGCTCTGACACGAAGAAGATTGAACAGACAACACAATTAAGATACTGCATTCATCACCAAAGCTTATTATATGGTCCATAGTGGAACAGCACATCATTCTAAAGGCTGAGTGGATACATCTTGCAAACAAAGAGGACTCCGAATCCATTTATCAACTTAATTAGCCCAACTCCAAGACACGCCTGCCACACATGACTGCTCACAGACGACTGTGTGGATTTGTCTTTTTTAAGGTCATATTTTATCTGTAGAAAAACTAGAAGAGAGCGTCTGGGAGGAAGAAAAGCACAACACATTTCCAGAAATGGGAGGTGACTGACACTCCTCTGACATGATTCCTTTCAGCGCAGTTCTTAATACCCCCTCTCCCTCCCCTGAAATACATGTACCTCGTCTCCAAGAGGTCACATTTGACTGTTGTCAACACTGCTACTGTGAAAAAACTGTCTGCTTCCTGCTCTGTCTCATATCTGGGGAACTTTCATCGAGAGTGGAAGAGAGTCTGAGTGTTTCGGGAAATTCATTCTGCGTAGCGTTAAAGGTAACAGCCAGCCAGCGGTCACAGATCAAAGTGAGACGAGTGAAACTTAAAACTGTAATTCTGCAAACCATCACTTCACTCTGTGTAAACGAGGGAAAGTTGAGCAGAAGAGCTGACATCCTGATTGGCAAGATGGAGCAAAGGACCACAGTGAGAACCAGACTAAATAAACCATGCTGATTTCCGCAGGCAAATTACCAACATCAATCAGAGAGAGAGAGAGAGAGAGAGAGAGAGGGAGAGGGAGAGGGAGGGAGGGAGAGAGGGGAAAATCAGCCAAGCAAACCGCTTCGTCCACGATAGCAATTTAGTTATCACAGGGAAGAGAAATACGGTTATAAATAATCAGAAATAAAGAAATACGACATGGGTAGAGAAAATGTGCTGACACGAAGAGCCATCCCTTTCATGAATGATGTTCCCCTCGACTCGAGAGATGTTCTTGAATCAAAGCACGGCCGTGAAATAGATCGCCATTTGTCAACATTAAGGACTGGAAGGCGCAGAGGTGTCAAGACAGCCTCATTACAAAGCTCTTAAATTGTCCACCTTGCCCCCTCATAAGACACAGATCAAGAAAAAAATAAAATACATTGGGCCACTTCAGACCTACCATCATTCATGTCTGAGTGGCCTAAAGAGGAGGCCTACAGTAGACAGTGCAGTAGACAGTGCACCCTGTAGCACAGATCGAGACAACACACAGTGCCACGACCGGCTTCAGGGTTAACCAACGCAACTCCTCTCTAGCCTACACAAACACCAGTCACCATGACCACCAGCAGGGCCGCTTGGGAGATATGCGAGGCCCTGTGCGAAGTCAGATTTGCGAGGCCTTTTTTTTGTATTGGAGGATTTTTTTTTTTTTATTATTATTATTATTTTTAAAATTAGATTTAGATACACAATACATATGTATCCGAGGCCTTTTATAATGATGTAGGCTACTGTTATAACCGGTCCGCGCGACACGCACGCACCGATATATTTCAAGAAATGCGCTCACATGCTGTGCTGATAGACAATAGCATATCTACTTATTTAGATAGTTTACAACCATGTTTGTTTCATTTCAAACCTTTTATACTCGTAAAGGATTAGGATTTAGGATAAAGCAGTCATCATACCCAACATTAAATACGCACAAGCCATTATTGACATGAATAGAGATGTTACTCACCACCATGTAGGCCTATCCTTTATGTTGAAAAGCTTACAGCAAAAGCAAAAAGACGTTTTTGAGAGTACACAAGCCACTTTCTTTCTATTTTTTCCCCATTTGGTAGTTTTCGGAGAAATAAAGTTTCACTAAAGTTCCTGTTCTCATTATTTTTAGGATAACTAAATCCAGGTTTCATCTTTGGGGGACCTCTTCTAATGATCACTTCTGTAACTAGTGCATATGTACCGGCCAATTTACCAGGATCATCATACATGACATATCTAACACCGTAGGCTCGTCTTGCGTTCCATCACTCTCAGCCCTGCTGCTGCTCTGAGTAGCTCCATCTTCCGCCTCCGTATCCTCTACTTCGCCACTCCTGACCATCATCACCTGGGGCTGGGCAGCCCCACTGCTGCCGGTGTAGCAGTTGTCCTCCTCCACCTCAGAGACATCATCTTTGCCTCTCAGGGGGGGCTGTGCCGTGCTACTACTAGCATTGCTAGTGCTAGCAGTAACGTTAGCTTCTTCGGTGCTAACGGGAGCCTCACTTGTTTTTAGAAATGTTTCGAACGAACCTCTAAGCGAGGCCCTGAAGCCTTCCTTTCTTTTATTTGTATTTCTTTTTTCAGCACCCGATTAACATTTTCTTCCTCGGTCTCGTTCCCTCTGCATTTTGTCCGTTGCACTAAGCAGTCACTATGCACAACAAGTGTCAACGCGCGGCCAAAAATTATTTTCACGTTTCACGTAAGGTGTCATAGGGGGAAATTACTTTTTTCTGTTGCTAAGAATCTCCCTGTCCTACAGGTATGCTAGATTTTAGATGTATGATTGACTATGATTATCACGTGTGAACATTTAGAAATGTATTAAAGGCAAAAATAATAATATGGTCCCTTGCCTGGCGCTTTGGAGGGCCTCGCCAGCCAGGGTACAAAAAATAACAAAAAAAAAAAAAATGTACAATTTTATTTTAAAAATGTACAATTTTTTTTTTTTACCCTGCCTCACGCGAGGCCCTCCAAAGCGCGAGGCCCTGTGCCACCGCCCCAGCTAGCCCCCCCTTAAAGCGGCCCTGACCACCAGTCACTATGACCATGAATCAACTGGTCTAAACCGTAGAGAATATGTGAATTGTATTTGTCTTTTTTTAAAGTAAAAAAACTACTGTATCCAAGTAATTCAAAATACGGCTGCACATATAATTTGTTATTATGTTTAAAGTGAGGAACAGAGCTATGAACAGCTATGAACAAATTTCCACTGTTTCCACAACGGTGACATTTTCCTCAGAGAGTCTGGGTGATGAAATAAAGTGGATGTATGCTTTAATGAGAAAGTTACAGCTTTGGTCAAATAAACCTTACATGCTGAGAGACTTTGGGCCCCCAAACTGGAAATATGTCAGTGTTCAGTAGTTTTACTGTTCAATATGGTGTAATATGGTGTAGATAACAGTGGCAATGCTTTTAAAAACGGGCCCAAGATTCCTGAGTCAAACTATTATTGTTGTCAAAGGTCCATGTTATATATATATATATATATATATATATATATATATATATAAATAAAATAAATATATATATATAAATATTGCAAGAGCTCTGGGGTATTTTGTGGCATGGGCCTTTCATTTTTATAGCCTCAGTAGAGGCAGTGAGCATGTGTTTCTTGAGGTCTCCTAAGTATAACACACCCCCACCACTCCTTAAAAAAGAAAAACTATGACATGATGTTTTACTTAGCGTCGACCGTGTGCTCTACGCGCATTTCCCTTCAGAGGAATAAGGGCTGGTCGCAAATATACTTAAGTAATTCAATATATACAGCCATAAATAAAAGACGACTACTACTTTCAGTTACTGTGCCGCTTTTTTGAAGAACATACATAGACTACATCACTTAGATCATATAAAAATGAGAACACAATTCCTGAAAAAAGAGAAAACATGAATCTCTCATTGATCTTTTGGAACCCCATAAAAATGCCTCTGTGTTCTGCGGTCGTCCACCAGCCACTACGGACCTGACGGCAACCATTTTGGAGAGAACCTTTACTCCTATGCTTCGATGCTACAAACAGAAATCTTGCCCCCAACAAATGAAATCGGAGACAGATGCAAAGCTTTTATTGGACTGTATCGCCTGAGCAGCAAAGGATCATTCGCCCTCGAATCCTTCCTCTCCCTCCCCATCGCTTTAATAGTTAACCTCAGTTTCCAGATGGGTAAAAGGTTTAAAGTATGTCAAATAGTAGTAGAGATGACTTTATATGCTATACATAGGCTATAGATGACTTTATATGCTATAAGTAGGCTATAGATTACTTTATATGCTATAAGTAGGCTATAGATTACTTTATATGCTATAAGTAGGCTATAGATGACTTTATATGCTATAAGTCGGCTATAGATGACTTTATATGCTATAAGTAGGCTATAGATGACTTTATATGCTATAAGTTGGCTATAGATGACTTTATATGCTATAAGTCGGCTATAGATGACTTTATATGCTATAAGTAGGCTATAGATTACTTTATATGCTATAAGTAGGCTATAGATGACTTTATATGCTATAAGTAGGCTATAGATTACTTTATATGCTATAAGTCGGCTATAGATGACTTTATATGCTATAAGTAGGCTATAGATTACTTTATATGCTATAAGTAGGCTATAGATGACTTTATATGCTATAAGTAGGCTATAGATGACTTTATATGCTATAAGTCGGCTATAGATGACTTAGCTCCATCCCTAAGTCAACCTGTACCTGTGTCGGTAACAGCACTATGCTTTCTAGTCAAACTATAATCCTATGTATAGTAAATTAGAAGTCGTAATGCTGTATCGACGCAATGTTTCATACAGCCTCCCCTCTTCTATTCCCCAGACGTTTATCTGTCCCAGATCCTGCCTCTGCTGCCCTCCTACACACCCTCTCCATGGGATCCACATTCCACACAGAGAGAGAAAGAAAAAAGCCCGGTCTGTTCATCCATAGGCTTCTACTAGCCTTGACGTAGGGTAGAGAGGTGCAACTCTACCCCGGACCTCATTACTTGTATTTGCTTTACACTCACGGATTAAATAAGGGGAAAAAACTGACAGCTTCATATTTCCTGTGATGTAACACCCGTCCGTCTACGCTAACGTGGTGTTTGCGATTGCTGGGTAAACATTACAACTTTGATGTAGACAGGGTTTATACAGGGGCAGGCTTCCTCTGAGACTAATCTTTATTTAAAGTCCTGGCTGTGTCTACTGTGTTTGCCGGAGGTCCAAAACAACCTCATCAACCACTGCCACGAGCATCTTATATTCCCCACATCTGGAGCTCAACCATGGGGATAAATGCTTAGCTATACATCATTAGTAACTTTATTCAAAGCAGACATTGTACTAGTAGTATTAATTTGAAAGTATGTAAAAGGATGTATGCCTTTTAACAAAAAGCTCTTTCAAGGTCAATACACAGTACACACCCAAATGGTTTCATTCTAAATCAATCGTTTTTTATTATCATTTAAAATATAATAAAACCAGGCAATAGCTAGGATATTATATTGGCTACAGTGGCTAGTTGTGATGGGCTGCCGTGCTGTTTCGACTGTAATGAGCTATAAAGATCTCTGTCCACACCAGTGTATCCCAGAGTGCACCAGGTCAGAGAGGAACTGCACACCTGAAATGAGACAGCAAGGACACCCGGAGGTAAAACAGCCTGTTAAACACTTGGATCAATATTAACGTGACTTCCATTTCATGCTTGCCCAATTCCAATCAGCTAACAATATAGTCTGATAGCGGACCTTGGCTCCGCGTAACAAGATAGGTTATTACGGGCAGAGGGCAGAAACAGAATGCGCTCGCTAGGCTGTCAATGCTGCTAATAGACAGAGAGGCAGGATTTAACCACACACACACACACACGCACACACATGTACGCCGCACCAACCCACCCACCTGCACACGCACACACACACACACACACACACACACACACACACACACACACACACACACACACACACACACACACACACACACACACAGAAATAACTGACATTCAAGAAAGGCTTGCAGTCTTACATGCCAAATCAAAACAACAACAACAACAACAACAACAACAACAACAACAACAATTAGTTTACACTACAGGCAATGCGTTCATTTTAATTCGGTAAGACTGACATTACATTTGACTAAAAAACAGAGCAGTGGTATGTCTCTTTAAATCTTATTGAAGTCTATACTTTGCAGGAAATTCATCCTCTCTCGACTGGGTGCCCAAGTCTATATTGTTATATCCTGCTGTCAAACCAGGAAAACTGTGGAGTAATCTCTAGACGACCCACTGTTCCTCCTCATAGGAACTCAGAGAGTGCAGCATTCTCAGGCCTAGCTAATGACTCTCCAGAGCCAACTCAAAATAGGCCCTGTTGTTCCACTTAAATGAATATATACTGTGGCTGTCTCCCAACCCAATGGGTGTCATAAGTTCTAAAGACTCCCTGTCAAATCAAAGGAAACAAAAGTTTGGAAACTGAGACTAATAAATACAGTATACCGTTTTTGACCTCCTACACTAGAGCTATCTGCTAATGACAGGTCTTATCTTTACAATCATACCTCATCTAAATTAGAAGTGAACAGATGTAAGGGGAGAAAAAAACCTGCTACTTTCAAGGTAAGTTTGAGACTCCCCCACAACTGTCATTGCCACTGAAACAATTGAAGCATAAAAAAAAGAAAGAAATAAGAACAAAACACCCTCCCTCTTTGCATCCATCCACATGAAAGCCTACCAGAATAACCCAGAATGCCCCTCACCTCAGGACTAACACCGGACCACAGGCAATCCCTTCCACATGACAAGCTTATGCATTATTCCACTCATTAGAACCACCTAAGAGACACCCAAACTTCAACAAGTCCTCAATCAACCACACTGAGACACACAGTGACAATCCACAGAGACGACCACAGAGATAACCTACAGAAGGACCTAGAAAGAAAGTATACAGACCAAAACAACGTCGTATAAGTGTGTGTTATTTTCTTTCTAGACATTTCTTTTTTGGGGTATACACGGCAGCTTAAAAAAAGCAGCCAAACTGACAACTAACCAACAGAGCTCGATGGTTAAAAAGGGAAACTACAGGAGAATAAGAACCAGATGGTGTGATTATTGTGAGTGTGCCATGTACATTGGCCACTTGCAGCCCAGCAGAGCAGCTGGCGTATGTGTGTGTGTGTGTGTGTTATCTCACCAGGCCTGCCCGGACCGCTGCCACGGCCCTGACACAGAGCTGCAGCAGCCAGATGACATCTTGAACTCGACCAACGGTCATCTTCACCAGCCCCATGCCCACGACACTGAGAGAGAGAGAGAGACAGACGTCCTGGCCCACCATGCCAACAACACTTGGCATCTGATACACAACAAGCAGAAGTGTTGTGTAGTTAATCTCCCATTCAGTCAGATATAACGCCTCCCAATTTGTGAGGAAAAAAAGGGAAATTACATGATTTTAATAGCGTCAGGATTAACATCACTGGGTATGTTTTATAGTTTGATACGGAGTGCATAAAAACTGCATCCGCACACTCGAATCTGTGCAGAAAAACGTTGTTTATTGCGCGAGCTTTCAGTCATCGACCTTCTTCAGGCAATAGTTTGATATGAAAAAAGTTTAATTTCTTCCTAAATACCTTGGGGTATAAACTTTTAAGAGAACGAGATGTTTTATTTCTAAAGAGTTTTTGAAATCAATAAATGTGCCCTTGTTCCTTTAATACATCTGCTGTGCTGTTTAATTGCAGGCAGAAGTAAAGAGTCCAGAATGTTTAATGGTATTGAACCGCTTCCCTTTCAGAGGCGGTGGTGCATGACATAGAGAAAAATGAACAGAGTTGCAGAGGAGAACAACACTACAAGATCCTCTGGGCCAAGGAGGGAAAAGTTTTCAGACAAAGAGCGAAAGAATGAAACGAGTGACGCAATTTTCTCTCAACTATGTGTGGTTTGGGGAAATAAAAATGCAATAAAACTGACGTGCCATGTTCAATTGACAGGGCCCATAAATATTGTACCTATTAAAATGACAATGAACTTCTCTCAGCTAAGCAATACACCGCACCGCCCACATAAGGTCTGCATTGACTTAACTACCACCCTGGTTATACGCTACACATAACTATAAGGCTCTAGTCTCAACATGGATACCTTCTATGTACCTGAGTACCTCATACATTTGCAATAATGACGACATTGACCAAGCGAGGAGCACAGAGAGTTGTCAGAAGTCATACGACATCATGAACGACCTGACTGTGTGTCACAACAAGGTGTCACAACTACTGTCATGATACTGTGTGATTCTGAGTAAATAGTTTGAGTTTGGTCAGATTCCAAAATAAAATGGATCATTATTTGCTAACCACAGTCCTCTAGCGAATTGCAAAGGATGTCCGAAAGTGTGGAGCCAAACCCAAAGGCGTTCCTGACCAATCAACTTCCTCCTACGCAGGTCATTCTCCTAGTAGTCCAGACGCCAGGCGTTGTGGAGCTGACTGAGAGGACAGGAGGCCAGCCATGTTAGACAGCACACACCCCTCACTGAAGGCCTGGTTAAGCAGCCACAGGAGAGCATTTAACACTAGAACAGCCGTGTCTATTTTACCTACTATAAGAGCCGCCTCGGGGTCAAACGACCAATAGTCTTTACATTGGGAAGCTGCTACTTACACACAACGACCACTAGTTGGCGCGTCTTGTAAATGATCATGCCTTCTACACAGAAAAACTGCAAAATAGCTTTATACTAGGCAAGGCAAGTTTATTTGTATAGCACATTTCATACAAGAGGGCCAATTAAAAGTGTTTTACATTATTTAAGAGGAGCATAGTAAGAAAAAGAAAAATGACAATGAATAAAAGCAAATATAAGAAGTAAATAGATACATTTAATAAGACAATAGTTAACGGGCAAAAGACATTGATAGAAGTGTTTGTGTTTAATCATAACTACTGCAAAACATGACGTTTTTTTTGTTGCTTAGATTTAAATATTTTTAGGGTTTGGGCCTGTTTGATTACTGATGATACTTGACAATTACGTGATACTAGCTTATCCTGATTGTGCGATTTTGAAAAAGTAATGATACTGGGAGGTAGAACGCACACATCTAGGAAAAGTCATGAAAGGAGGGTCCTGAAATTTGATCGAGTGCAAAGATATAACACTTTTCAAATGACCCCACCCACGGCTGTTCTAGCGTTAAAGGAGAACGAAGCTCCCACAGATATCATACTTATAAGGCGGGCTAGTGACATTCTGTAAGGAAGCCCCAGTGCTGCCTCTCTACATGCAGGCCACATACAGCTCTCCAGAGCAGCAGCAGCAGCAGCAGCGCAGCAGTAGCGCAACCACCACCGGCAGCAGCCGCAGCCAACATTACACACATAAATCACCGGCACTCCCATTAACAAATACAGCATCAAATTACAAGTATAAATGGCGCAGCCTGCCTCATTTTTTACAATGTTTTTTAACAAGTCTTGTAAATCAAAGGTAGGACCCTCAATGCAGACAGCGTGGGGTTTAATGATCGGGGGGGTCTCAGGGCGGTTGAAGCCCGGGCCTATAAAACAACCCCCTCCCCCCCCCCGCCCTACCCCCCTCCCTGCATATGTGGAGCCATGATTAAAATAATGTGCTGAAATATTCATTGAAATGATTCCCAGAGCCCTGGAGCAACCCAACAGAAAATTGCATTTTTATTCATTATTAATAACAGAGAATTAGGGGGCTGTAAAAAAAATAAAAAAGGGGAGAGAAATAAGAAAAACAGCGCAGGCATGTGGTAACCATCTTTGTAAATGATTATTCCAACATTAGCGAAGGACCTGGGATAATTTTATTGCTCGCAGCTAATGCAAACCATTAAGTTCCAGAACTAGCATCAGGTTACTAAGTGCTGCTCGTTTCAAGTGTGTGTGCTCTGGTTGGAGATATTTCAAAGGCAGGCAGTGTGGTTCTATGGAAGGGAACTGCACAGAAAAGCCCCCCCCCCCCTGAAAAACACTGCAACTGATTTACTCCAAACTGGCTTGAGAAACATGTAAAAATAGAGCCGTGATTAAAGTAATTAGGAGAACAGATGACAGTGTCGTATAAGAGACGGTCTTTGGTCACATCAATAAGGAATGCGGTTAATCTAGATTTCATAAGTGTGAGGGAAATACTCCTGTTTCTTTCTTCAACTTTGAATTAATCTTATAGATGTGAACATTTAAAAGCACTAAAGGGAATATCATTCCAAGAAATTATTCACCCAAATAGAAACAAGCTGTTTGATTTTGATTGCTGTTAATGTCTTAGATGAGCGATATTTGGAGAGCATGCTAATGTCTGTATACAGTACATTTCCTGTCCCAATAACTGTATTTATGTCAAGGCCTGAACATATTGCCTTCACCTCCAGAATCCCAAAGCCAAGAACAACAGCGACTACAAGTCCGACAGCTCGACAGTCCCACAGCCACCCTCGTCTCTCTACAACGTCTTGGATCTACTACGAAAGCCAAGCACAGAATTGACTCGCTATGTATAGCAGGATAAAGTCCTTGGCTAGCTGCCACACGTTTCATTGTATGGTTTCTGCCCTGTTTTCTGCCATAGGGCCTAATATTGAGGCCGTCTAAAGAGATTAAAGTGTTACAAGGGGATCACATTACAAAAACTATCCCCTTGTTCTGTGAATATAATGTCAGAAATCAAGAGGCTCAAGAGACTTAGCAGTGCACTGACAGCAACGAGAGCTCAGTCTCCGTTAAGCATCAATCAAGAGAGAGAGAGAAAGAGAGAGAGAGAGAAAGCATGTGTGAGAGAGTGAGTGTGTGTGTGTGTGTGTGTGTGTGTGTGTGTGTGTTGGTACACACACAAACATGTGTTTGAGTAGGATGCTAAAAGTATCATGAGCTGCTATATGCAAAGTGTCCCAGAATGCCTAGAGCGTGTCCCCTGTCCATCAAAGCTTAGCTGAGAGAGAGATAGAGAGAGAGAAAGAGAGAGAGGGGGGTGTGTGTGTGAAAAACCCACGTAAATGATATTGTAAATGCAAGATTACACAGTGTGAAAAATGTAAATCCAGTGTAGGCAGCCTGGGAGATTACCGTTAAAGATTATAACCTCTAATTCTTACCACAAACAGGCTGCAACACAGACACCGGTGGGGGAGGACGTCACTGCTTTGAAGATTTTCTCACGACAATATCCAACACACATGATGCATTCGATTCGATTTGGTCTGGTTGGTTAGGGATAATCATTTATGTACACCAACTTTAAGTACCAAAGCCTAAATGTTTAAATTTTTATTTTATATGAATGAAATTCTCAACAAACCAAACACATAATTACAAAGATTGATTAACCAAGTCTTAGATGTCAACATTTAGATTTCTCTTCGTTCCCCCCCCCCCCCCCCCCCCCCCCACGCATATGCTTTCACTTTCAAAGTGGTTTTGTAGCCATGGAGAGAGAGGGACCTGTGATACTCTAAACCGTGTGGTCAGCACCAGGCCGGATCTGGACCGTGCCAAAGTGCCGTGATGAAGGAGCCTCGACAGGGAGGGTGGTCTGAGCCTGGAGAGCTCAGGGGGAATGGGGTCCAACTGGGGGGGGTCCCCCAACTGGGGGGCTACAGAGCTCCCGCTCTGAACACACAAATCTACTGCAGTACACCCGTGCCTATTTTACCTACTATTAGAGCCGCCTCGGGGGTCAAATGTCCAAAACCACAGTCTTTATAATGGGAAGCTGCTGCTTGCACACAAAGACCAGTAGTTGGAGCGTCTTTAGCCTGCCTCCTTCACAGAAAAACTGCAAAATAGCTTTATACTAGCTTATCCTGATGTGGTTTTGAAAATGTAAGGATACTGGGTTGGTAGAACGCACATATCTAGGAAAAGTCATGAAAGGAGGGTCCTGAAATTTGATCGAGTGCAAAGATATAACAATTGTTTTTACTCACAGGGTCAAATGACCCCACCATGGCTGTTCTAGTGTTAATGTGACGTCTGAGACGTATTTTAGGAGGCGCATAGCCCCCCCCTCCCAACACCATAGCCCCCCCCTCCCAACACCATAGCCCCCCCTCCCAACACCATAGCCCCCCCCTCCCAACACCATAGCCCCCCCCTCCCAACACCATAGCCCCCTCTCCCAACACCATAGCCCCCCCTCCCAACACCATAGCCCCCCCCTCCCAACACCATAGCCCCCCCCTCCCAACACCATAGCCCCCTCTCCCTACACCATAGCCCCCCCCCTCCCAACACCGACACTCCATGGGAAGGTTGAAGAGTAAGTTGAGGGTGACCAAAGAAAGGTCGTCCACATGAACACTCATGTGGAACTGGAAGTCCTCACCACTCCTCTCTTTCCTCCTCCTCCTCCTCTTCTCTCTCTCTCTCTTTTTTAAGAGCAGTACATATTGAGTGGAGTGTGAGGGATACAATCCAATGCCAGATGCTGAATACTGTGAGAAGAATGAGAGAGGCGCTAAAAACTAAAAAACTGTGACGTTCTCATCCATAGATTCACTCAAATCCATCGAATAGAAAAAATAGGAAAACAAAAGTTCTCCTTCTCTTATGATTCTCTACTAGCACATAAGGCTGCTGCATTTCGTATTCTCGTTGTTGAATCAAATATGAGCATAAAATGCCTAATTTCACACATGACCAACACAAATTCCAAGGAAAAATACACCTCGTTCCAAATTATTATGCAAATGATATTTTTCTCAGATTTTCCTAAATAGTCGATGCAAATGACAATCAGTATAATTTTCAAGTCATCAACCGTTAGAGTATAATTCAAATTTTATGATATTCCCAATGATAACAGTATTTTTTTTTTTTATAAAAAAACTCAAAATGCACTGTTCCAAATTATGATGCACAACAGAGTTTCAAAACATTTTATAGGTTGTAAAGAACTAAAAATGGTAATTTGATGAATTTAGGGTTAGGAGGTCATATTAGGAGGTCATATTTACTGAAATCAAAAGCTATTTCAAACAAAAACATCTTAACAGGTCAAGTTACATGTTAACATAGGACCCCTTCTTTGATATCACCTTCACAATTTTTGCATCCATTGAACTTGTGAGTTTTTGGACAGTTTCTGCTTGAATTTCTTTGCAGGATGCCAGAATAGCCTCCCAGAGCTGCTGTTTTGATGTGAACTGCCTCCCACCATCATATATATTTTGCTTGAGGATGCTCCAAAGGTTCTCAATAGGGTTGAGGTCAGGGGAAGATGGGGGCCACACCATGAGTTTCTCTCCTTTTATGCCTATAGCAGCCAATGACACAGAGGTATTCTTTGTTTTTATTGAAAAAAAATAATACTGTTATTATTGGGAGGTTTGTTCAATAAAATTTGAATTATACTCTAACGGTTGATGACTTGAAAATTATACTGATTGTCATTTGCATCGACTATTTAGGAAAATCTGAGAAAAATATCATTTGCATAATAATTTGGAACGAGGTGTAATGTCATGCTAGAAGAGATACGGCCACAGAATAACAAGAGGGGAATTACAAAGCTCATTTTGATATAAAAAATATATATTTAGCAAATGTGGCAAAGCATCAGCTATTACCTAATAGTTTACTGGCGTACGGCTAATATCAGGCAAACAAAGAGAGAGTCAAATGCAGTACCTAGATGAATGTGGGACATAATTGCTATAGCGATGTTCCACATTGTACTGCACTATAAAATATAAAAGACCATTCTACAATGACAGTCCCCCCAACAACAATATCCAACAATTCACTGATGTAGATAAGGCAGAGAAAGCCCTTGACAAACCCTTCATCTCAACAGCATTCTCTAAGCCTGGCTAACTCTTTGGCTCCTCAATTCTTCACACCAATTGTGTGTGGCTTCATGACAAGCATAAAGAATTGCTGAGGGCAAGGCTCCTAGAACCTGACAAAACGTATTAGGCCCGTCACCCATCCATCAGCCAAATGGATTTCAGACTGCATTTTAAAATCTAATTTTCTAACCGCTGATAACCGAAAGGGAAACATGGCCGCCGTTATTTACGGATCTGATGTTATATTTCCTAAGTGCACTACTACATACCATAAATGTGTTAAAATACTTTCTTCTCCTCCCTTATTTTTTCCCACCACTGTGTATTTAAATCACATCCCCCACCTGAGTGGTGTGAGGCTCGGGGCTGTGGCAGGGTGAGATTTAACACCCCCTAGTCCGCGGGGAATGTGGTCTGTTTGTAAAAGGCTAGTACAAATCTGACAGCCATGATTCAAAAAACAAAATGGTTGAAGAAGGAAAATAAAGGGATTTGATAACAATTTCATAGCGAAAACACAGTCTCTATTTAGGAAAGCGAAAGTGGTTTGGAGGGCTCTGCAGTGATGTACTGGGTTTATACTGGCACCGGGGAGAGCTGTACTGGTGGAGTCATAGTGAGCATTAATCCTACTCTTATTGGTCCTGCACACAACATCCTATATAGACCAATAAAGATCACACAGTAAAAAAGGACACTATACTATTTCCTCACATTTCCCCAGATCTAAATGGTAAATGGACTGGACTTATATAGCGCCTTATTCCAAAGCGCTTTACAATGGCCTCTCATTCACCTATTCATTCACACACACATTCACACACCAATGGCGGCAAGCTACCATGCAAGGCACCGCCCCCGCTCATTGGGAGCAATTTGGAGTTCAGTGTCTTGCCCAAGGACACTTCGACATGGCCAGCCGGGGCTCGAACCGCCGATCTGCTGACATTGCGATCATTAGACGCCGGCTCTACCTCCTGCGCCACAGCCCCCCCTCAGATCTAATCCATAGAAGGAGAAGAGAGGGGAGGGGTTGGGTTGGGAGGGGAGGCCAACACTGTAGTCGGGTTCAAAACCAATATTCCGTGACCACTCTCTGGCTAACATGGTTTGATGATTTATTTGACTTCTAGGGACCTTTTAGGAAAAATGTAGCCTCCAGGTCCCTCCCAAAAATCCAATCCTGGTTTTGGACTCTACTACTGGGCTGCTGACAGGCCAACCCTGCTGCCAGTTGATCTCATACGCTTGTTTAAGAACCGAACTGCCAACTGTCAAACCCCGGCAACAATAACTACCTAACACTCAAGACAGCAGCAAAAGATGAAATTTTAAAAAAAAATAACATACGACTCTATCCGGCTTGTCAGCTTATTTTCACCTTTCACCTCACTCACAGATCTAAAAGCCTGGCAGTTGTTATATACAATTCCCCATCATCAGGTTATATCCTCCAAACAAAATAAAACAAACCATTACAAATGATCAAGTTGTCAAAGGCCCCCAGTAATCCTTTGTGAATACACAGCCAAACAGAATAATAAATGGACACATATTTTTGAGAGGTCACTGTTGGAAGGACTCTTAGATCATTCAGTTAAACCAGCACAATAGTTCAGCAACATCCTATTTGTCCTTATAGAGCAGATTTGTTGTGAGTGAGTCACACAAAGAGGAAGGAAAAGGAAAGAGAGATTCAATAAAACACCATTATATTCCCCTTAAATGCTTCCATTTGAGACACAAATGGGGGATAATTGTAATAAATACCACTAATCAGTGACTAGTCTATTTAAAGGGGTAGGGGGGCTGGTTTTCATCAATGCCACACAGACCAGACCCTGTGATGTCGGGGGGGGGGGGGGGGGGGGTGTCCTGCCCTATGTTCAGTGTGACTTTGACACAAAAAACAGACGCCGAAACTCTTCACTTACAAGACGTCCAGTTTTTTAGGAAAGACAGATGCTCAGGTGACCATGGGCCATGATTGTGCATCAAAGCTCGCAGGCAAAGAGAAGAAACTGACCTGAAGAAAGATGAACGTACGAACGTAGCTTCATCTGCGTGTATCTTCAATGGGTTTCCCAGCTCAGTATCCACCCTGGTTGTGGAGACACTTTAGACACCTCCACCATGTGCACAAATGAGAGTACCAAAGAAGAAGGAACAGAGGATTATCTCAGTAACACCATTGATGTGATCATATCACGCTCTCCTCAGATGGGGCTCATCCTTTGTAGAGATTTCAACCACCTGCCTATCAAGATGTTGACAAACATTCCCATCCAGATATATGAAGCATCCTTTATCTGATCATAACCAACCTCAAGAGCCTCTACAATGCTCCCACTGTTCTGGGGTCCACTTAGGCTCCAGTGACCATAAATGTCTGCTGTTCTCTTCTTAACAGGCAACCAGGAGAGAAAGCAGAAATAGTAATAGATTAGGGGACGACTGAAGGGGCGGACAGAAAGCAGGCCTTGTGCGTGGCGCACAAACTTAGCACAAACTGGACGCCTGTCTACAAGGCAGAGAGCATTGACTCATTGACTCAGAGGCTGAGACCTTTAAAACTATCACATAAACTGCCCCTTGATGTCTGCATGCCCATAAAGAAGAACAAAACAGCCACACTGGACAAGAACCTGAAAAAAGAAAAAGGCAGAACACTTTCAACAGATGGTTGAAAGACAAGAGACATGGAGAAGGAAGAGAAACAAAGGGCAAAGACTGCAAAGAAAAACTACAACAACAACAAAATAAATCCAGGACCTAATGAAAGAAGAAAAACCCCAATGAGTGGTGGGACTTAATAAGGAACGGACTGGGACGGAAGAAAACTTCAGGAGGGAAAATTCAATTTGATGGTGTGGAGGACGACAAGGTAGCTGATGTTCTCAACAGTTTCTTTGCTGAAGCCTGAACCAGCACCATACCCCTCCCTCTCTATTGCTCTCTCTCTCTCTCTCTCTCTCTCTCTCTCTCTTCCCTCTGTACCACTGGGAGGAAGACCTGTGCACAGATTGGGTAGATTGCCGCCCAATTGGGCTGGTTTTTGATGGATTCTGCAATTTTCTAGACTGTGGTTGGGCTGGAAATGTACAATCCCATCTAGGGTCCCCACGGGTCCTTGAAATCCTTGAAAGTTTGTTTTTGAGAAATTTGAGAAAATCAAGGTCTTGAAAATAGACATGGGTCATTGAAAGTGCTTGAATTCCCCTCTCTCTCTCTCTCTAAAATATATATACCGGTACATATTCAAAAATGTTTTACTTAGCTTGTCAACTAGTTCTGTCTCAAACTATGCCGTGTTGGCTCCTTGAATTTGAGGGAATTGAGTCTTGAAAGGTGCTTGAATTTGATGTTTCAGAAGGTGTGGGAACCCTGCCCATCTGGCAACCCTGCCTGTGCAGCGTAGGCCAGATACAGCCAAGCCCTGACGAGGCTCAGTACACCAAAGGCCTGTGGGCCCAATGGTATTCCAGCCCGACTGCTCAAGGAGACGCAAAAAGGGCTGAACAATGTGGGATTGCATTACCGTGGCGAATTACCACAGCGAATTACCACAGCGCATTACCACGGCAATCCATGCGGAGGGGTCTTGAATCTATTACGGACTCTAAGGGAAAACTCAACTGTGTCATGCACACTAATGCGTATCTTGCGGACAAGCTCCACACCTTCTACGCTCCGTTTGAGGCCAACAACAACACCAAGCCTGCTAGGGGGGCTCCTGTGGCTCATGATGACTGTGTGCTTTCGATCTCGGTGTTGGACTTAAGTGATACTTTACTTTACGTCACTGATTATGCAGAATCCAGTCAGCTGAGATGGCATTTTAGGCCATGTCTTCACTTCAGAGCGTGCGCTGACCAGTTGGTCTTCACAGACGTATTCAACCTTTCCCTGTCCCAGTGTATAAGTCCACAGCTTTTTTAAGGCGATTGTTCACATTGTTCCTGTGCCCCCAAAAGATCCAAGGTAACCAGAGTTTGTGACTAGAGATGGTAGCGAGTTTGTGTTGTGATTCTCAACAACGTTGAGTGAATATTTCCGTGTTTCAAAATAAACGTCCGAACATTTTGATCGGTTGCCGACATGCGGACCAAAACATTAGAAAGTGTCACATATTAAGATAATGACCAAATGGAATTCGCTGTTTTAGAGTCATTCGAACTGCTGTACAATTCTATTACATCCCCAAGATGGTATTTGACTTGTAGGCCTACATAAGTTTGGCTGTTGTTGCTAATTGTGTTGCTAAATCAACCAGCTTTTCAGCATCCACTAACCACTCCACTAGCATCCCCTAACCACTTCACTAGCATCCACTAACCACTCCACTAGCATCCACTAACCACTCCACTAGCATCCACTAACCACTCCACTAGCATCCACTAACCACTCCACTAACATCCACTAACCACTCCACTAGCATCCACTAACCACTCCACTAGCATCCACTAACCACTCCACTAACATCCACTAACCACTCCACTAGCATCCACTAACCACTCCACTAACCACTCCACTAGCATCCACTAACCACTCCACTAGCATCCACTAACCACTCCACTAGCATCCACTAACCACTCCACTAGCATCCACTAACCACTCCACTAACATCCGCTAACCACTCCACTAGCATCCACTAACCACTCCACTAGCATCCACTAACCACTCCACGGGGTCATCCCTATGTTCCCCGGGTCCTATGTTCCCCGGGTCCTATGTTCCCCGATTTCTTAGCTCCGCTTCCGAAAAAGGGTTCTATGTTCCCTGCTTCCGAAAAAGGGTCCTATGTTCCCCGCTCCAGGAAAAGGGTCCTATGTTCCCCGGGTCCTATGTTCCCCACTCCCGAAAAAGGGTCCTATGTTCCCCGCTCCAGCGAGTCAACGTGACGTCATAATGCTCCGTGTTGATGAGTGTAACTCCCTAGATAGATCATTTTCGAGATGGAATTGAAAATCTTATATTCCTAAAAGAACACCAGTGACAGTGTATATATATCTTCACATTATTCAATATTTTTGTCAAACGAAATCAAATAAATACAGTAGAGATATCAATCCAAAATATAGGCTTTTATTGCAACCAACTAATTAAACTATGTTTGTGCATATGGTTCAATTTACTTCAAACAGTAAACCTAAATAATAACAATAATAACAATAACAATAATAATTAAATTAGGCCAATAATAATAATAACAACAACAACATAGGCCTACTGGACAACATAATAACCTCCTCCTGATTATTTGTTTGAAAAGTGCTATCCAAATAAAGGTGCATAAATGCAAAAATCAAACAAAAAAAAGGGAACAAAAGTCTACCCCTTTCGATCTAGCCCATAAGGACGCTACGGCTGACAGCCCTCCAGTACGAAGCCAGATGTCTGAGTCCCTGAATATATTGTTCTTTCAGCCTCAGTAGACGGGCCTCCAACTCCCTCCACGGAGGGAGCGGGGAACATAGGACCCGGGGAACATAGGACCCTTTTTCTGGAGCGGGGAACATAGGTCCCGGGGAACATAGGACCCTTTTTCGGAAGCGGGGAACATAGGACCCGGGGAACATAGGACCCTTTTTCGGAAGCGGGGAACATAGGACCCTTTTTCGGAAGCGGGGAACCGGGGAACATAGGACCCGGGGAACATAGGTACGCTCCCCCACTCCACTAGCATCCACTAACCACTAGCATCCACTAACCACTAGCATCCACTAACCACTAGCATCCACTAACCACTCCACTAGCATCCACTAACCACTAGCATCCACTAACCACTCCACTAGCATCCACTAACCACTAGCATCCACTAACCACTAGCATCCACTAACCACTCCACTAGCATCCACTAACCACTCCACTAGCATCCACTAACCACTCCACTAGCATCCACTAACCACTCCACTAGCATCCACTAACCACTCCACTAGCATCCACTAACATCCACTAGCATCCACTAACCACTCCACTAACCACTCCACTAGCATCCACTAACCACTCCACTAGCATCCACTAGCATCCACTAACCACTCCACTAGCATCCACTAACCACTCCACTAGCATCCACTAACCACTAGCATCCAATAACCACTCCACTAGCATCCACTAACCACTCCACTAGCATCCACTAACCACTCCACTAGCATCCACTAACCACTCCACTAGCATCCACTAACCACTCCACTAACCACTCCACTAGCATCCACTAACCACTCCACTAGCATCCACTAACCACTCCACTAACCACTCCACTAGCATCCACTAACCACTCCACTAGCATCCACTAACCACTAGCATCCACTAACCACTCCACTAGCATCCACTAGCCACTCCACTAGCATCCGCTAAACACTCCACTAGCATCCGCTAACCACTCCAGTAGCATCCACTAACCACTAGCATCCACTAACCACTAGCATCCACTAACCACTCCACTAGCATCCACTAACCACTAGCATCCACTAACCACTAGCATCCGCTAACCACTCCACTAACCACTCCACTAGCATCCACTAACCACTCCACTAACCACTCCACTAGCATCCACTAACCACTCCACTAGCATCCACTAACCACTCCACTAGCATCCACTAACCACTCCACTTACCACTCCACTAGCATCCACTAACCACTCCACTAGCATCCACTAACCACTCCACTAGCATCCACTAACCACTCCACTCGCATCCACTAACCACTCCACTAGCATCCACTAACCACTCCACTAACCACTCCACTAGCATCCACTAACCACTCCACTAGCATCCACTAACCACTCCACTAGCATCCACTAACCCCTAGCATCCACTAACCACTAGCATCCGCTAACCACTCCACTAGCATCCACTAACCACTCCACTAACCACTCCACTAGCATCCACTAACCACTAGCATCCACTAACCACTAGCATCCACTAACCACTAGCATCCGCTAACCACTCCACTAGCATCCACTAACCACTCCACTAGCATCCACTAACCACTCCACTAACCACTCCACTAGCATCCACTAACCACTCCACTAACCACTCCACTAACATCCACTAACCGTTCCACTAGCATCCACTAACCACTCCACTAACATCCACTAACCACTCCACTAGCATCCACTAACCACTCCACTAGCATCCACTAACCACTCCACTAGCATCCATTAACCACTAGCATCCACTAACCACTAGCATCCACTAACCACTAGCATCCACCAGGGGCGGCGCTAGGGGGTGGCTACTGGGGCTCAAGCCCCGGATGTTTTCTGAAAAGCCCCGAATGTTTTACTTAAAAAAAAAAAAAAAAAAAAAATCGTGAGTAACGTGCAGTACCGGAGTCCAACAGAGAGGCAGCAGCTGCGCGACATTAGCCTGCATACTGCGTAGCCTACCCTGCCCTGAAGAAGAAGTGATCTCAATCAGTGCCTGACTTGTAAAATTGTAATTTGGATATCCGAAAGTTGTTTTCAACAAAACAAGCGCCAAGAACTGTTGCAGCAGCCGTATCAGCAGCTGACAACAATGACATCACCAGCAGTGATGACATAGATGATGTTTCAGGTTTGTGAATCTTATTAGAAAGGTGTTATAGCTAGTAAACATGGAGTAACCACATTAAGTATGCCCTTATGGTAGTATGTATGTATACAGAACATGACTCAAATCTATCCTAAGATGTAACGCTAACTAACTAAGTTTGTTTAATGTCCCAGGGGGGATTTGATTTCACAGTACTATACACAGGCCAACAATACATGTAATATATCGTCATATAACACAGGACAAGACTCTAAATACAATATAAGTGGTGAGCACAGAGTCTGCCCTGATATACATACTGTAACATAACTAGCCTCAGCCCATAAATTATGTAATTCTATACAAATATAAATGATGGTGACTGACAGGGGGAGCTACGTGTGCTGACCTCCCTCTGTGCCCAGAACCACCACAATTAGTTTGCTTCATTAAAGGGTGTGAATGTATATGTGTTCTCCAGTGCCTTTTGTCCGCTTTAAGGTGGTGGTAAGTTGAAGGTTGAAGGCAACATTTTCCGGCGCGCTCCGCGCGCACATTATATTCTCCCTCTGGGCTAAGCCCCGGATCTCCTACGATCCTAAATCCGCCCCTGGCATCCACTAACCACTCCACTAGCATCCACTAACCACTCCACTAACCACTCCACTAGCATCCACTAACCACTCCACTAGCATCCACTAACCACTCTACTAGCATCCACTAACCACTCTACTAGCATCCACTAACCACTCCACTAACCACTCCACTAGCATCCACTAACCACTCCACTCAGGGCCGGTCCCACCACCACCACCACCACCACATTAAGCCACCAGTACTGCCTCATCACCACCCACACATTCAACAGTAAAAATATGGACAACAATGGTTTCAAGACAAAAATAGACAGTAGGCTGAGACATATTTTGATGTCTCTGATGAGACATTTTGGGCATTTGGCGCCCCCCAGGCATTTGGCGCCCTAGGCGACCGCCTAGTTCTCCTATGCCTAGGACCGGCCCTGACTCCACTAGCATCCACTGACTAACTCAATGGCCTGAGCAAGGTGTGGGACCTCAACTTGATAAGCCATGACGTTTCTATCAAAGCGTATAGTTTGAAATGGTTGATATTCCAAACAATAAATTCTAGAATCGACAAGAAATTTGGCAGTTTTGGAACATTCCAAATTCAGTAATTTTATCATTCAGAACTTTGGCAAAGATCATGGACTTCTAGTATGTATTTAGGAGGAATAAAATAACAAAAAGAACCTCAGAGTCTCCGTACATTTGACTGACACAGCATGGTTCATATGTTTGTCAGTATTTCAATCTGATCTGATCACCCTTGCATTTTGGCTATTTGTCCAGAGCATGTTTTCAGATGTTGGCCGCCCCTCTCTACCCACGGCTGAACAGTGTTACATACTATTAGAGCCACATCCGGACCTGTCTCTACCCAGGGGAAATGTTGCCCATCAACTGTTAAACATGACAGCTTTCATGAACCGATCACAATTCTTTACATGCCGTGTAAAGCCGACCCAGAGCCGACTGTATGTCAACGTGCTTCACCACACAAAGTGATCACATATACAGTAGTGAGACAGAGCAACGTAACATTGACGGAGTAACATTTACATTTTTTTGCATTTAGCAGACACCTTTAACCAAAGCGACTTACAACAAATAATGTTGTCTAAGTAAGTGAATCACCTATCCGTCAGTCATGTTAACAAACATCTAAAAACCTATTATTTTAGAGAGAGAACTGTACAGGGGGGTAGAGGGGGTGAAGAGGTATTTAGGAGGGACAGTTAAGGTGTAGCCTGAAGAGAAGGAGGTCTTTAGGAGGGACAGTCAAGGTGTAGTCTGTAGTCTGTCTTTAGGAGGGACAGTTAAGGTGTAGCCTGACGAGATGGAGGTCTTTAGGAGGGACAGTTAAGGTGTAGCATGAAGAGATGGAGGTCTTTAGGAGGGACAGTTAAGGTGTAGCATGAAGAGATGGAGGTCTTTAGGAGGGACAGTTAAGGTGTAGCCTGACGAGATGGAGGTATTTAGGAGGGACAGTTAAGGTGTAGCCTGAAGAGATGGAGGTCTTTAGGAGGGACAGTTAAGGTGTAGCCTGAAGAGATGGAGGTCTTTAGGAGGGACAGTTAAGGTGTAGCCTGAAGAGGTGGAGGTTTTTAAGAGGGACAGTTAAGGTGTAGCCTGACGAGATGGAGGTCTTTAGGAGGGACAGTTAAGGTGTAGCCTGAAGAGATGGAGGTCTTTAAAGGTCGGCAGAATGGCGGTTCAAACCCAGGCTGGGCACATGTCGAGGTGTCCTCGGGTAAGACACTGAACCCCAAAATTGCTCCCAGTGAACGGACCGGCAATACCTTGCATGGTAGCTTGCCGCCATTGGAGTGTGAATGTGTGTGTGTGAATGGGTGAATGAGAGGCCGTTGTAAAGTAAATTGCTTTGAAATAAGGCCGCTATATAAGTGCAGTGCATTTCCCGTTTAATTACATGTCAGAATCGTCCTTGTGAGAACTACCACAAGTGGCCACAAGGTTTTGCGGTGTGTGTCCGTCCGTCCGCCAGGCGGCTGGATTGATCCCCTCGTTACAACAACTGCACTGCAGGTTGTTTGGGATAATGAAGACAGACGTAAGTGATCTGATGAAGGATAGAGAGGAGTCGTACTACGGGTGAACCCTGCCTTGCCAGCTCCGGAGGACCTCCCATCTTTCATCAGAAATGGGGCACAGTCGAGCGATGCCCGGCTCGATTTCTGCTCCCCCCCCCCTTGAAATTGATGATTGTGTGAATGGGCCTCTTTCCAGAAATAATTAGCACAGGGCTGCAAGGTTAAGAGTGCCCCAAGGGAAGAAGCCTGATGTAGGTCAGGAACAAATGAGTGGGGAAGGGAAAGGAACGTGCTAGAACAAAGGGTTATCACTTTTCAAGCCTTTCCGTGTCCAAATAGAGGGTTAGGGTTTTCCCACTCTAAAACAATGCATTGTGGTCCGAGAGATCGGTCTTAGGAAGACGCACCCGAGGACTGTGCTGCTACTGGGCGACACTGTGTGAAACGTACAGTATGGAAGACGGAGGGTTAGTATGCCAGATGGGAAAGGGACAGCTAGACAGCTGGGAGAATGTCCAACGCCATTTATTTCTCTGGCAAGGAAGGCAACAACAATATCCTGTTCACGTTGAGGGCTAAGGGGAGACTATTTGGATCTATAATGTTTGGTGACTGCTTTCAAAGGTGACTTGTATATTCTAGGCTAGGATTCTATAGTTCTCCAGTCTTCCATTCATTCATTCATTTGACTGTATTTTTGTGAGCCCTAATGTGACATACTGAGAAGGTACCAGTACAGAAGCTGTGTACACATTCGGCTGCGTCAGCTGTACAAATGTACCACATCAGACAGGCCAACACCCTGCCAACATTTAAACAGGCCCTCAAAACCCACCTCTTCAAGCTTGCCTTCACCAGTTAACCTTCTCCCCCTCCCCTTCCCATGTGTCCCCAGCACTACCTTAATTAGGCCCCTATACTTTCTTTGATTTATTTTTTGTTTCTTTTTATCATTACTACTCAATCTTTTCAGTTTGTAAAGCGTCTTTGAGTGTCTAGAAAAGCGCTATATAATTCTAATGTATTATTATTATTATTACTTTTATTATTAATAATAAATAGACCATGTTCACCAACCCCGGGACCTTGAAGCATTGGCTCTGGGGGACCATCAAACCCGTAGTCTAGTGGATTCTTAGCCCCTCTTCCAAAGACGGACCTAGGCAGCAACGCTCCAGGACACGTGGCTTTTTGTGGGCTGCTGATATTAGAATTGATAATCCTTTCAGGCGAGACTGGAGACTGCTTAGGGAGGTAAGGTGTGACTGAAGGGTTCATTCCATCACAAAGTTATTATCCGCAGGCAAATTGTTACCATTCATCACACATGAGAGATGAAACTCACTGTTGGTCAAGGGAAACGACTATTGCGCTGCCTCCCCACAGATCAATATATGCCACCGCTCTCTCTTTTTCCCCCCACTGCTACAAAAAAGTAATTATACTGGAGAAATGTTGACAATCAATAGCTCAGTCAGGTTAGGTTAAGGTCTGTGCGGCGGGGGGGGGGGGGCTGGTTGATGCCAGGTCCTCTGTCAGTTGTCAGCTGACGTCAACACTGACACCTGGTGACAAAGGGACGTCTGTTTCCTTCAACCTGCTTTACATTTCTGTTAGGATGGCCATGTTGGAGCAATTAGCACCTGGGCAGCGGTGAGGAGAGGAACACAAAAGAAGAGGAGGGAGGACATGATCTGAACTCAGAACGGTCCGGTGCTCTGTCATGAGGAGGTAACAACATGTTGGTGAGGTAAAGAAATGTCTTTATCCAAACAAATACTACCACTCTTAAATAGTCTTAAGTCTTCAATAATTTCATGAAGTCATGTCTTATATATTTTCAAGGCAAGGGACTCTTAAATATTTTCAAGGCAAGGGACTCAGATTAAGACCATGTTATTAATGTTTTATCTATTTATTTCTTACATTTGTTTCCTTTTTTAAATTGTATTTTATTTTTACCTTCTTTTTACTGTTTTATATACTTCCCCTGTTTTTATTCCTGTTGTAAAGCACTTTGAGCTGCATTTCTTGTATGAAAGGTGCTATATAAATAAAGCTTTAGGCCTACTTACTTACATACTTACATTCATTGTCGACGGAGTTGCAGACTATTTTTTGCAAGATTACCACAGTGTGTATCAAAGATAAACATGCAATATACATTCCTGGGTTATAATTACCTTACGATGCTTTCCTGTCTTTGTAAATGACAGAGCACCCTGGCACAATAAGGTGGCCCCGTGGATAAACGTGAAGTGCATTATTCTAAAACGAATTTATCTGCCTCGCCTTGACATCTCCTTTCACTTGACGAGGCTGAACTTTATAATCCACAAGCAGAGGTCGGAGGTCAACAGCAGAGGGGGGACAGGAGGGCAGGAAAATCACTCTCCCGGTGAAAAAAAATAATCTGACATCCAATTTTCGACTTGATTTATCAGTGTAAAGCTCAAATTGATAGTGTGTCATTACTGGCCAGAGAGCTGTCTCTGAGAGCTGTATCAAAGCCTCCTCATTTTGATTTAGTGCAGCGGATCAATACGACCCTATACTGTTTCAATTTGAAAAGTATTGATTTTGGGATGCTGACTCAATACCAGGGCCATTCATCATCAGGCAAGCATAAAGTATGATCTAAGACCCCTCTCCGCTGGGCCAGATCTGGTTATTCCTATCTTCAGGGTCACGTGACTTGCCGCAGAGCGATTGTTTTCCAGCCGTGTGCGTAACGTAAACGTCTCCTTGTCACACGGTAGAGTTCTAATGTTGCTGAAATACAATCTCTCACGCTGGTCACCGCCGAGAACACGACAGCAGGATGTGGACGGGTCACCGGTGCCGCTGCAGTAATAATCTGCAGATGTGTTTGTTCTCTTAAGACGTAACTATTCAGAACCAGACACATCTAGCTCTGCCTCACTGGGCCGGGCCTGGGCTGACCAGGTGGGTTCATCAATCTGAACACCTGGAAAATGCACATACAGGACAAAAGATTAGACACAAAGGTAGTGCACCACAGCCACCAGCTGTATATTCAGCTGTTACAATATAGGAAGTTGTGTTTATAATACATTACATACAACTGTCTCTAGGCAGGCAGGCTGGCAGAAACACACACACACACACACACACACACACACACACACACACACACACACACACACACACACACACACACACACACACACAAATAACAGACAGCCACTTCAAAATGCTTAAGGGCTTTATATTCTACCAGAGCAGCATAAATGGGAAAGTTAATGTAGCATTGAATACGACTAAGCCGTTCGGCTGCAACACTGCCTTGAGCCCAGGACCATATTGCAACATTTCTCTTCTCCAGCAGGTTACCATTAAATTTCAATTTGTTGGAAGTTTTGTGGTATCATTTTCAATGCACCCCCGCTCAATAACCTTTTGTCTAAATGCAAATACTAGACCTCAGAGAGGGGGTTTCTATAAATATTTGAATAAGTAAATTTGGTAGGCTTGAATTCAATTCTGTACAATACTGTCAAGGGTACTTACCCTATGTTTTTTTTTTTTTTTTTATGAATTTCTCAGAATGGCATGATACACTATATGCTGAGGAATACGTCCAAAAAATAAATGCTCAAACACGAATGGGTGAAATAAGGAATTTAGTTGCAGTAGCAATGTAAGGATATCTGAGAGGATAATATAATATAAATACTGCACAGTACAAACCAGACTGTGTGTTTACAGTCTGGGACAAAGGGAGGGGTGGAGGTAGCAGAGGGAGCGCTCCGTCTCCTTCATGGACACAACCACATGGGATTATCTGATGCAGTAACTATTAAACTGTACGCATTGAATCTGGTTGAAGAGTGATCACTGGCAACACAAGTAAATTATACGAATTCATAATACATTTTTCACTTAACACTGAACAAATAAAGAGTGCTTCCAGGTACCATTTTTCTGCATGAATAAAATCATATTACTGATCTGTCTCTTGATAGAGAATAATTAAGCACCAAGGCACGGGAGGCCGTTCATTATCCTGAAAAAGACACAGCTGAGGAGCAATGTTAGGCCTTATTCACGATAAAACAAGTACCATCTTGCTTTTATATATATATATATATATATATATATATATATATATATAAAATAAATCATAATACAATAAGAAAATAATACTGAGAATTGTCACAAGAAAACAATGCCCTAAGTATTTCAGTGTATGGTAAACAGGATAAATATAAAGCTATTACTTTATCGGGTAATAAAGCACACCTTCAAATGCTTCCCAGCCAATCAAAATCCTTGTTGTTATCAAGGCCGGTGATGGCTATGGGCAGTGTTGGGTGGGCTCAGTAAATGACTTAATGACAAATGAAATAAATGACATCATCAGAACACTGACAGATCATTAACAAACCAAACAAGCATTCTAGAATGATACTATTCCTTTAGAGGTGTATGGATGCAAATGTTCCACTGTGTCTGTTGACTACAATACATAGCATGTATGGGGGGGGTTATATGCCAAATCAATCGCCAAATCTATACACCCTACAATGAATGAATGAATGAATGAATGAATGAATGAATGGTCTTTATTGTCATTGCTATAGTACAGGTACCAAACAACGACATTTGGGAGGGGTGGCTCCCCTGGTGCTAGGAAAGAGAAAAAAAAAAAAAAAAAAAGAAGGGAAAGGAGCTGGTTTACATAAATAAAGGCTATGTACACTATCCACTATACTATACTGTACAGATAAGACGACTAGGGTTGTCATATTGCACATAGTGTTATTGCACATTCATTTAAAGTGTCGCAGAGTAGCAGAGTACAGAGTAGCAACAGTCTTTTAAAAGATGCCTTTCAATCAATTAATTGACCAACAAAGTAAAGGTAATTGTACTCATGAGACATTTTGAAGGACAGATGTTTTAAGGAACTACTGCAACTAAGAAAAAATAAGACAAATAAATAAAACATTCACACATGAGATACATGTGTTTTCCTCGGACATGGATGAACATGGAACAGGAGTAGTGAACATAGTTAACCATCTGTATTATATTTTCAGAAATTCAATAAAGAGAAACCAAAGCTAATGTTTCAGTTGGAGTAGAGTAAATTTGTTAGGGCAAATCAGGGAGAGTGTGGTTTCTGGAAGCATGGCGGGGTTTGTCCAGAACCTTCTCCCAAGAGCCTCCACTTTCTCTGGATGGAATTGACAGCTCAGTTAAGAAGTCATGGCAGCCTGATTTCTATCAAGAAAGCCACTTGTGGTGGTGCGTTCGGAAACCTTTCCAAACAGCAGCCAAGAAAGCCCTCCTGTATCCCCTCCCAGCATCACTTTCACCCTGCATTTCTATCTTCTACATAACCACCGTAGCTTTCCCGATCCTGTTAAACCCCCCAAAATCTGTCTTAATCGTCGTACTCTATTGGAGCACATTTCTCTGCTGAGCCCCTATTAGTAGGAGTGGGAAACGGGGCGAAGGGGGCTGTTGTTTTAACAGGGCCCACGGGGGGAGACCCCAACCACCACCAGGTGTTCTGGTGTGTGACAACCCCCCCACCCCAACCCCTGGCCTGTGTGACCAACAGCCAATCAACTGTCCCTGGAGGATTAAGCCACTCTCCATTGTAATTGAGTTTATGACCCTGGTGCCTGACCCTATTGGATCCTGGTAGAAATGACAGCGGTCCCAATACTGCCCTCTGTGGTGCGCACGCAGGTAATAGTGGTGTTTGTGTTATGCAGCTTGGCCCTGGGCAGGGCCTAGTAGCAGGCCTTACCTCTGGGCCAAGGTCCAGGAGGATGTGGAGGATCTTCTGTATCAGCTGGTTGGCTGTCACATGGTCACATGGTCTCTGTGTTTGGCAGCAGTGGTCAGGTGGTCACACATCATCTCCTCCTCCTGCTTCCTGTCTGCAGCCTACTGGGCAGAAAGAAAGAAAATGATCCATAAATTCCCAAATTGCTAATATTTTTCGACAAGAGATTATTAGTATACAACATTTTATTGTGTGTTTAATACTAAAATAATACTAATCTGAGGTAACTCGCATCACAGAAAGACCGGTTCTGGTCATATCCTTCACACTCAAGTGTATAAAGATATTAGCAGACAGCCGTGAGACACATTTCTGCTACCCAGGAGTGGAACAGTAAATCACCCTGAACACATGAAGGTAGGCCTTCCCTAACTGTGGACACATTGGGTTTCCTGCCAGGTAGCTTCGCTAAGTGTCTGTACCGGAGAAATGAAAACACTTCACTGGATCCACAGAGAATACTATTTGTGCTGTCGAGGATAATGGCCTCAATCTATTTTAACTGTTGTATCAAGGGACATGTTACTGCATAGAGATTAAAACACAGTTGGCATCTGCAAATGTTGTACATTTAAACAAATAAAATAATACTAAAAATACTATAATAATGTCTGTCAATAAGCATAAATGTTATCTCTTTAATAGGAGTCACATACAGTACCAGTCAAAAGTTTGGACACACCTTCTCATTCAATGGTTTTCTTTATTTTGTATTATTTTCTACATTGTAGATTAATACTGAAGACATCAACACTATGAAAGAACACATATGGAATTATGTAGGAAACAAAAAAGTGTTAAACAAACCAGAATATGTTTTACATTTTAGATTCTTCAAAGTTAGCCACCTTTAGCTTTGATGACAGCTTTGCACACTCTTGGCATTCTCTCAATCAGCTTGGTGTGTGTGTGTGTGTGTGTGTGTGTGTGTGTGTGTGTGTGTGTGTGTCTGTCTGTCTGTGTGTGTGTGTGTGTGTGTGTGTGTGTGTGTGTGTGTGTGCGTGTGCGTGTGCGTGTGTGTGTCTGTGTGTGTGTGTGTGTGTGTGTGTGTGTGTGTGTGTGTGTGTGTGTGTGTGTGCGTGTGTGTGTGTGTCAGTGGAAAAGGAAACTGTGAACACCGCCCAGCATGCTCTTCTCTAGAATATGTGAGAGAAAACCACTAGAAAAGCAAAAGGTGGCTACTCATTCTGATGTCTTCAGTATTAATCTACAATTAAGAAAAAACACTGAATGAGAAGGTGTGTCCAAACTTTTGACCGGTACTGTAGATTATACATAACTGAGGATGAATGACATTACTGGATGATTTTACCAATTTATCAGTTCCGAACCGCAATGTGACTGTTTGTAAAGGACGCATTGAAGTGAGATATTCGATATGCATTCATTATAATAGAAAGGGTCACACATAAAAATAGATTGAAAAACCGTGTTTTTCCGGGGTCGGTGTGATCCTCGCAGGCAGCGTTCCAGACAGCTAAAGGTAATCTAGAAGAGCGGATCTGACTTTATCTCCCCTGCTAAAATAAGATTGTCTTTACCCCAACCGCCTCGGGGCGGATCGCCTCCTAATATTCACAATCTAATTTGCTAACAGAAGATAGAAGTTAATTGAATCCCCGGCCTTATATTTGAATTCTGTCAGATATTATACCTCGAAGTATTCTTCAAACGGGAGATAACTCAATCTCCACTTGTCATCTGACGTTACCGTGCGACACTCTTGACAAATATCAAACATTATTTATCATTTAAAAAGGATATGAGACTTGCGCGCCCTGACACCAATTTAATTGTGAAAATGTCTTATCTGCCTCCCGAATCTTCAATCTCTGGGAGTGGGTAATAAAGTAGAGGATGTGCTGCCTGCTGGATAAAAAGTGTACGCTGTCTTGAGTTGGCAGACCTAACGGAGCAGGCCAGGCAGGTACACTCCCCCCCCCCTCCTCCTGGTGACATCACATCTCTGTCTCCTCCAGTTTATCTAGCAGGTCAAGGAGCCTCAGAAAAACGTATTTCAAACAGCTGCTTGAGGATGGCTGCTGCTGCCAGATAAGGAACTCATCACTCCTCACATAGCTGCTAGCAAAGATGGCAGGAGGGTGTGTGTGTGTGTGTGTGTGTGTGTGTGTGTGTGTGTGTGTGTGTGTGTGTGTGTGTGTGTGTGTCTGTGTATGTGAGTGTGTGTGTCTGTGTCTGTGTCTGTGTCTGTGTGTGTGTCTGTGTCTGTGTGAGTGTGTGTGTGTGTGTGTGTGTGTGTGTGTGTGAGTCTGTGTATGTGTGTGTGTGTGTGTGTGTGTGTCTGTGTGTGTGAGGGTGTGTGTGCGTGTGCGGGTGCTTTTGTGTTTACGTTGTACATGTTTAAGTCACGCTACTGCTAGTAATATTTTGTCACCTCACTCTCTCAACAGAGAACCTTTTCTAGATGATAATTTACAGAAAGGTTAGTTATCGATATACAGTAGGTCTGAGTAGCTGATTCAGTGAGAGAATGCAAGAGAAAAAGAGAGAGTAGATGTACACACGCACGCGCACACACACACACACACACACACACACACACACACACACACACACACACACACACACACACACACACACACACACACTCACACGTGACATAGCATTCCTCTCACAACACTTACAAAACCCTGCTTCCCCCTATATTTATCAAGTCATAAGGCTCCCACTTAAAAGAGAATTAATTAGATTAATTTAATATACTACAAATATACTAGTCAATGTAGATAAACTGGTATTGCTATTCAAAAAAGTTCAATTCGAATTTCTGCTTGTGTGAAAAGGATGTGATATGTGATATGTGGGTTAAATACATTCTCAAGGATTTTTGTTAAATTGGGGGGGCTTAAATAAAATTAATATTGCTTACATACTCGTTTTGCGTCTATTTATTAAATCCCTTTAGAGCAGGCTAATGTGTGAGGGATTAATCCTCATGGGGTGACACTAGGGCAGGATTATTTAAGCCATAACAGAGGCTGTGCTGCTGTATTCTGGATATCTGAACGGCTGTGATGTGTCGACCATCACAACCTCTCCGACACAGCCTCAGTGTTGTTGCTTGAATAATCCTGCCCTCGCGTCGCCCTGTTAGGGCTTTCACACCGGCAAAGAACCGTGCCGGTTCGCGTTCGGAAACCTCGGAAACGTTGACAGAGCCAACGTTCGGAGGTTCCCGAACGCGAACCGGCACGGTTCTTTGCCGGTGTGAAAGTCCTATGAGAGGATTAATCCCTCACTCATTAGCCTGCTCAAATTGTGTGTTATGCTTTTTATACAACGGGTTTACACTGACAGCCACTATTCAGACAACAAGCAATGGTGCTAGTGTTTTTTTATTATTATTATTATTATTTTTTTTTTTTTTATTGGTTTATGCCCTACTTCTAGGATAATGTTTGCTATTCTGTTATTTGGTTTATACTATATGAGCCACACATAGGGCTTTCACACCGGCAAAGAACCGTGCCGGTTCACGTTCGCGTTTGGGAACCTCCAAGCGTTGGCGCTGTCTGGCGAACGAGCCCGCGTTCATACCAGTGTATGAACGCGGGCTCGTTCGCCAGACAGCACCAATGTTCGGAGGTTTCCGAACGCGAACGCGAACTGGCACGGTTCTTTGCCGGTGTGAAAGCCCTAACAGGCTGGATTGTTCCACCTTCATTGTACGTTCTAGTCCCCTCTCCAGCTCCTCATGAGACTTAGGAACAGGTAGAACAATGTACCTCAAACTCAAAGCTAATTTACAAGATGCGCCAACTAGTGGTCTTTGTGTGTAAGTAGCAGCTTCCCATTGTAAAGACTATGGTCATTTGACCCCCCCGAGGCGGCTCTTATAGTAGGTAAAAAAAGGCATGTCTGTAAACCCACATAGCATAGAGCAAGCTAGGCTAGCTAGGCTAAAGCACGTCTACTGTATCAGGATCTTCTTCATTCACGTTCCCGTAGTTGGGAGAGAGAGAGCAGACGCTGTGATCAACATCATTTGTCTGTGTTATGCTGAGTCCCTGTGGGTCAGTGACAGGCCTCTCTGTAGTATTAAAGGGAGGGAGTGGGCATCATTAGAGCGCTGAAGCCCGTCTGGCGCAGGCTTGATGGGGTGTGCATCCCTCCCTCCCCGCTGACCAACCCCCTCATGCCCTCATCTCAACTGACGACTCCCGACTCCGTGAAGAACTTCTCCTCACATGGCTGACTCCCAGAAGACCTCCCACTCCCCCGCCCACGGTTAAATTTCAATCTTTTAAATAATTGAAAGCACCCCGGCCTATTGTGTGTGGATTATGTGCCATTTTACACACCATTAGGCCTGCTTTGTTTTAATTAAAAGAGGGGCTCGCTCTGTTCTTCTGCGGTGCGTGATGCACACACCATCATTTCCCATCTCCCTGTCCTATAAGAATAGGTTGTAAGCCCTGGCTGGGGTTTTAGTCATCAGCTGGGCATGCCTGTTTTATAACTGACGAACACTCGATTGCATTTTGAGTCTTTGGGAAGGGTTAGCTCGCAATAAACTATGTTTTTTTGCAGTGTTTGAGAGTGTGGATGCTGTTATTTTGCACTCTATTGATATTCTTTAGTTCCAGCACCTCAGCAAAGTCTGATCACGGATGAGTGGTGGCATTTCCACTATTTGGAGTCTTTGGGAAGGAAAAAATATATATAATTTCCCCTTTCTGTGTTTCGACTAAGAGTATGCTGTAGCTGTCTCTTTAGTCTTCTGACACAGATAGAGCCTTGCGCGTGTGTCAGCAGGTCATCAGAACTGGAGAAGAGAGGAGAGAGTTAGAGGATAGAAGCTAAGGCTGGCTAGTCAAGCACAGTTAGAGGATAGTAGCTCAGGCTGGCTAGTCAAACAGTGAGAGGACAGTAGCTCAGGCTGGCTAGTCAAACAGTGAGAGGACAGTAGCTCAGGCTGGCTACTCAAACAGTGAGAGGACAGTAGCTTAGGCTGGCTAGTCAAACAGTGAGAGGACAGTAGCTTAGGCTGGCTAGTCAAACAGTGAGAGGACAGTAGCTCAGGCTGGCTAGTCAAGCAGTGAGAGGATAGTAGCTCAGGCTGGCTAGTCAAGCACAGCTAGAGGATAGTAGCTCAGGCTGGCTAGTCAAACAGTGAGAGGACAGTAGCTCAGGCTGACTAGTCAAGCACAGCTAGAGGATAGTAGCATCAGGCTGGCTAGTCAAACAGTTAGAGGACAGTAGCTCAGGCTGGCTAGACAAGCACAGTTAGAGAACAGTAGCTTCTGGCTAGTCAAGCTGAGTAGGCGACCACCGTGCTCAGATTAGCCTAGGAGAGATGATGGACCTGACAGACAGTAGCACTCTGGACAGCATCTTGCGGCCCAGCTGACTAATGCCGCTTTTCATATGTCGGCCCGGGTCGGGTCAGGTCGGGTCGGGTCAGGTCGGGTCACTTTTGATCTGTTCTGGTTTCCCTTATACACAAACCGACCCAGACTAGTAGGAGGAGTAGAGGATAGTAGGCGGAGTTACGCGTCACACGCAGCCTGGCAAAAAGCTTCCGGGTGTACACAGCAACAGCAGTGATTTTTTTGGAGAGAAAGAGAAAGAGAGAGAGGAAGCTATGTACACATAATAAAGTCATGTTTTTTGAACCCTTAAAACCACTGCCTTCACTTGTCTGCTTTATGAACTGTAGTATCATCATCGGGAAACAGCGACAAGACGCGAATCTACCGGAATTTGACACAGCCGGTGTTATTCACAGACAAACACGGTGCCGTTTGCGGGTTAATAACTTCGGTTTACCGGGGGTTAGGATAACAATTCAAACGTGTCCGGAAAGAGGAGAAGCCAGGGAATTCAAAAGTTTTTGAATGGAGTCGATCCTCCACTCCTATCACCGTGGACACAGCGCGGAGCGAATTCCCTGTTAAAACCGGCATTTGACTCATGAGTGAATGGTGAAAATGGCTGGACGGCTGCGGGCGAACTCCTGGTTCATCGAGTTTACGGTTAAAGGCA